>NW_027361743.1:34075000-34675000 GCF_039654945.1 Dendrobates tinctorius | reverse complement strand
GTATTGGTTTCGTTCAAGCCTGCAGGGGCTAAAGTATCTAGCATCACAATCCACCTACACTCATGTTGTGCGAGAATCTTCTTGGTGTTGCCTCCACGAATGCCACAATCAATCCTGTCAATCCAACGGACTAATAAGCCCTTAGGATTGGCATTATGAAACAATTTAAAATGCTTCGGGAGGGTTTTTAAGCTGGAAATATCCTGAATATCTCTAGATGCCGCTATGTCCCTAACATGTTCGCGTACCCGGACTTTAAGTTCTCGGGACGTAAGACCAACGTATATTTTGTTACAGGGACACGTGGCATAATATACCACATTTGATGTGTTACATGTAATATAACTCTTAATGGAAAAAGTCTTTTTCCCATCAGACATAGTAAAAGATGTAGTTTTACAAATGTTGGGACACGCAACACATCTCCCACAGGGAAAACATCCCTGTATACGGGTTGAGCCACGAACTAATGGTATTGTGGGTACATAGTGACTTTTTACTAGGTGATCTTTCAAATTCCAGCTACGTCTAGGGACGATTTTTGGCCGTGAAGGTAAATGTGCTGCCAAAGTGGTATCCGTATGTAAAATGGGCCAACATTTATCAAAAATTTCTCGCATTCGATCCCACTAGCAGTTTGATGTAGATACAAAACAAATAGTGTCCTTATTGGTGTCTTGCCGAGTGCTAATGGGTTTAGCTAATAAATCATCACGCGAGGCCTGCTTGGCCCTCCTATACCCGTATTTGATACATCTATTACTATACCCTCTGGCCTTAAATCGATGCCCCAAATCCTTAGCCTGTTTTTCAAACATTCTCTCTGTAGAGCAAATACGCCTTGTTCTTAAAAATTGCCCCCTAGGGATGGCACGAATTATTGGTGGAATATGAGTAGAGGACGCGTGCAGTAAAGAGTTTACCGCTGTCTCTTTACGGAACAAATCCGTTTGGATCAGGCCTCCCGCATCAGCCCTGATTAGAACATCCAGGAATTCAATACTAGATCTATGCCATTTATAAGTAAATTTGAGATTAAAAGTGTTCAAATTTAGATGATGCATGAAATCCTGGAGATCAGATGACGACCCCTGCCAAATGGCAAAAACGTCATCGATATAGCGATACCAGCACTGCACATGGTTTACGGCAAGCGCCCCGCCCCCAAAGAAAACCTACCTCTCCCAAAAACCGAGAAACAGGTTAGCATAGGACGGGGCGCAAGCCGCACCCATGGCAGTGCCACGCCTCTGCAAAAAAAACGATCCTTAAAAACAAAGTAGTTATGAGACAGGACAAATTCCAAGAGTTCCATGAGGAATTCACACCAATGTCCATCCTGACTCAACATCTCCAAATACAGGGATGTTTTCCCTGTGGGAGATGTGTTGCGTGTCCCAACATTTGTAAAACTACATCTTTTACTACGTCTGATGGGAAAAAGACTTTTTCCATTAAGAGTTATATTACATGTAACACATCAAATGTGGTATATTATGCCACGTGTCCCTGTAACAAAATATACGTTGGTCTTACGTCCCGAGAACTTAAAGTCCGGGTACGCGAACATGTTAGGGACATAGCGGCATCTAGAGATATTCAGGATATTTCCAGCTTAAAAACCCTCCCGAAGCATTTTAAATTGTTTCATAGTGCCAATCCTAAGGGCTTATTAGTCCGTGGGATTGACAGGATTGATTGTGGCATTCGTGGAGGCAACACCAAGAAGATTCTCGCACAACATGAGTGTAGGTGGATTGTGATGCTAGATACTTTAGCCCCTGCAGGCTTGAACGAAACCAATACTTTTGCCCCTTTCCTTGGTTAGAGTTCGACCTACTAGCCCTGATATCTTGGGCTTCTAACTATTATTGTAATTCTCTTATCTCTATTGGGATCATATTTATTTTGATTATAATCTAAGGCTCTTTTTCCTTTTCTGCCAAGGTTTGATTATTTATATACATATGTGTCCGTGTCCTTAGCTGTGTTTTTTAGAATTGTTTTTTAATTTCTATGTCTGTTTTTTCCTTCTTCACCTTTTAGTTTTATTGTTTTTTGACGCCCATGTCTGAATGCGGAAGAGTTGGTTTAACAACGTTTATTACAACTAGTTGGATCAGCAGTCGCTCTCCCTAGGAGATCATGTTGCCTGGGATTTCTCTGAAACATGGATGATTTGGACGCCTAGAGGACAAATATTGCTGTATTTTGATTCTGAATTTTCTACGTTTCACTGAAGATCTGCCATTATTGAAGGGGGGTTAATGATATGGGGGAGAAGGGGTGGGGTGGTTCTATATCTTTTTATGTACGGTTTATTGTAGTGTGTCAAGACATCAAAGAGGGATCTGTAATAATTTTTTGCATCACCACTTAATGGCGATCATATGATACCTGTATTATTGTATATCATCATGTTAATGGTACTCCAATTCTAATATTTAATTGTTGCATTATAATGGTATTTATATATATGATCTGTGGTGTTTGGGAACTTTCCCTCCCTCTTTGGGACGTATTTTATTTTATATTAGGTGGAATTTATCTGTAATTGATGTATAATACTATACCCTTAGTGAACCTATGTTTATATGGCATTTTTCTATGACACCTCATATATTATCATAACTATACATTGGGAACCTTTCTTTGACCCTTTTTGTCCTAGTAATTACATTTCTTCCTCCCACCATTATTTGGTCCCTTTTAACAGTCTTATGACTTGTTTAGACCGCACTAGTATGGCCGCCTACAATAGGTCTCCGAGAAAATGGCGCTGATCCTGTGCGCATGCGCGGTGTCTGTCAATGGTCGCGATGCTCCGGCCATCATATTGTGGGCCGCGCACGTGTTTATGACGTCTAGTGGTATTACAACACACGCGCGCTGCTCTCTGATGGCGGCGAATCATTGCGCGGTTACCATGTGGCCACACTGCACATGCGCCGACTCTGATCAGTAACACCTGGAGCGTGGCGTTTATATATGGGTATTTTGAGGATAGATAGGCACTTCCCCTTGAGAAAGCCGAGGCGAAACGAGCGTCGGGGTTGAGCGCAGCATCCTCCCTGCATTCTATATCCCTTATGGGTAAGTGGCATGAGCACTATAGATACTGGGTATTATCCCAGAATTGATTGATTTTGTATCTTTTTGAGCTAGAATTATTCATAATACTTTGGGCTCTATGCTTTATATTATATCTGGATGCCTTAGACATATGTAGATACTGTCCTTGGATATTAAGCACAGCATGCCTTGTTGTCTAGTTTATGCTACATATTGGCAGTATATGGCTCTTTTGCCCGCTGCCACTTTACATGAAGGGGGCTTCACTCTGCGCTACACTGGGATTATTCCTCTTATATTTACCTTTATTATGTGTTTATATATGTGTGATACTGTTTTTAACTTGTATTAATAAAGATTTACATTTTTTTACATCCTATTGTGGTTTATGGTTACTCTAACTTTTTTCTTGAATTACAGAAGAAGCTCTATATATAGTGTCAGTGTACAGTTAATACAGTGATCACCAGTGATATTATGCACAGGACCTCTGTATATAGTGCCAGTGTACAGGTAATACAGTGATCACTGGTGACATTGTACAAAGGCACTCTGCATATAGTGTATAGTGTCATTGAACAGGTAACACACTGACTCACCAGTGACATCTCTAGGTAAAATCCTTCATCTTTGCTTTTCATCTTTCATCCAGCACAGATCGCCATCACGTCTTGTAGCCAGGGCTTGTTTCTGCAGGAAATAACACAGTTATCTAGAGCTCCACTTGCAGAACACATTACTTAATTTTTTTCCAACTTCTACACTATACCAGATGAAGAAAAAAGGTGACATAGTGTCACTCTGCACAGTAACAGAACCTCCCCCCATTTAAAACAGTATCCTCAAAAAAATAAAATAAATACATCCCTGCAGTAATAATATCCCTTAATTAGCCCCTATGGTAATAATATCCCCCATCCTGGCTCCAGCCATATTTTCTCTCATCCTGCCCTCATGAGTATCCATTCTGCCCCCACATGATCTCCAGATCCTGCCCCATCTGTCTACATCGTATCCATCCTTCCCCCATGATCCTGCACCATGTCTCCCATCCTGCCCCCTCCAGTGTCTCACTGTCACATTCTGCCCCCTCCTGTGTCTCACTGTCACATTCTGCCCCCTTCTGTGTCTTGCTGTCACATTCTGCCCCTGTGCCTCACATTCTGCCCCTCCTCTGTTTCACTGTCACATTCTGTCCCCTGTGTCTCACTGTCACATTCTGCACCCTCATGTGTCTCACTGTCACATTTTGCCCCTCCTGTGTCTTACTGTCACATTATACCCCCATGTCCATTCTGACCCCATGTCTCACATTCTGCCCCCATGGTCATTCCGCCCCGTGTCTCGCATTCTGCCCCCTCCTGTGTCTCACTGTCACATTCTGCCCCCTCCTGTGTCTCACTGTCATATTCTGCCCCCTCCTGTGTCTCACTGTCACATTCTGCCCCATGTCTCATATTATGCCCCCTCCTGTGTCTCACTGTCACATTCTGCCCCCTCCTGTGTCTCACTGTCACATTCTGCCCTCATGTCTCACATTCTGCCCCCTCCTGCGTCTCTCTGTCACATTCTGCCCCCATCCTGTGTCTCAATGTCACATTCTGCCCCCTTCTGTGTCTTACTGTCACATTCTGCCCCCATGTCTGCATTCTACCCCCATGTCCTGCATTCTGCCCTCATGTCTCACATTCTGCACCCATGTCCATTCTGTCCCCATGTATTGCATTCTGCCCCCATGTATTGCATTCTGCCCCCTCCTGTGTCTCACTGTCATATTCTGCCCCCTCCTGTGTCTTACTGTCACATTCTGCCCCCATGTCTTGCACTCTGCCCCATGTCTCACATTCTGCCCCCTCCAGTGTCTCACTGTCACATTCTGCCCCATGTCTTGCATTCTGCCCCCATGTCTTGCATTCTGCCCCCATGTCTTGTATTCTGCCCCCACGTCTTGTATTCTGCTCCCACGTTCTGCATTCTGCTCCCATGTCCATTCTGCCCCGTGTCTCACATTCTGCCCCCATGTCTTGTATTCTGCTCTCACGTTCTGCATTCCGTTCCCATGTCCATTCTGCCCCATGTCTCACATTCTGCCCCCATGTCTCGCATTCTGCCCCATCATGTCTGCATTCTGCACCCATGTCTTGTATTCTGCCCCATGTCTTGTACTCTGCCCCCATGTCTTGCATTCTGCCCCATGTCTGCATTCTGCCCCCATGTCTTGTATTCTGCCCCCATGTCTCACATTCTGCCCCCATGTCTTGCATTCTGCCCCATGTCTGCATTCTGCCCCCATGTCTCGCATTCTGCCCCATGTCTAACATTCTGCCCCCTTGTCTGCATTCTGCCCCATGTCTCGCATTCTGCCCCTTGTCTGCATTCTGCTCCCATGTCTTGCATTCTACCCCATGTCTTGCATTTTGCCCCCATGTCTTGCATTTTGCCCCGTGTCTACATATTTGCCCCTGTGTGTCTCCAATCCTGCCCCCTGTCTCCATATTTGCCCCTGTGTGTCTCCAATCCTGCCCCTGTGTGTCTGCAATCCTGCCCCCTGTCTCTGTATTTGCCCTTGTATGTCTCCGATCCTGCCCCGTGTCTACATTCTGCCAGGAAACATATTGCCCCTTTCAATAATAAAATAAAAACTTTGTTCTTACCTGACCTCGCTCCTGCGGTGAAGATGGAGCTGCTGTTGTGTGAGCTGAAATGACCTGTGGTGACATCATCGTCATGTGATCAGGGGGCGGAGCTGATCAATGCTGAAGGCCTGTGATAATGACGACGTTAACACAGGTCCTTCAGCACTTCTCTAACTTTTGGATGTCGGGCGCTGTGGTGGTTCTGCTGATGTGTGCGCTGCAGGCCCGGCTGCAGCGCACACTTGGGGCCCGACCGCAGCGCACACTTGGGGCTCACCCGGCGCCCCTATGACGCACAGCACTTGGGGCCCGATGACTGGCAGCACAGGAGCGGGGCTCCTGATCTGCAGGCCCCCTTCTGTTCTGCTGTTCACCGGGCCCCATACAGCAGTAAGGGCTGTCATGCCCTGATGGCGGCCCTGCTTGCGCTCACATGACCACCTGCTCTTGCCGGCGACACCTGATAGCAATGGCCGCATGCCATGCACATGCTGTAAGGATTCTGAAGTCTACAGTCACAAGAGTGATTACAGTCTTTCATCAGAAGACTGGACAACCCCTTTAACAATGGGAAAAGAGATACTAGGAGTTGTTTTGTACTGATGGTAGTTCTGGTGATGTAGTCATGTACTAACGGTGGTTCTGATTATGTATCCGTGTACTGATGGTGGTTGTAGTAAGGTAGTCATATACTGATGATGGGTCTAGTGATTTAGCTCAGCAAAGATCATGGTTCTGGTGATGTATGCATGTACTGATGGTGGTGGTAGTGATGTATTCATGTACTAATTGATGGTTCTGGTGCTGTATTCTCTCATTAAAGATAAAGAAGAAAAAAAATTGGTACAGCCAAACCAGTAAAAGATTTGGATATCAAAATTGTCAAAATATAAAACTATTTAGCCCTTACGGTAATGAGAAAAACATAAGCATTACAAACCAAACATTTTTTTTTTAGCAAAATAAAGAATTCAGGAAAGTTTAGTCCAGCTGTAATGACACTGATCTGTAGAATCATGTCCATGGGTCTCCTTTATCAAATAATGAATAACTTAAAATCAAATATAAAAAAAACTATGATTTAATTGCATTTGTTTACTTCAGATTTATATTGTACTGCAGGGACAAGAGCAATTTCAATTTTCTCCATAGTTAGCAAAAAAGCTAGAATTGGCCCTGGCTGCAGTCACTACTCTGCTGTTACTTAATGTCTTATACTCTAGTCACATCCAGAGCTGCAGTAACCATTCTTCTGCTGTATCAAATTTTATTCTTCTATCACACCCAGAGCTGCAGTCATTTTTCTGTATTAAATCTTGTTTTATACTCTAGTTATATCCAGAGCTGCATTCACTATTCTGCTGTTACAGCATGTTTTAAATTCTAGCCCAGACCTGGTCAAAGTGTGACCTATGGGCCACATCAGGCTATTTGGTTGTTTCTATCTGGCACATGGAGCGGGACAGCCCAAGGGCAAGAACCTGTGCCATCCCACACCACATGGCCTACCCCTGCCTGGCATTTCAATTTCCCAAGGATGCAGATAGCCATGTGTATACAGTTTGACATTCCATGCAGTATGATTGCCCATAGCTCCCATACAAAGTCTGATGCCACATAGCCCCTATATACAGTATGATGACCCATAGCTCTGACCTAGTATGGTACCCCATAGCCTCTATACATGGTATACTTTCCTTTAGCCCATATACAAATTATGACGCACCATATCCTCACTTTTCATAGTATGAGGTCCCAAAGCCTCTATGCCGAATATGATGGCCTCCACAGTATACTCCTCCATATAATGCCACCACAGCTCCCTCAACTCCCAGGATATCCAAAAAGCTTATACTCACCCAGCCTTGGTTCAATGTTCACTGCAGCCTCCATTTCCTCTTCCAGCTTGTATAATAATGAGCAGAAGCTGCCCGTGCCTGTCAGTGTAACTGGTGGAGCAAGGAGAAGATGGCTTTCTGCTCCTCAACAGGGTTTAACAGTATCAGTGTCCAAAGGATACTATTAAAAGTGTTGCATACTAATGCCATCCACTGACCATTTGGCATTTGCCAGAATTTCCACTCCAGCCCCGCTGCATCGCATTAGAATAACTTCTATGCCAGTCTGTCATTTATCAGAGTCATTAACCCCTTTATGACCTATGACGTGCCGTGTCCGTCATAGGTCACCCGCCCCTCTTTGTTGCAGTCTCCAGAGCCTGATCTCATCAGCTGTCATGTGCCCCTAACAGCAGTGGGTAGAATCGCGATCCACCCACGGCTGTTAACTAGTTAAATGCCGCTGTTAATCTCGGCATTTAACTCACACAAACGGGATGCGTGTCTCAGCTCTGCCCATCTGCGCCCGTGTAACATGACCGTGGGTCGCCGATGGGGTTGTCATTGCTGAGCTGCTATGATCATTTTTGTTACACATTGCAGTTCTGCAGCCCTGCTATGTGTAACAGAAGCTATCAGATGATCGCAGCTTCTAGTCTACCACGGAGACTATTGGAACAAGTAAAAAAAAAAAATTTTAAACATTAAAAAATTGTTAAAAGTGTAAAAATTCAAATCACCCCCATTTGGCCCATTCAAAGTAAAATAAAAAATACACATATTTGGTATCGCATCATTCAGAATCACCTAATGTATCAAGATATAAAAAGAATTAATCCGAACTGTAAACGGTATAACGAGAAAACAATCTAAAGGCCAGAATTAAGTTTTTTAGTCGCTGCAACATTGCAATAAAATACAATAACGGGTGATCAAAACATCATATCTACCCCAAATAGTGTTCATAAAGACATCAGGTCGGCACGCAAAACATATGCACTCTCCCAGCTCCAGATCCTGGGAAAAAGGAGATGCTACGGGTCTTGTAAAATGGCGCCATTTCTAAAGAAATTTGACAAACTTTGGATTTTTTTTCACCACTTAAATAAATAATAACCTTTACATGTTTGGTATCTACGAACTTGTAATCACCTGGGGAATGATAGTGGCAGTTTTCCTGAAGATAGTAAAAAAAATCCAAAACACTATTGTGGAATTGCCCTTTTTTGCCATTTCACGGCACTTAGAATTTTTTTCCCCATTTTCCAGTGTACAGTCTGGTAAAAGCAATGGTGTTGTTCAAAAGTAAAATTCGTCTCGCAAAAAAAACAAGCCGTCACGTGTCCGTAGTGATGGAAAAATAACAAAAGTTATGGATCTGAGAAGAAGGGGAGCGAAAAATGGAAACAAAAAATCGGAAATATCCTTGGTCTTTAAGGGGTTAATATGCATGTGTTTAGGGTTTATTAGTGAATCGCTAATTACTGGAATAACTTACTTTGACTTGTCATTGCTTCATGACTGTGAATTTGTCACAAGAGCACAATTAACATTCACTCGACTTGATACCTTCAGAAAATCTGCAAGAACGGACTTATGATTGACTGGGCAGCCGTCATAGTTATTCACAGTAGACGTAGAGTAAAGTGCTTCATAGATACTGGTGGAGATCTTTGGCCTTTGAGTTGAGGTCAGATGTCAGTTCTTAAAATATTTCTTAAAAATTGTCATTAAGTCCGATATCTGTGCACTTGAATCTGATTGTAAATCCCAAGAAGAAAGATTGGCTGAGAGATAATGGACCACTGACTGAGTTTAGACTAACGTGATCTGCCACTTTACCTAGAAAAACAGTCGTCTAGAAACGTGCTGGATCAAATTTTTTTGGTTCTGCTGCCATCAAAACTGCAGCAATTCAGTGTGGCATAAATGTGAAAAAGTGATGACATTGTAGTGCAGGAATATTGGAGATGCCGACACTATAGCTACTCGCAATTGCCACAGATTAGATAAAAGTCTCAAGGAAGGACTGCTCTTCATATGTCCATCCACAGGTATCAGAGGAGCAGGGTGTGCAAAGATAACCTTCCCCGCACCGTTATTACACTTACGTCAGTCTGCAGGAAGGGGTCATACATCCGGTATCTGAGGAACTAGGGTGCACCAAGAAAGCATTCTCCCACCATTATTCCACCCTATAAATGTTCAATAAGGGGTCATCCATCCACAGGAATCACCGGAGTTAGAGAGTGCCGAGAAAACAATACCCTATCATTATTCTAACCTACTAGCTTGCAGGAATAGGTCATCTATCCACAGGAATCTGAGGAGCTAGGGTGCAATAATAAAACATTCCCCCACCATTACTCCATCATACCAGCCTTCAGCAAGGGTTCATCCTTCAACGGGTATCGTAGGAGATGCAGGGAGCCAAGACAACATTCTCCACAACATTACTCCACCTGCATGGCAGAAAGGGTTCATCAATCCAAAGGTATCAGGGGTCACAATGTGCCAAGAAAACATTCCATCACCATCACTCTCAAGCAGCCTGAATTGGTGAAGCAGAAATACATATAGATTCATCTGTCCTGATTAGAGTTGAGCAAAACGGGTCGGTCGTATTCAAAAGTCGGCGACTTTCGCTGAAGTCGGGTTTCATGAAATGAAACCCGACCATAACATGAGGTCGGCCACGAGTTCGGCGACCAGAGCGCCAAAGTCGTGTTTCAAAAGATGCTTCCAGCGCCCTTTTTCAGCCAATGATGGAGGACGCACACTGTGGGCAACGCGATGACATAGGCATCGGTCACCACCATCTTTGAGAAGGGCATGCAAGTGATTGGCTGGCTTTGTGTGGCATCACAGAGGCTATAAAAGGGCGTGCACACCGACCACCATCTTACTTCTGCCGATCTTAGCATTAGGGAGAGGTTGCAGCTGCTGATTCTGAATAAGGGAGAGCGTTAGGCAGGGAAGAAGAACCAAAAAACTGCTTCTGCTGTTAGCGATTTTCACTTACAACACAACACTTTGTGTGCAGTGACAGGGGAGGCTCTAATTTTGTGCATCAGCTCTGTTGGTTATTAGGCTGCCTTATAAGGCTCCCTGATAGCTGCATTGCTGTTTGCACACTGCTGTGCAAACTGCTATTTTAAAAGCAAAAATACTTTTTTTCCTCCTTTCTGCACAGTTACCAAGCGTTCATTTTTCCACCCTTTTGTGTGTGCAGCAGTCCTGCTTATTAGGCTGCCTGCGTCCATACTTGGACTGAGAGCATCATTGTCAGCGTCCTCAAATCTCTAGTGACATCCAAATTCTCACTAATCCTATAGACACCCTCCACCTTGTCATACACCATCCAATTTCAGCCTGTTACATTGAGGTGTATTCTCTCCTGGGCCTAAGACAATAGTTCAGTGTCCTCAAATCTATAGTGAGATTCCAATTCTCACCAATCCTATAGACACCCTCCACCTTGTCATACACCATCCAATTTCAGCCTGTTACATTGAGGTGTAATCTCTCCTGGGCCTGAGACAATAGTTCAGCGTCATCAAATCTATAGTGAGATACAAATTCTCACCAATCCTATAGACACCCTCGACCTTGTCATACACCATCCAATTTCAGCCTGTTACATTGAGGTGTAATCTCTCCTGGGCCTGAGACAATAGTTCAGCGTCCTCAAATCTATAGTGAGATTCAAATTCTCACCATTCCTATAGACACCCTCCACCTTGTCATACACCATCCAATTTCAGCCTGTTAAATTGAGGTGTAATCTCTCCTGGGCCTGAGACAATAGTTCAGCGTTCTCAAATCTATAGTGAGATTCCAATTCTCACCAATCCTATAGACACCCTCCACCTTGTCATACACCATCCAATTTCAGCCTGTTACATTGAGGTGTAATCTCTCCTGGGCCTGAGACAATAGTTCAGCGTCCTTAAATCTATAGTGAGATTCAAATTCTCACCAATCCTATAGATACCATATAGCTGGTGGTATTTTGGGTTCATTTTCACAAAAATGAGAAAGTATGGGGGAAGACACCATGGAAGTGGGCATGGGTTGCCAGATGGTCCGGATGGTGGTGGTGGTGGTGTTGCATCTGTTGGTAGTGGCAAAAGCACAATAGCACCTAAGGCAGGAGGTGTTGAGCCTGCGTCATCGTCTGGCTCCACAAGGCCTCGAAGGCTCTCTTTTCTGGGATTTGGTAAACCGCTTTTAAAGCCGGAGCTTCAAGAACAAGTTTTGGCTTACATTGCTGACACAGCCTCCAGCTCTCTCACCTCCTCTTCTGAAGTTTCAAAAAATAAAAGCACTGAGTCGTCATTGGAGGCTCCTCGTCAGGAACAACACCTATCCTTGTGTTCTTCACCCCTAACAAAAGTGAAGGATATGACAGGCCACACTACCTATTACTCCATGGAGCTCTTTTCACATGCCATACCTGGGATAGCAAGTCAAATCGTGAATTCCCCAGTCAAAGATGAATCTGACATGGAGTGCACTGATGCACAGCCACTGCTAGATTTTTCTGCTGGTACATTCACTCAGAGCACGACCTTGTCCTCGCAGTGCACTGAGGCAGAATCAGACCCTGATGAAACTCCAGTGCCCCTTCCCGCATAATATACCACCTTACACGGTGAAACAGAGGAAGGTGCACATGAAATTGAAGAGGAGGTGATGGATGACCCAGTTGTTGACCCAGATTGGCATCCATTGGGGGAAGAGGGTGCCGCTGCCTACAGCTCAGAAGAGGAGGAGGAGGATTTGCAGCAGGCAACGACATCGCAACAGCTGTTATCTGGCATGACCGTAGCAGTCCAAAAACATGTTACAAAAACCAAAAGAGTTGCAGGACAGCTTGGCCAGACGGTCAAATTAGAACAGCGTGCAAGGTCTCAAAATGTCTTCCATAGTAGGAAGAGTGCAGTGTGGCATTTTTTGAACAAAATCTTAATGATCAGGCAAAAGTTATCTGTAAGAAGAGCACAAAGACCTTTAGCCGAGGGAAAAATCTGAGAAATTTGAATACAAGTTGCATGATTAGACATTTAACCACCATGCACTTGCAAACGTGGACGGACTACCAAACCTCATGTACCACATGTGCACCTGTTCCGAATAAAGGTAGTCAGCAATGCTACATCGCTTCCCCCACTGTAAGCCCACCGGTTAGCACACCACCAGCAGCAAATGTCGAGATGTCGTCGCAAGGGCAAAAGCAGTCATGGAATCACAATGTTATTGCTATGAAAGACTGAATCTAGGCCATCAGCAACACCACCAACACCATCACCATCACCAACCCTCTCTCAGTTCGCCATGTCAACCGCTAGTTCCACCATATGCAGCTCTCAAGTCCAGCTCACCCTAAAAGAGACTCTCAGTAGGACAAGAAAGTACTCATCCTCTCATCCGCGTCACTTTGAACGCCCACATTGCCAAACTAATCTCGTTAGAGATGATGCCCTACCGGTTGGTAGAAAGCAAAGCTTTCCGCGACCTCATGGCCTACGCAGTACCACGCTATGACCTACCCAGTCGGCACTTTTTTTCGCAAAAAGCCATCCCAGCCCTCCACGTGCATGTGAAAGACCGCATTGTCCATGCACTCAAGCAATCAGTGAGTGGAAAGGTGCACCTCACAACAGATGCATGGTCCAGTAGGCATGGCCAAGGCCGTTATGTGTCCATCACTGCGCACTGGGTTAATGTGGTGGATGCAGGGTCCACAGGGGACAGCGGCAGTGGGACAGTGCTGCCTAGCCCACGGTATAGGAAACAGTTGGCTGTAGGCGTTCGACCCTCCTTCTCCTTCAGAAGCGAAAGCTCGTCCACAGAGCGCAGTCGCACGAGCACTCCATCCGCAGCTGCCAGTGTTGCACACGAGTTGTCCCACTATAGAACAGCTAGTGGTAAGCGTCAGCAGGCTGTGATGAAGATGATGTGTTTGGGCGACAACAGACACACCGCGGAGGTACTGGCCGACTACTTGCAGCGACAAACTGAGTCATGGCTAGGCAGTCTACATCTTGAGACAGGCAAGGTAGTTAGTGATAACGGACGGAATTTTGTGGCAGCCATAGCCCTTTCAAAACTCAGACACATACCATGCCTGGCTCACACCTTGAACCTGGTGGTGCAGTGCTTCCTCAATAATTATCCGGAGTTAACACCCCTGCTCCATAAGGTGCGAAGACTGTGCTCGCACATCCGCCGGTCACCCCTACACTCCAGTCGTATGCAGAAGCTGCAGCGATTGCTCCACCTTCCCAAGCACCGCCTAATTATCGACGTTGCAACAAGGTGGAACTCCACCCTGCACATGGTTCAGAGGCTGTGCAAACAGAGGCAGGCTGTAATTCATTTGTGGGAGGATACACGGGCAGGCAGTTTGCAGGCAGACATGGAGTTGTCCGGTGTGCAGTGGTCGAAGCTGAAAGACCTCTGTAAAGTCCTTCAGTGTTTTGAGGAATGCACATGGCTGGTAAGCGCAGACGACGCCATCATAAGCATGAGCATCCCACTTATGCATCTGCTCATGCAAACTTTGACGCACATTAAGGAGCAGGCATCTGCAGCCGAGGAGGAAGAGGGAAGCCTTGATGACAGTCAGCCATTGTCTGCTCAGGGAAGTCTCATGGACGAGGTGGAGGAAGAAGAGGAGGAGGAGGAGGATTATGGGGATAATTATTTTGGGGAGGATGCTTCTCAGGGGGCAAGTGAAAATGTTGGCGTGGCAAGGTCAGATACAGGGTTTGTGCATGACTGGAGGGATGTGGATTTGCCAGAAAGTGCTCCTCCACCCAGCACTCGCAGTGCATCATTGACACCTGGAACATTGGCCCACATGTCAGATTATGCCTTGCAGATCCTAAAAAGGGACCACCGCATTGCCAAAATGATGAACAATGACGACTACTGGTTGGCCAGCATCCTGGATCCACGCTATAAAGGCAAATTCCAAAACATCATGCCACAGGAGAACCTAGAGCTAATATTGGCTAACAAACAAGCAACTCTGGTTAACCGCTTGGTGGGGCATTCCCAGCACACAGCGACGGTGATGTTTTTCCAACGAGCCGTAGGAGGCAACATGGAAGAGGTGTTCGTGGTGCACACAGCCAAAGTGGCGTTGGACACAGGGGTTTCATGACCATGGTGTGGACTGACTTTTCAAGTACCGCTCACACGACTGGTTATACTGCATCGATCGAAAGTGACAGGAGACAGCAGTTGTCAACTATGGTAACAAACTACTTCTCGTCCCATATCGATGTTCTCCCTCACCGGTCATTCCCCTTTGACTATTGGGCCTATAAACTTGAAACCTGGCCTGAATTGTCACAATATGTCTTACAGGAGCTCGCTTGTCCTGCTGCTAGTTTGTTATCTGAACGAGTCTTCAGTGCTGCTGGATCAATCCTGACAGAAAAAAGGACCCGTCTGTCGACCCAAAATGTTGATGATCTAACCTTCATTAAAATGAACCATGCATGGGTGTTAGGGTTCTAAGTGGGAACCCGAGAGTGGACCCTCTGGGTCGTGGCTCCAGAGCCCCCGAGGGCGAGCGGACCAGGTGATGGCCACCCCCTATACAGGGAGTGTTAGGGGCAGGCCCAAGGGGGGTGAGACCACGACAGCCGGAACCAAAGGGACGACCCAGGGAGTGTACAGAGGGAAAGGCCAAAGGATGCTGACTAGAGTAGACCCGGAGTAGGAGGGAACAGACTGAGGGAACCAGGACCGATCAGGACGGAGCCGGAGCAGAGGTGCTGGAATGGAAGAAGGAAGGAAGGAAGATTAGGAGGGACTGGCCTAGGGGTACAGACAGGGCCCTAGCTAAGGGGCTAACGAAGACAGCAGCAGGGGAGGACCAGGCAAGGGACAGGCACGGAAACAGGAAGGAAGACAGCAGAGGGAACTGAGCAGAGATCCCAGACGGGGCTACGGAGCGGTGAGCAGAGCGCAGACTAGGAGAGTGGAGGGACCTGAGAGTCGGGGGCGACGCTGCGCAGGAACGCTAAGCGCCACAGAGCAAGACAAACAGGCGTCTTACCACTCAAGACGCCAGACAGAAATACCCGGTGGGCGCCGCCATGTTGGGGCGGAGCCACCGGGTCACGTGCTCCCAGGATGCCCCGCGGTCAGAAACGAGCGAGTGCGCATGTGCGTGCCTCTGACGCGCCGTGACCCTGCAAAGCCAGACAGGGCACGGCGCGAGGATGGAGGAGGGGTGCACCGGGAGGAGGAGGACCCCAGGTGAGCGTCGGGGCGCGTAATAATGGGTTTCAAAGGATTTTGTCCCACCCTCCCCTGCTGTCACGTAGGTTGCCAGAAAAATGGCTTGCTTTTGTCCTCTTCTTCCACGAACTTCTCCAATTACTCCATTTGCAGCTGCTGAATATCCAACATCAACATATGCCATTTTTTCCACCTCCCTAACTGGGCTGCCTCCTCCCACAGGGCCGGGGTCACCACGAGGCGCACGCACCCGTGCGAGTGCCATTGCCCTGGACAGGTGGGTGGGAACACTCTTTGGCAAAGGCACTGGCACAAGGTCCCTCATAGTAGAATCAAGTGTCTCTGACGGTGGGGGTGCACACCCGCCGTCAGACACACCGGCGTACTATGAGGGGCCCTGTGCCAGTACTGCCGCCCATGAGTGGGCCCCCCCTGCTTGCTCAGGGCACCAGCACTTGACTTACCTCTCCCTGCTCCACTACTGTGTAGTCTGGCCTGTTAAATACTGCACTGGGACTGCCAATACAAATTTGGTGAAATGATAGATGATGATTAAGAGGTAGGTATGCACTGTCCTGCTGGGCTCTATCTTCAGATAATCAATGGCTTCCATTTGTTATGGACGTCGACTCACAATGAGATGCAGTGGTGGTTTATCATCAGCTTTCACGGTTTTCCGACTCACAGACGTGTGACATTCCTGCCCACATTTTTAAATGTGTCCTCTCATGCCAATCCAATAGAATCGCCTACGGCCTGTGGCTTGTGTCTTTTGCACTCCAAAGTTACCTGACAGATCATGATAGGCAGTGAGGGCGATGTCTACATCTGTCCCTGTGATCACAATTTGATGGAGATGAGTAACGTTGATGGGTTCCACGTTACTGCGATACAGCAAACCTTTCTTCACAAGAACTGTTTTCACTGTCTCCACACACAAAGTAATTGAGGGTCAGCGTCGCCTCTGAGAATTCTCCCGGGAGTTTTTACCGTGATTACTAGTAATTCCAAAATTTCTGCAATCAGTCGACTTTCCGTCTGTACTTGTATCCATCTCGTTTCCTCTTGCGTAGAGTCTGGACTGTCTTACTGAGACTGAAATATATATGAAGATTGAAAAATACCCCAACAGTGTATACTTGTAATTACCAAAAGAAGAAGCAGTCAAAAATCCATAAAACTATAATGTTTATTGAAAATAGTAATAAAACATTAATAAATATGGACACACAGTATTTGGAAAGGGAAAAGGAACAGCATATAGATGAACACAATGGTCATGAAGGGCCAACGAGGCTGCAGACACCCCGTCAGGATAATAGAATGCAGAGCTAGATAATATAGCTAATAAAAGTCAAGGGGATATAAAAACTATATAGTATAACAAATCATATAGCAAGTGCTGCTATCCTTCATAGGAAATATTCCCTGACAAAGTGCAAAACGCACAAATAGAATTGGTGCATAATAAGCATCATAGCGATGGCATGAAAAGACTGCATTGCTATACCTGAGATACGGGGGGAGGCAGCAGGGTCGGTCCTTATACTATATAGTTTTTATATCCCCTTGACTTTTATTAGCTATATTATCTAGCTCTGCATTCTATTATCCTGACGGGGTGTCTGCAGCCTCGTTGGCCCTTCATGACCATTGTGTTCATCTATATGCTGTTCCTTTTCCCTTTCCAAATACTGTGTGTCCATATTTATTAATGTTTTATTACTATTTTCAATAAACATTATAGTTTTATGGATTTTTGACTGCTTCTTCTTTTGGTAATTTCTAGTAAATGTGCAGTTGTCCTGCATTTGTCCTGCCTCAATTATGTGGATCATGATATATGATTTATATTATTGATCTTCTTTTATGGCCATTATATATCGTTGATATTTGGCCTCCACATATAATATGTCTATTACCCTTTTATTACAGTGTATACTTGTGTACGCTTCGAATACATAACCCTTTTTACTTTTGTCTAAACCATACTGAGGCTGTGAGTGTCTTTGTCGGACTCCGGAAATATACACGCAGATTTTTAATGTTTAAACTATTCTATATATACCTGCTATCCAGTGATACTGTACCCTTTCTCAACTTTGTACAATCACGTCAAATCCATACTGGGCCTGAGACCCTCTGAGTCTGCCTCCTGATATATAGACATAGGTTTTTAATGTTTAAACTATGCTATATATACCTGTTATCCGGTGATACTGTACCCTTTCTCAAAGTAAATGAGGGTCAGCATCACCTCTGAGAATTCTCCCGGAAGTTTTTACAATGATTAGTAATTCTAAAATTTCTGCAATCAGTTGACTTTCCGTCTATACTTGTATCCATCTCGTTTCCTCTTGCGGAGAGTCTGGACTCTCTTTCTGAGACTGAAATATATATGAAGATTGAAAAATACCCCAACAGTGCATACTGGTGTACTGTTATGAATGGGTCGCCGAGGAAAAAAAAACAACACAAGCTAAGCCTCAGAAAACCAGAGAGGTTGGTAACTATGCAGACTGCAGATCCCTGATTCTAACTCACAACTAGCAGCAGTCGTGGAAGGTTCCTACATTGGTCCTAGACGCCTGGTCACAACCGGAGAGCTAAATAAGCCTAAAGCAGGAAAAGAGGAAAACTAACTGCCCCAGAGCAGACCCCAAAGGAAAGACAGCCCCCACATGTATTGACGGTGTTACAAGATGAAAACACATACAAAGGCAGGAAAATAAGCTGAGCAAACGATGGGGCCAAACTAACTAGAAAGGACAGGAAAGGAAAGACACTGTCTGCAATCTGCCAAACACCCGACCAAAGATAATGTCCAACACATCCGATAGCAAAATTAACCCTGAAGTCATTAGACTTCTCCCACTATATCAGCACTCTGAAATATTCTGAGACAGAGCAAAAAGAGGCCAATCTAATAAGGGACAAAAAAAAGCAAATTGGCAAATACAGATAAATAAGAGTGGAAATTCAGCACAGCCCAGCCGGGCTGACTGACCCCACAAAAAACTGAATTGACCAACAAGAGCAAGTGTGAACATTAGCAAAAACAAACTTAACTTGAGAAGACTGGAACAGAGCTGAGTCCAAGACCTGAGAAGCAGACTGAATCACCAGCACCAGGATTGGGCATCGGCTGTCTTATATCCAGTCTGATACTCCAGAGATCCAAACGTTATCCTTCCTCACCAGGTGGCAAATCACTACCAATTAAACCAAGCTCACTACCTCCTGTCACCACCAGAGGGAGAACGGAAGGAGAACTCTCAACTGGTGGGGTGTACGGTGTGGAGCAGAGCCGGGTCTGTATGAGGTGTACAGAGAGGAGCCGCGTGTGTACGAGGTGTACGAAGCAGAGCCGGAGGTGTACGGAGCGGATGTGTGTACAAGGTCTACGGAGCGGAGCAGTGTGTGTATGAGGTGTACGGAGCAGAGCCGGAGGTTTACGGAGCGAAGGTATGTACAAGGTCTACGGAGCGGAGCCGTGTGTGTACGAGGTGTACGGAGCGGAGCAGAGCCGGGTGTGTACGAAGCGGAGCCGGAGGTGTACGGAGCGAAGGTATGTACAAGGTCTACGGAGTGGAGCCGTGTGTGTGCGAGGTGTGCGGGGTGGAGCAGAGCCGGGTGTGTATGGGGTGTACAGAGCGGAGCCGCGTGTGTACGAGGTTTACGAAGCAGAGCCGGAGGTGTACGAGGTGTACGGAGCGGAGGTGTGTGCAAGGTCTACGGAGTGGAGCAGTGTGTGTATAAGGTGTACGGAGCGGAGCCGGAGGTGTATGGAGCGGAGGTATGCACAAGGTCTACGGAGCGGAACCATGTGTGTACGAGGTGTACGGAGCGGAGCCGGATGTGTGCGAGGTGTACGGAGTGGAGCAGAGCCGGGTGTGTACGAAGCGGAGCCGGAGGTGTGTACAAAGTCTACGGAGCGGAGCCTTGTGTGTACAAGGTGTATGGAATGGAGCCCTGTGTATACAAAGTGTACGGATCTGAGCCTTGTGTTTACGGAGCGGAGCAGATCCGGATGTGTACAGAATGAAGCCGTGTGTGTGCGGGGTGTACGGAGCGGAGCTGCTTGTATATGGAGCGGATTCGCGTGTGTACGAGGTGTATGGAGCAAAGTCGCATGTGTTCAAGGTTTACGGAGTGGAGCCATGTGTGTACAAGGTGTACAGAGCGTGGCCACGTGTGTACAAGGCGTACGGAGCAGAGTCGCATGTGTACGAGTTTTACGGAGCGGAGCCAACTCGCACGTGACGTTCTACCGAAAGTGACGTGCTGGAAGCTGACCGGAAATGAGGTAATTTCGGGAGGAGATTGTGACGGAACCATGGAGGCACGTCAGAGAATGCTTCAGATCACCGTGTCCTCCTCCGACAGCGTGGACAGAGGGATTGCCTTGGAATCGGGGATGCCGGCCATGTGAACGGATCATGATATGTCCTGCATCGGGAGGCTCAGGTGGGTATTACATTGGGAGCCGGGCTGCTATAGTATCTTTATACAATACTAGCTGAAGAGCCCGGCGCTGCCCGGGCATAGTAACTAACTGTGGTTAGTTATAGTAAATTATAATTATCCTCCATCCCATAGTCCCCTGCCCATATACCCATCATACATATCCTCCATCCCATAGTCGAGTGCCCACATACCCATCACATGTCCTCCATCCCATAGTCCCATGCCCATACACCCATCATACATATCCTCCATCCCATAGTCCCGTGCCCATATACCCATCATATATATCCTCCATCCCATAGTCCCGTGCCCATATACCCATCATACATATCCTCCATCCCAGAGTCCCGTGCCCATATACCCATCACACATCCTCCATCCCATAGTCCCATGCCCATATACCCATCATACATATTCTCCATCCCATAGTCCCATGCCCATATACCCATCATACATATTCACAATCCCATTGTCGAGTGCCCATATACCCGTCATTCATATCCTCCATCACAAAGTCCAGTGCCCATATACCCATCACACATCCTCCATCCCATAGTCCCATGCCCATATACCCATCATACATATTCGCCATCCCATAGTCGAGTTCCCATATACCCATCACACATCCTTCATCTCATAGTCCCATGCCCATATACCCATCACACATCCTCCATCCCATAGTCCCGTGCCCATATACCCATCATACATATCCGCCATCCCATAGTCCCGTGCCCATATACCCATCATACATATCCTCCATCCCATAATCCAGTGCCCATATACCCGTCATACATATCCTCCATCCCATAGTCCAGTGCCCATATACCCATCACACATCCTCCATCCCATAGTCAACCATTATGACATCATAATGAGCAGCGGCGGGGCTTGCAACCTATGATGACATCAGCGTCACCATGGCAACCATTGTGACATCATAATGAGGGGTGGGGCTTGATACACACACACTGTTTCCCCAGTAGGCAAATAGGGGCATTATGACATCATAATGAGGGGCGGGGCTTGACGCGCACACACTTTTTCCCCCAGTATGTAGATAGGGGCAAAATTGTTTGGTGAATTGGAACGCGCGGGGTTAGAATTTCGCCTCACAACATAGCTTCTTATGACCCCGCTCTCGGGGTCCAGACGTGTGACTGTGCCAAATTTTGTGGCTGTAGCTGCGACAGTTCGGATGCCTATCCCGGACATACACACATACATACACACATACATACACACTTTGAGCTTTATATATTAGATTTCTTTATCTCTCTGTTTCTTTCTCTCTCTGTTCTTTCCTTCTTTCTCTCTCTAATCTTTCTTTTTTCTTTCTCTCTCTCTGTTCTTTCTTTCTTTTCCTCAGTACCAGCCACTGTGCCAAAAATGGCTGATGTATATACACTATACACTGTATATACATCAGCCTCGAGTCAGCACCTATCTATACATAAGCCTCAGCAACAGCATATACGTAAGCCTCAGCACCAGTATATACAGTTAGGTCCATATATATTTGGACAGAGACAACATTTTCCTAATTTTGGTTCTAGAGTCTAGACATTACCACAATGAATTTTAAACAAAACAATTCAGATCCAGTTGAAGTTCAAACTTTCAGCTTTCATTTGAGGGTATCCACATTAAAATTAGATGAAGGGTTTAGGAGTTTCAGCTCCTTAACATGTGCCACCCTGTTTTTAAAGGGACCAAAAGTAATTGGACAATTGACTCCAAGGCAATTTCATGGACAGGTGTGGGCAATCCCTTTGTTATGTCATTCTCAATTAAGCAGATAAAAGGCCTGGCGTTGATCTGAGGTGTGGTGCTTGCATTTGGAAGGTTTTGCTGTGAAGGAAACATTCGGTCAAAGGAGCTCTCCATGCAGGTGAAACAAGCTACCCTTAAGCTGCAAAAACAGAAAAATCCCATCCAAGAAATTGCTACAACATTAGGAGTGGCAAAATCTACAGTTTGGTACATCCTGAGAAAGAAAGAAAGCACTGGTGAACTCATCAATGCAAAAAGACCTGGGCGCCCACGGAAGACAACAGTGGTGGATGATCGCAGAATAATCTCCATGGTGAAGAGAAACCCCTTCACAACAGCCAACCAAGTGAACAACACTCTCCAGGAGGTAGGCGTATCAATATCCAAATCTACCATAAATAGAAGACTGCATAAAAGTAAATACAGAGGGTTCACTGCACGGTGCAAGCCACTCATAAGCATCAAGAATCAAAAGGCTAGACTGGACTTTGCTAAAAAACATCTAAAAAAGCCAGCACAGTTCTGGAAGAACATTCTTTGGACAGATGAAACCAAGATCAACCTCTACCAGAGTGATGGAAAGAGAAAAGTATGGCGAAGGCGTGGTACAGCTCATGATCCAAAACATACCATATCATCTGTAAAACACGGCGGAGGCAGTGTGATGGCTTGGGCATGCATAGCTGCCAGTGGCACTGGGTCACTAGTGTTTATTGATGATGTGACACAGGACAGAAGCAGCCGAATGAATTCTGAGGTATTCAGAGCCATACTGTGGGCTCAGATCCAGCCAAACTGATTGGTCGTCGTTTCATACTACAGATGGACAATGACCCAAAACATAAAGCCAAAGCAACCCAGGAGTATATTAAAGCAAAGAAGTGGAATATTCTTGAATCGCCAAGTCAGTCACCTGATCTCAACCCAATTGAGCATGCATTTCACTTGTTAAAGACTAAACTTCAGACAGAAAGGCCCACAAACAAACAGCAACTGAAAACCACCGCAGTGAAGGCCTGGCAGAGCATCAAAAAGGAGGAAACACAGCATCTGGTGATGTCCATGAGTTCAAGACTTCAGGCAGTCATTGCCAACAAAGGGTTTTCAACCAAGTACTAGAAATGAACATTTTATTTACAATTATTAAATCTGTCCAATTACTTTTGGTCCCTTTAAAAACAGGGTGGCACATGTTAAGGAGCTGAAACTGTTAAACCCTTCATTCAATTTTAAAGTGGATACCCTCAAATGAAAGCTGAAAGTCTGAACTTCAACTGCATCTGAATGGTTTTGTTTAAAATTCTTTGTGGTAAGGTCTAGAACCAAAATTAGAAAAATGTCCCTGTCCAAATATATATGGACCTAACTGTACATCAGCACCTGTATAATACACAGGTGCTGGGGCTGATGTATATACAGGTGCTGGCGGGGGTGATGTATATACTGGTGCTGACTTGAGGCTGATGTATATATGGGCTACATGTATATACATCACTGATCAGCCTCTAGTCAGCACCTATATATACACCAGAACCTGTATATACATCAGCCCCAGCACCCGTATATACACCAGCCCCAGTACCTGTATATACATCAGCCCCAGCACCCGCATATACATCTGCCCCTGCACCCGTATATACATCAGCCCCAGCACCCTTATATACATCAGCCCCAGCACTCATATATACATCACCACAGCACTCGTATATACATTATATATATATAATGTATATAATATACACTCGTATATACGTATATACATTATATACAGTATATACTGATTAAATTTGCTGATGACACAAAGCTAGGAGGGATAGCTAATACTAGAGAAGAGAGAGAGAGGATTCAAAAAGATTTAAATAAACTGGAGAAGTGGGCAGCAACTAACAGAATGGTTTTTAACAGGGAGAAATGCAAAGTACTACATCTGGGCAATAAAAATGTAAAAAGCAGATATAGAATGGGAGGAATAGGGCTAAGTGACAGCACATGTGAAAAAGACTTGGGTATACTAATAGATCACAGACTGAATATGAGTCAACAGTGTGATGCAGCAGCAAAAAAGGCAAATGCAATTCTAGGATGTATTAACAGAAGCATACAGTCTAGATCACGTGAAGTCATTATTTCCCTCTACTCCTCTTTGGTCAGACCTCATCTGGAATATTGTGTCCAGTTTTGGGCACCACATTTTAAAAAAGACATCAACAAACTGGAGCAAGTTCAGAAAAGAGCGACCAGAATGGTGACCGGTCTGCAAACCCTGTCTTATGAGGAAAGGTTGCATGATTTGGGAATGTTTAGTTTGCAAAAGAGAAGACTGAGAGGAGACTTAATAGCTGTCTACAAATATCTAAAGGGCTGTCACATTTTAGAAGGATCAACTTTATTCTCATTTGCACGAGGAAAGACTAGAAGCAATGGGATGAAACTGAATGGGAGGAGGCACAGATTAGATATTAGAAAAAACTTTTTGACAGAGTGATCAATGAGTGGAACAGGCTGCCACGAGAAGTGGTGAGTTCTCCTTCAATGGAAGTCTTCAAAAAGAGGCTGGACAGACATCTGACTGGGATGATTTAGCGAATCCTGCTTTGAGCAGGGGGATGGACCAGATGGCCCAGGAGGTCCCTTCCAACTCTACGATTCTATGATTCTATGATTAGCCCCAGCACTCGTATATACATCAGCCCCAGCACCCTTATATACATCAGCCACAGCACTCGTATATACATCTGTCCCAGCACCCGTATATACATCAGCCCCAGCACCTTTATATACATCAGCCCCAGCACTCGTATATACATCTGTCCCAGCACCCGTATATACATCTGCCCCAGCACCCGCATATACATCTGCCCCAGCACCCGTATATACATCAGCCCCAGCACCCGTATATACATCAGCCCCAGCACTCGTATATACATATGTATATACAGTAGTCTAAATGTGATATATATTCAGCAGTATGTAACATAATATAGTATAATACTGTCAATTATAATGTAGAGTTGTGTGTATATAGTGTAGAGCTGTTCATATAGTATGTTGCTGTGTATATAGTGTGGAATCCACACTATATACACTGGCCCATCTTTACACTATACAGTATATACACAGCTCCACTCTATATTCCTTACCACGGTATATATTGTGGAGCTGTATACATTGTGTATACTACTCCTGTCCTGTATACATGGTGTAAATATAAGTATCTGCTCTAAGTGTGTGTATCTATGAAAATAAAAAGCACTCCGATGAATTGTGCAAAGTGGTGGACTCTTTATTTGCCCATGTGACAAAGCTTTGGATCTATAACAGATCATTTCTCTGCTATGGAATTGAAATATTACCACATGGGCTAATAAAGAGTCCTCCACTTTTCTCTTATTTAATCATTTAATCGGTGTGCTGATTATTTTCTTTTTATAAATGCCTTTGATTTAAGGGTGTGTGTCCTAAAAGCAATTCACCCACTGCTTAATATTTGGTGGTGCTCAATTATGACACATATCAAGGCTGACATCACCACCCGGCAAAAGCGGGCAATTGCCGTCAGGGACTTGTCATGCTATGGGGCTCGTAAGTAGGGGCTCCGGTGCCAGCGCTGACACAGTGGAAAACAATGATGAGTGAGGGAGCCATCTGCTGATGCTCCCTCTCTCATCTTTCCCCCTCTGCGTCTGAGCTTTGTGATGTCTTAGTGCAGAGGGTGCAATGACATCACTACAGCGAATCATCTATGCCAAGCAGTGCAGAGGATCAGAATACATTGAGGAAACCAGAGCAGTGGGGACAGGGAGAAGTATTATATGGGGCCCATTGTACTGTATGAAGTAATACTGTATATGGGGCCCATTATACTGTATAAAGTAATATATGGGGCCCATTATACTGTTTGAAGTAATATACAGTATGAGGGCCCATTATACTGTATGGGCCATTATATGGGGCCCATAAAACTGTATGCAGTAATGTATGGGGCCCATAATAGTGTATGGAGCATTATATGGGCTCATTGTACCATATGGAGGAATATGTGGGGTCCATTGTACTGTATGGATCAATATATGGGGCCATTATACTGTATGGAGCGTTATGTGTTGCCCATAATACTGTATGGAGGACTATGTGATGCGCATAATACTGTATGTAGGACTATGTTGTGCCCATAATACTATGAAGGACTATGTCGTTCCCATAATACTGTATGGAGGACTATGTGGTGCCCATAATACTGTATGGAGGACTATGTGGCGCCCATAGTACTGTATGGAGGTCTATGAGGTGCCTATAATACTCTATAGAGGATTATATGGTGCCCATAATACTGTAAAGAGGACTATGTGGTACCAATAACAATGTATGGAGGACTAAGTTGTGCACATAATACTGTATGGAGGGTTATCCAAATTCGGAAGTTCTCCCCTATCTTTTGGATAGGGGATGACTTTCTGTTTGTTGTGGATCTGACCGCTGGGACCCCCATGATCCTAGGAAACGTAGCTTTGAAGAGCACCATGTAAATGGAGCTGTGGTCCAATCATACGCACAGTGACACCATTAACATGTGGCTCTTTAAATAACTCCTTTAATAGAGTGATGAGGGGACGACAAAGTATAGCAAAAATTCACTGATCGGGGCTGGTGAGTGTTATAATTTGTGGGCTGGTGGGGTTTGTGTGGCAGGGCTGCTTTTTTGTCCCAGTCCGGCCCTGGTTTCCGGAGTGTAATGTAGACGCAAATATATGTTTAAGTCCCTGCAGAAGTCAAAAATTTGAAAAACCAATGAAAAATATTTGAAAAATGTATGTAAATAATTTCAAATCAATCTACTTTTTCCCGGAATGTTATCAGATCTAAAATATAAAAAAATTAGCGTACTTTGCATGGTTGCATTCATAATTGTCCAAACTAATGAAATATTATATTTATCCATAATGGTGAACTGCAAAAGAAACGAAAAAAAATGAAATAGCAGAATTGTCGTTTTTTGGTCACTTCGACCAGAAAGGCATATGGATCCCAAGATGGTAAAGACAAAACTACAGTTGGTATCAGAAAAACCCCAAGCCCTCACATAATTCTATCAACCCAAGACTAAACATTTTAGAGCTCTTGGAAGGCAAGAAGGAAAAATAGAATTGAAGAGAGGCCCAATGGGAATCTGTCACCCAAGGGCATGAGTGGGGTGTGCACCAGTCACCCACACAGTATGAGGACCCCACTGCTTCCCACTCAATATAATGGCCCTCACATCCCCCCTTTCATTATCATGGTCCCCACATCACTTCACACTTTATGAAGGCCCCACACAGCACCTCACATAGTATAGTGGTTGGCATATCCCCTCACGTAGTAGACTAGGCCATTATTTTAAAGTAGGATGCTGGTGAGGTCTTCATGCTGAGTGGACCATTTTACTGAGTGAGGAGATGTGAGAGCCATTTTACTGTGTGAGCGCTATCAAAATGTGTTAGTGGCTGTGGGGAACCATCACACTGTGTGATGGGCTATGGGGGCCACTATAATGGGTGAGGTGCTGTGTGAGGCCACCATAAAGTGTGAGGGGTTGTGGGGGCCATCATACTGAATGAGTGGAAGAGGGGCCCTCTTTTTGAGTGGAGGGCTGTGGGGGGGGGCTTCATTCTGTGAGTGGGTGCTGATACTAATTAAGCGGCTGTGGGGCCATCATACTGAATGGGCTGTGGGGGTCTTCACTTTGAGAGTGGGCTGCTGGTTTCACCATACTAAACGAGGGTTGTTATACTGCGTGGGGATCATCATAATGACAGGACATCATGCTGTGTGGAGGCCATGATACTGTTTATGTATGGAGGAGGCGACCATAACTATATCATGCTATGGGGGAACACTATAGGGGCATCATGCTATGGCGGTATTATATTTTGTTGCTCGCACTGCGGGGACATCACAATGTAAGTGTGAAGTGACTCTGTTGGAGTGATTCACTGTGGGAATATCAAAATCCGTGTGTGTGGGGGTAGGGGCATTACTATAAACATGTTTTATAATGGCCATAAAAGGGGTATCGCTGATGAGGACAATAAGGGGCTTCAATTGGAAAATAATTGCTGCTTATGTGTCATAATACATGTCCTTCTCCTGGCTGATGAAGGTTGGGACATTGCC
Organism: Dendrobates tinctorius; assembly: GCF_039654945.1. Taxonomy (NCBI): domain Eukaryota; kingdom Metazoa; phylum Chordata; class Amphibia; order Anura; family Dendrobatidae; genus Dendrobates; species Dendrobates tinctorius. The sequence goes on along the minus strand of NW_027361743.1, from coordinate 34,646,805 downwards.
GAATATGTATATGTATGTGTGTGTGTTGTGTATAAATATATATTACGTGTATATTTTTATGTAGGGTGTGAGGGAGTGGGGGCAAGTAGAATGGCTGCCTGGAATCCTATGATGACACAATTCCCAGAACACCGCCCCCTATCAGTGGAAATGAAAGAAAATCCAATGATAACACCAAATGTTTGAAGATTTTATCCTCAGCATTAGAATATATGGTTAGATGTATCTTTCTATACAGAATGAGAAGATAAACGAAACTGTAAGAAAAAGATTAAATGTGATATAATGTCATAAGATGAGAATTGGAAATAGGAAAAGCTCAGCCAAACCTCTGTAACCACGGCTGTAATCTTTTACCTGGAAAACTGCCGGGATTTTACTGTGTTTCATTCATGCCTATGTGTGCCGCCATCATTATTAGCTGCTTTATAAGGGGCAGACAATGAGAGAAAAAGTATTGGTTATTGCACTGCATTGTGACATCATCACTTTCCTTATATGGAAGCTGGTAGTGATGTCACACAGGTGAGTGATGTCACAATAGAGCGGAACCTATAAACACTCCGTCCCATCTCACTGGCTCAGACTTGGTATTTGTTTGTCTCCTGACTGCACTTACCTAGATCTTCTCCTTGTGGATTAGTGATTTTACTTGCGAATTACTTGTGAATTAGCGGATTACGTCTGTATTAGTGGATTACTTCTGGAATTTCCTGAAGATCATTGACTGAGGACTTCTCCATCTGGAGGTAAATCTATTGTGTGCTTTTATTTATGAAACTAGAAGTTTTTGTCTCATTAGATTTCGTATATTCATGAAATTTTTCTCTTATGGAAAAACATAACAATCGCATGAAGGATTGTTCGGGAAAATGAGGAAAAAATTCCCAATGCACTAAAATTGAAAAAAAAACAAACCTGAAATATTGCCATTGTGTTTTGGGTTTTAATTTACAGTGTTAATTATCCAGTAAAAATGACCTGGTAATAGTGGAGTACTGGCAATCATGCCTGGTCATGCCAGTACTATGAGGCCTGATGGGTGAGGGGGCCCGGTGAATGTAGAATTAAATAGTGGGGACATTTTTGTAAGCACCATATAGTAGAATTGCTATAAAATGGGCGAGAAAACTAAGGGGCCTTCAACAGGAAAACAACTACTGTTCACTTGTAATAATACATGCCCTTCCCCTTGTTTTTGAAGGTTGGGGCTCCACCAAAATTATATATAAATATATATGTCTGTGTACACACACATATAATATATATAGACACACACACACGTATAAATATGCGTATATACATATAATTTTTTTCTAGGGGGTGAAAGAGTGGGGTCAATAAGAACTTTTGCTATGAGGCCCCAATATGCCATCACTTCTATCATGGAAATGTTATCATCCATCTAATAGACTGTATGAGGAGATGAGGTCCTGGTGATGGTCGGCCTGGAATCAGATGATGTCACAATTCCCAGAACACTGCCCCCATCAGTGAAAATGTGAGAAAATCCAATGACAGCACCAAATGTTTGAAGACTTTATCCTGAACATTAGATTATATAGTTAGATGTATCGTTATAGAGGAAATGAGAAGATAAAGAAAACTGTCAGAAAAAGATTAAATTTGATATAATGTTATATGATGTGAATTAGAAATAGGAAAAGCTCAGCCAAACCTCTGTAACCACCGGCTGTAATCTGTTACCTGGAAAACTGCCAGGATTTTATTTCATTCATCCCTATTTGATCCGCCCTGATTTATAAGGGGCAGACAATGAGAGAAAAAGTATTGGTTATTATTCTGCATTGTGACATCATCACTTTCCTTATATGGAAGCTGGTAGTGATGTCACACAGGTGAGTGATGATGTCACAATAGAGCGGAACCTGTAAACACTCCGTCCCATCTCACTGGCTCAGACTTGGTATTTGTTCGTCTCCTGACTGCACTTACCTAGATCTTCTCCTTGTGGATTAGTGATTTACTTGCATATTACTAGTGGATTAGCTGATTACATCTGGATTATTGGATTAATTCTGGATTAGCGTAATATTTCTGGATTTTCTGGAGATTTTTCTGGAGATCATTGACTGAGGACTTCTCCATCTGGAGGTAAATTTATTGTGGCTGTTATGAAATTAGAAGTTTTCCTCCTGATTATTTTTCTTGTACCCTGGCGTATGGGAAGCGGCCATTGCCCCTAGAGATGAGTAACTCGTCCGGCAAAATCATGGCACAATGCAACAGATAAACCGTTTTCATGAATTTTGGTTTTTATTTGCAAATCAGAAAACAAATCCAGTCCTCAGTGATAAAAGTAGGAATCGCCGACAGAAAACCAGGGAGCAAATCTCCATGTCCAGCTATTTACAGGGGGATGAGGGGATATTTGTTTTAGAGATAAATACTAGTAATAATAATGGCAGCCAGCGCTCTACCTGTATGGGGCATAGCGAGCTGCACCATGGATTATGGCACCATGTAACATGTCTCCAATGTTTTCTCATCCCCTTCAGATCTCCCTCCTGACTCTGTCTGGTCCAGGACCACAGAGGGGACGTCAGTCACCACCTACAGAAGCTGAGAAGGGAACTTCAGCGTGTACAGGACTCGGCAGAGCCGGACATCTTTAGAGTGAGTATAATTGCGGAGGTGCCGGTTTGTGGTGACCGGGTATACCATCGCTGTACACAGCATCAGACTGGAGTACCTTGGGCTCACCAGAGAAAATCATTCTTGGGGCCCACTTGTATAGCTACATAGACATAAATGCAAGACCAACAATTGTGTGGTAAAACACACTTGTGTTATGGTATAACATAAGGTAGTACATGTCTTAATGATATAACAGGAGTTGGGGTAGCCCCCCTCATTGAATATAATGCAGACCCCCTCATAGAATATAATGCAACCCCTCTCATAGAATATAATGCAGACCCCCTCATGGAATATAATGTAGACCCCCTCATGGAATATAATGCAGACCCCTCTCACAGAATATAATGTAGCCCTCACACAGAATATATTGTAGCCCTTCTCAGAGTAAAATGTAGCCCCATCACAGGGTATAATGCAGCCCCCCATAGAATATGATGTAGATTCCTCACAGTATAATGAAGCCCCATCATAGGGTATAATGCAGCCCCCCATAGAATATAATGTAGCCCCCTCGCAGGGTATAATGTAGCCCCATCACAGGGTATAATGCAGCCCCCCATAGAATATAATGTAGATTCCTCACAGTATAATGAAGCCCCATCATAGGGTATAATGCAGCCCCCCATAGAATATAATGTAGCCCCCTCGCAGGGTATAATGTAGCCCCCTCATAGGGTATAATGCAGTCCTACATAGAATATAATGTGGTTTCCACATAGGGTATAATCCAGTCCTACAGTTTTATGGCCACCAGTACCCACTCACTTGTTCCCCTGCTGCTCTAGGATCTGCTCCGTTCTCAGCAGCTACACTGCTGTCTGACTGACACACAACATGTTGCACGATGAAGTGATGTCATTGTGCACCGGCTGTGTCAGAGGCAAAGGGAAATGATGGGGGAGAGAGAATCATCTGACGCGCTGTACTCCATTATTGTTTTCAACTGTATCGGCATTCATGGGCACTGGGGAGAGCACCCTGTAGGGGAAGGGGCTGTAAGCCCTGAAACATTTTAGTATTTATTACCCATTATAAATCAGTTTCAAATATTTCTGAAATTTGAGTGAAAGAAGAACAACATCTGTAATGTGAAATATTATATTATTTGCATTTATATTGTAGAAATAATAATTATCTTTTAATTATAATAAGTATTAATTTCATTGAGAATTTCATGACATTTCCTCAAACATCATATTCCATTTTTGGCAGATTTGCTCTTCTGATTATATGATGAAGCAATCCAGCATGGCATCCAGCGATCAGGATAAAGGCCTGTTGGCCGTGTTGGACCTGCTCGTTGTCCCACTCCTGGAGGACACAATTCCAGGCATTATCAAATCATATGAGCCTGAAGAAATGAAGACCATGACCAGCATGCTAATAAATCATCTGCATGATCTGGATGGACAGGATTTGGTGAATGCCCTCCTGTTCTTGTCGACCATGACATCTGCCAGAGCGGACGCTGACAACTTTCTGTCTAATGAGCTCATTGATAAGACCTATCAACACATGCTGAAACCAGAAAGTGAGAAACATCAGGGAATAACTGGTGCAGCTATGACGCTCCTGGCCAATATTGCTGTATACCGCTCCCAAGACGTCATGGAGCGCTTGGAAAGCGATGAGGAGCATCCACAGATCAGCGCGCTGAAGACACTGGATCTCATTTCCACCAAAACCATCACAGGTTGGAAAGAGAGAAGTGCAGCGCAGAATATACTGACAGTGGATGACTTGATTACCCCTACACAACATCAAGCTGGACCACCTGACGGATTTGATTTTTATTATCATCTCCTGCACCCTAGCTATGGGTTCATAAATCACCTGGATGACGCTGATGTCCTCCATGACACAGACACAACCCAGGCTGGGATATGTCGTTACATTACATGTGTCTTAACTGATGAGGAAAGAAGAAAGATCATCCATTACCTGCTTATAGCAATGAGATCTGCTGTCAGAAAGAGCAGACTCATCAGTGTCATGATCTTCTCGGAGCTGTTACTCCATCATCCTGAGCTCCTGGAGGAGAAAATGGCAAAAGATTTAATCTTATTAACGGCTTCGAAGATATACAGTTCGGACGAACTTGAGAACTGTCTTGCTTTAGAAGCTATGGGAAATACCTGTAAAGGTGCACCAAGACAGGTGCATCAACTGAAAGACCTCATCTATCGCTGCCTTTACAGTAAACTAGTGGGTCGTCAGAAGCTAAAAGTGGTCATTGAATCCCTAAAAGCAATGTCAAAGTTTGTTACCCTGCTGAAAAGATCAAAACTTGGCAGTAAATTTGAGAGAATTGTCCAGCGTTGTACTGACTACCTAAACCACCCAAACCCGCTGGTTCGGACATACTCCACTTCACTATTTGCAGACCTCGCCAAGAACTGCAACAGGGACAAGAGAAGCTTCAGCCGCCACGTCAGGACATTCCTACCCGAGTTACTGATAAAGTTACACAGTAAAAACCAGCAGGAAAAGGCATCCGGTATTGCAGCCTTGCTGCATTGTCTTCCTTACATCGGATGTAAGAACGTTCAAGAGCTGTTATGTGCTGATGGCGAAAAAGCCTACAAAATATATGAACAGCTCGGGAAAAAGGAACCTGCCCTTCTTGTGAGGATGATGATCCACAGCATTGAATATATTAAGCCGTATATGGCAGACGAGGTAGACGCTGTCATGAAACACCTCACTATGATAAGAGACGCGTTACCCTATGAAGAACTCTATCCGTCAGCATTATCTGACGTGTTTATAGGGTTGAGGAGACTCAATTCTAAGATATATACTTCAGTGGTGCATGAGGCAAGTATCCGCGCCATTGACATCCTGGGCACCAAGTGGAAGAGCATCAGCACTGTTAAAGCAGTGAAAGTTGGAACAGAGAGTTTCCTGATCTATGAAAAAGTGAAGAGAGTGGAAGTAATATTTTACGAGACTTCAGTGTGAAGCATCCATCACCAGATGTTACACTAAGGGTCAATGAATGAGACATCCTGAATACACTTAGATAAAACTCTTGACTATTGAAGACCATCTCAAGAACAATCCCCACATACCCCAATTTTCTTATGAAAAACTTAAAATAAAGAAAATAAAAAGAAAACTTACGGTGTTTCTCTGCTTATTGTAACTGGATGAAATGTTTCTGGACTGTTCCCAAATGTATTTTGATCATATCCTCTATATAAAGCTACTAGCTGAAGAGCCCAGCGCTGCCCGGGCATAGTAACTAACTGTGGTTAGTTATAACAAATTATAATTATCCTCCTTCCCATAGTCCCGTGCCCATATACCCATCATACATATCCTCCATCCCATAGTACCATGCCCATATACCCATCATACATATTCTCCATCCCATAGTACCATGCCCATATACCGATCATACATATCCTCCATCCCATAGTCCCGTGCCCATATACCCGTCATACATATCCGCCATCCCATAGTCCCGTGCCCATATACCCATCACACATCCTCCATCCCATAGTACCATGCCCATATACCCAATATTCATATCCTCCATCCCATAGTCCCGTGACCATATACCCGTCATACATATCCGCCATCCCATAGTCCCGTGCCCATATACCCAACACACATCCTCCATCCCATAGTACCATGCCCATATACCCATCATACATATCCTCCATCCCATAGTCCTGTGCCCATATACCCGTCATACATATCCGCCATCCCATAGTCCCGTGCCCATATACCCATCACACATCCTCCATCCCATAGTCCCATGCCCATATACCCATCATACATATTCTCCATCCCATAGTACCATGCCCATATACCCATCATACATATTCTCCATCCCATAGTACCATGCCCATATACCCATCATACATATCCTCCATCCCATAGTCCCGTGCCCATATACCCGTCATACATATCCGCCATCCCATAGTCCCGTGCCCATATACCCATCACACATCCTCCATCCCATAGTACCATGCCCATATACCCAATATTCATATCCTCCATCCCATAGTCCCGTGACCATATACCCGTCATACATATCCGCCATCCCATAGTCCCGTGCCCATATACCCAACACACATCCTCCATCCCATAGTACCATGCCCATATACCCATCATACATATCCTCCATCCCATAGTCCTGTGCCCATATACCCGTCATACATATCCGCCATCCCATAGTCCCGTGCCCATATACCCATCACACATCCTCCATCCCATAGTCAACCATTATGACATCATAATGAGCGGCGGGGCTTGCAACCTATGATGACATCAGCGCCACCATGGCAACCATTATGACATCATAATGAGGGGCGGGCTTGATACACACACTTTTTCCCCATTATGTAGATAGGGGCAAAATTGTTTGGTGAATTGGAACGCGTGGGGTTAAAATTTCACCTCACAACATAGCTTAGGACACTCTCGGGGTCCAGACGTGTGACTGTGCCAAATTTTGTGGTTTTAGCTGCGACGGTGCGGATGCCAATCCTGGACATACATACATACATACAAACACTTGAGCTTTATATATTAGATATATCATGATACAGCTCCATCTTAACATGTCTATGTTTGTTGAGCTCTTAAAGGGGCTTTCTAGACTATGATTTTGATGACATAGGTCATCAACATCAGATTAGTCCCGGTCTGACATGTGAAACTCCTAACGATCAGATGTTAGCAGATCCCTCAGTCAGCAGAAAGCACACAGTGCATTGAGCTGGAGCTACATAGCTTACGTGTCATCAGTACTGTGGTTCCTGTATGATCCGCAGTCTGATGTTGGCTGGTAATAACAACTCCTGGTATCTCCTGTCTAGCTGACTGCAGAATTCTGAATCCTTACAGCGTGTGCACTACACACTCTCAGTGCTCTCTGGTGTTGCTGGCGACAGTGGGTAATGACGTGACAGCATGAATGCAATTTGCATACATGCGGTCACCTGGCATTTGGATGTCTTTGGCCTTTCTCAATTCACTTGTATTCAATTGAGTGGATGTGGTTCTAAGTATGCAAATCACATACTTGCGCTCAGGGCTGTCACTAGGAATTTCAGGGCCCCATACTGGCAAAATTTTCGGGGCCCCCTTGAGACTCCACCCAGGCTCCACCCCTCGAACTGTCCACAGCCCCACCGCTCTCTCTTGGAAAAACTCCACTTCTCACCAATCACACATTAACAGTTCCCATCTCCAGATCACACACATAGCCAGCAGCTCTTGTTATGGCCAAAAGATTTTTTAAATCTACCACCATGACAAGGTAGACTCTTTTGGCTGGGCCCTACTCTACTCTAACCTATTAAAGATTTGCTAAAATATCCAATACAATTTAGGTATATTTTTTATTTATTTTTCAATTTTTAAAATGACCAATAATATCACATCCAAAGGGACAAATACCACCACACCATGCCCAGACACCATATTACCACCACATGGTGACCAATAATACCACATACAAGGAACAGATACAGCCATACCATGACCAGACCACATATTACCACCAGTGACAGAATAATAGCACATACAAGGGACAAATACCACCGCACCATGACCAGACCACATATTACCAGCACATGGTGACTGGATACTACAATACTGATCATTAATAAAAAAAACATATTACTATCACCATAAGTGCCATAATACACAGGAGATCTGTACTTAGTATGTAGTGTCTGTGTACAGGTAATACAGTGATCACCAGTGACATTATACACAGAAGAAGCTCTTGAAAAACAATTCAAAACCTTCATAACTATTAAATGTGGTCGGGAACTAGTTAGATAACCATAATAATTCCCCCACCCAATAATAGGGACAAATTAAATAATAGTGGAGTACTCAAAATATCATGTAATTCAAGAAAAAAGTTAGAGTAACCATAAACCACAATAGGATGTAAAAAAATGCAAATCTTTATTAATACAAGTTAAAAACAGTATCACACATATATAAACACATAATAAAGGTAAATATAAAAGGAATAATCCCAGTGTAGCGCAGAGTGAAGCCCCCTTCATGTAAAGTGGCAGCGGGCAAAAGAGCCATATACTGCCAATATGTAGCATAAACTAGACAACAAGGCATGCTGTGCTTAATATCCAAGGACAGTATCTACATATGTCTAAGGCATCCAGATATAATATAAAGCATAGAGCCCAAAGTATTATGAATAATTCTAGCTCAAAAAGATACAAAATCAATCAATTCTGGGATAATACCCAGTATCTATAGTGCTCATGCCACTTACCCATAAGGGATATAGAATGCAGGGAGGATGCTGCGCTCAACCCCGACGCGCGTTTCGCCTCTGCTTTCTCAAGGGGAAGTGCTTATCTATCCTCAAAATACCCATATATAAACGCCACGCTCCAGGTGTTACTGATCAGAGTCGGCGCATGCGCAGTGTGGCCACATGGTAACCGCGCGATGATTCGCCGCCATCAGAGAGCAGCGCGCGTGTGTTGTAATACCACTAGACGTCATAAACACGCGCGCGGCCCACAATATGATGGCCGGAGCATCGCGACCATTGACAGACACCGCGCATGCGCACAGGATCAGCGCCATTTTCTCGGAGACCTATTGTAGGCGGCCATACTAGTGCGGTCTAAACAAGTCATAAGACTGTTAAAAGGGACCAAATAATGGTGGGAGGAAGAAATGTAATTACTAGGACAAAAAGGGTCAAAGAAAGGTTCCCAATGTATAGTTATGATAATATATGAGGTGTCATAGAAAAATGCCATATAAACATAGGTTCACTAAGGGTATAGTATTATACATCAATTACAGATAAATTCCACCTAATATAAAATAAAATACGTCCCAAAGAGGGAGGGAAAGTTCCCAAACACCACAGATCATATATATAAATACCATTATAATGCAACAATTAAATATTAGAATTGGAGTACCATTAACATGATGATATACAATAATACAGGTATCATATGATCGCCATTAAGTGGTGATGCAAAAAATTATTACAGATCCCTCTTTGATGTCTTGACACACTACAATAAACCGTACATAAAAAGATATAGAACCACCCCACCCCTTCTCCCCCATATCATTAACCCCCCTTCAATAATGGCAGATCTTCAGTGAAACGTAGAAAATTCAGAATCAAAATACAGCAATATTTGTCCTCTAGGCGTCCAAATCATCCATGTTTCAGAGAAATCCCAGGCAACATGATCTCCTAGGGAGAGCGACTGCTGATCCAACTAGTTGTAAAAAACGTTGTTAAACCAACTCTTCCGCATTCAGACATGGGCGTCAAAAAAACAATAAAACTAAAAGGTGAAGAAGGAAAAAACAGACATAGAAATTAAAAAACAATTCTAAAAAACACAGCTAAGGACACGGACACATATGTATATAAATAATCAAACCTTGGCAGAAAAGGAAAAAGAGCCTTAGATTATAATCAAAATAAATATGATCCTAATAGAGATAAGAGAATTACAATAATAGTTAGAAGCCCAAGATATCAGGGCTAGTAGGTCGAACTCTATGCAAGGAAAGGGGCAAAAGTATTGGTTTCGTTCAAGCCTGCAGGGGCTAAAGTATCTAGCATCACAATCCACCTACACTCATGTTGTGCGAGAATCTTCTTGGTGTTGCCTCCACGAATGCCACAATCAATCCTGTCAATCCCACGGACTAATAAGCCCTTAGGATTGGCATTATGAAACAATTTAAAATGCTTCGGGATGGTTTTTAAGCTGGAAATATCCTGAATATCTCTAGATGCCGCTATGTCCCTAACATGTTCGCGTACCCGGACTTTAAGTTCTCGGGACGTAAGACCAACGTATATTTTGTTACAGGGACACGTGGCATAATATACCACATTTGATGTGTTACATGTAATATAACTCTTAATGGAAAAAGTCTTTTTCCCATCAGACATAGTAAAAGATGTAGTTTTACAAATGTTGGGACACGCAACACATCTCCCACAGGGAAAACATCCCTGTATACGGGTTGAGCCACGAACTAATGGTATTGTGGGTACATAGTGACTTTTTACTAGGTGATCTTTCAAATTCCAGCTACGTCTAGGGACGATTTTTGGCCGTGAAGGTAAATGTGCTGCCAAAGTGGTATCCGTATGTAAAATGGGCCAACATTTATCAAAAATTTCTCGCATTCGATCCCACTGGCAGTTTGATGTAGATACAAAACAAATAGTGTCCTTATTGGTGTCTTGCCGAGTGCTAATGGGTTTAGCTAATAAATCATCACGCGAGGCCTGCTTGGCCCTCCTATACCCGTATTTGATACATCTATTACTATACCCTCTGGCCTTAAATCGATGCCCCAAATCCTTAGCCTGTTTTTCAAACATTCTCTCTGTAGAGCAAATACGCCTTGTTCTTAAAAATTGCCCCCTAGGGATGGCACGAATTATTGGTGGAATATGAGCAGAGGACGCGTGCAGTAAAGAGTTTACCGCTGTCTCTTTACGGAACAAATCCGTTTGGATCAGGCCTCCCGCATCAGCCCTGATTAGAACATCCAGGAATTCAATACTAGATCTATGCCATTTATAAGTAAATTTGAGATTAAAAGTGTTCAAATTTAGATGATGCATGAAATCCTGGAGATCAGATGACGACCCCTGCCAAATGGCAAAAACGTCATCGATATAGCGATACCAGCACTGCACATGGTTTACGGCAAGCGCCCCGCCCCCAAAGAAAACCTACCTCTCCCAAAAACCGAGAAACAGGTTAGCATAGGACGGGGCGCAAGCCGCACCCATGGCAGTGCCACGCCTCTGCAAAAAAAAACGATCCTTAAAAACAAAGTAGTTATGAGACAGGACAAATTCCAAGAGTTCCATGAGGAATTCACACCAATGTCCATCCTGACTCAACATTTCCAAATACAGGGATGTTTTCCCTGTGGGAGATGTGTTGCGTGTCCCAACATTTGTAAAACTACATCTTTTACTACGTCTGATGGGAAAAAGACTTTTTCCATTAAGAGTTATATTACATGTAACACATCAAATGTGGTATATTATGCCACGTGTCCCTGTAACAAAATATACGTTGGTCTTACGTCCCGAGAACTTAAAGTTTGGGTACGCGAACATGTTAGGGACATAGCGGCATCTAGAGATATTCAGGATATTTCCAGCTTAAAAACCCTCCCGAAGCATTTTAAATTGTTTCATAGTGCCAATCCTAAGGGCTTATTAGTCCGTGGGATTGACAGGATTGATTGTGGCATTCGTGGAGGCAACACCAAGAAGATTCTCGCACAACATGAGTGTAGGTGGATTGTGATGCTAGATACTTTAGCCCCTGCAGGCTTGAACGAAACCAATACTTTTGCCCCTTTCCTTGGTTAGAGTTCGACCTACTAGCCCTGATATCTTGGGCTTCTAACTATTATTGTAATTCTCTTATCTCTATTGGGATCATATTTATTTTGATTATAATCTAAGGCTCTTTTTCCTTTTCTGCCAAGGTTTGATTATTTATATACATATGTGTCCGTGTCCTTAGCTGTGTTTTTTAGAATTGTTTTTTAATTTCTATGTCTGTTTTTTCCTTCTTCACCTTTTAGTTTTATTGTTTTTTGACGCCCATGTCTGAATGCGGAAGAGTTGGTTTAACAACGTTTTTTACAACTAGTTGGATCAGCAGTCGCTCTCCCTAGGAGATCATGTTGCCTGGGATTTCTCTGAAACATGGATGATTTGGACGCCTAGAGGACAAATATTGCTGTATTTTGATTCTGAATTTTCTACGTTTCACTGAAGATCTGCCATTATTGAAGGGGGGTTAATGATATGGGGGAGAAGGGGTGGGGTGGTTCTATATCTTTTTATGTACGGTTTATTGTAGTGTGTCAAGACATCAAAGAGGGATCTGTAATAATTTTTTGCATCACCACTTAATGGCGATCATATGATACCTGTATTATTGTATATCATCATGTTAATGGTACTCCAATTCTAATATTTAATTGTTGCATTATAATGGTATTTATATATATGATCTGTGGTGTTTGGGAACTTTCCCTCCCTCTTTGGGACGTATTTTATTTGATATTAGGTGGAATTTATCTGTAATTGATGTATAATACTATACCCTTAGTGAACCTATGTTTATATGGCATTTTTCTATGACACCTCATATATTATCATAACTATACATTGGGAACCTTTCTTTGACCCTTTTTGTCCTAGTAATTACATTTCTTCCTCCCACCATTATTTGGTCCCTTTTAACAGTCTTATGACTTGTTTAGACCGCACTAGTATGGCCGCCTACAATAGGTCTCCGAGAAAATGGCGCTGATCCTGTGCGCATGCGCGGTGTCTGTCAATGGTCGCGATGCTCCGGCCATCATATTGTGGGCCGCGCGCGTGTTTATGACGTCTAGTGGTATTACAACACACGCGCGCTGCTCTCTGATGGCGGCGAATCATTGCGCGGTTACCATGTGGCCACACTGCACATGCGCCGACTCTGATCAGTAACACCTGGAGTGTGGCGTTTATATATGCGTATTTTGAGGATAGATAGGCACTTCCCCTTGAGAAAGCCGAGGCGAAACGAGCGTCGGGGTTGAGCGCAGCATCCTCCCTGCATTCTATATCCCTTATGGGTAAGTGGCATGAGCACTATAGATACTGGGTATTATCCCAGAATTGATTGATTTTGTATCTTTTTGAGCTAGAATTATTCATAATACTTTGGGCTCTATGCTTTATATTATATCTGGATGCCTTAGACATATGTAGATACTGTCCTTGGATATTAAGCACAGCATGCCTTGTTGTCTAGTTTATGCTACATATTGGCAGTATATGGCTCTTTTGCCCGCTGCCACTTTACATGAAGGGGGCTTCACTCTGCGCTACACTGGGATTATTCCTTTTATATTTACCTTTATTATGTGTTTATATATGTGTGATACTGTTTTTAACTTGTATTAATAAAGATTTACATTTTTTTACATCCTATTGTGGTTTATGGTTACTCTAACTTTTTTCTTGAATTACAGAAGAAGCTCTGTATATAGTGTCAGTGTACAGTTAATACAGTGATCACCAGTGATATTATGCACAGGACCTCTGTATATAGTGCCAGTGTACAGGTAATACAGTGATCACTGGTGACATTGTACAAAGGCACTCTGCATATAGTGTATAGTGTCATTGAACAGGTAACACACTGACTCACCAGTGACGTCTCTAGGTAAAATCCTTCATCTTTGCTTTTCATCTTTCATCCAGCACAGATCGCCATCACGTCTTGTAGCCAGGGCTTGTTTCTGCAGGAAATAACACAGTTATCTAGAGCTCCACTTGCAGAACACATTACTTAATTTTTTTCCAACTTCTACACTATACCAGATGAAGAAAAAAGGTGACATAGTGTCACTCTGCACAGTAACAGAACCTCCCCCCATTTAAAACAGTATCCTCAAAAAAATAAAATAAATACATCACTGCAGTAATAATATCCCTTAATTAGCCCCTATGGTAATAATATCCCCCATCCTGGCTCCAGCCATATTTTCTCTCATCCTGCCCTCATGAGTATCCATTCTGCCCCCACATGATCTCCAGATCCTGCCCCATCTGTCTACATCGTATCCATCCTTCCCCCATGATCCTGCACCATGTCTCCCATCCTGCCCCCTCCAGTGTCTCACTGTCACATTGTGCCCCCTCCTGTTTCTCACTGTCACATTCTGCCCCCTTCTGTGTCTTGCTGTCACATTCTGCCCCTGTGCCTCACATTCTGCCCCTCCTCTGTTTCACTGTCACATTCTGTCCCCTGTGTCTCACTGTCACATTCTGCACCCTCATGTGTCTCACTGTCACATTTTGCCCCTCCTGTGTCTTACTGTCACATTATACCCCCATGTCCATTCTGACCCCATGTCTCACATTCTGCCCCCATGGTCATTCCGCCCCGTGTCTCGCATTCTGCCCCCTCCTGTGTCTCACTGTCACATTCTGCCCCCTCCTGTGTCTCACTGTCATATTCTGCCCCCTCCTGTGTCTCACTGTCACATTCTGCCCCATGTCTCATATTATGCCCCCTCCTGTGTCTCACTGTCACATTCTGCCCCCTCCTGTGTCTCACTGTCACATTCTGCCCTCATGTCTCACATTCTGCCCCCTCCTGCGTCTCTCTGTCACATTCTGCCCCCATCCTGTGTCTCAATGTCACATTCTGCCCCCTTCTGTGTCTTACTGTCACATTCTGCCCCCATGTCTGCATTCTACCCCCATGTCCTGCATTCTGCCCTCATGTCTCACATTCTGCACCCATGTCCATTCTGTCCCCATGTATTGCATTCTGCCCCCATGTATTGCATTCTGCCCCCTCCTGTGTCTCACTGTCATATTCTGCCCCCTCCTGTGTCTTACTGTCACATTCTGCCCCCATGTCTTGCACTCTGCCCCATGTCTCACATTCTGCCCCCTCCAGTGTCTCACTGTCACATTCTGCCCCATGTCTTGCATTCTGCCCCCATGTCTTGCATTCTGCCCCCATGTCTTGTATTCTGCCCCCACGTCTTGTATTCTGCTCCCACGTTCTGCATTCTGCTCCCATGTCCATTCTGCCCCGTGTCTCACATTCTGCCCCCATGTCTTGTATTCTGCTCTCACGTTCTGCATTCCGTTCCCATGTCCATTCTGCCCCATGTCTCACATTCTGCCCCCATGTCTCGCATTCTGCCCCATCATGTCTGCATTCTGCACCCATGTCTTGTATTCTGCCCCATGTCTTGTACTCTGCCCCCATGTCTTGCATTCTGCCCCATGTCTGCATTCTGCCCCCATGTCTTGTATTCTGCCCCCATGTCTCGCATTCTGCCCCCATGTCTTGCATTCTGCCCCATGTCTGCATTCTGCCCCCATGTCTCACATTCTGCCCCATGTCTAACATTCTGCCCCCTTGTCTGCATTCTGCCCCATGTCTCGCATTCTGCTCCCATGTCTTGCATTCTACCCCATGTCTTGCATTTTGCCCCCATGTCTTGCATTTTGCCCCGTGTCTACATATTTGCCCCTGTGTGTCTCCAATCCTGCCCCCTGTCTCCATATTTGCCCCTGTGTGTCTCCAATCCTGCCCCTGTGTGTCTGCAATCCTGCCCCCTGTCTCCGTATTTGCCCTTGTATGTCTCCGATCCTGCCCCGTGTCTACATTCTGCCAGGAAACATATTGCCCCTTTCAATAATAAAATAAAAACTTTGTTCTTACCTGACCTCGCTCCTGCGGTGAAGATGGAGCTGCTGTTGTGTGAGCTGAAATGACCTGTGGTGACATCATCGTCATGTGATCAGGGGGCGGAGCTGATCAATGCTGAAGGCCTGTGATAATGACGACGTTAACACAGGTCCTTCAGCACTTCTCTAACTTTTGGATGTCGGGCGCTGTGGTGGTTCTGCTGATGTGTGCGCTGCAGGCCCGGCTGCAGCGCACACTTGGGGCCCGACCGCAGCGCACACTTGGGGCTCACCCGGCGCCCCTATGACGCACAGCACTTGGGGCCCGATGACTGGCAGCACAGGAGCGGGGCTCCTGATCTGCAGGCCCCCTTCTGTTCTGCTGTTCACCGGGCCCCATACAGCAGTAAGGGCTGTCATGCCCTGATGGCGGCCCTGCTTGCGCTCACATGACCACCTGCTCTTGCCGGCGACACCTGATAGCAATGGCCGCATGCCATGCACATGCTGTAAGGATTCTGAAGTCTACAGTCACAAGAGTGATTACAGTCTTTCATCAGAAGACTGGACAACCCCTTTAACAATGGGAAAAGAGATACTAGGAGTTGTTTTGTACTGATGGTAGTTCTGGTGATGTAGTCATGTACTAACGGTGGTTCTGATTATGTATCCGTGTACTGATGGTGGTTGTAGTAAGGTAGTCATATACTGATGGTGGGTCTAGTGATTTAGCTCAGCAAAGATCATGGTTCTGGTGATGTATGCATGTACTGATGGTGGTGGTAGTGATGTATTCATGTACTAATTGATGGTTCTGGTGCTGTATTCTCTCATTAAAGATAAAGAAGAAAAAAAATTGGTACAGCCAAATCAGTAAAAGATTTGGATATCAAAATTGTCAAAATATAAAACTATTTAGCCCTTACGGTAATGAGAAAAACATAAGCATTACAAACCAAACATTTTTTTTTTAGCAAAATAAAGAATTCAGGAAAGTTTAGTCCAGCTGTAATGACACTGATCTGTAGAATCATGTCCATGGGTCTCCTTTATCAAATAATGAATAACTTAAAATCAAATATAAAAAAAACTATGATTTAATTGCATTTGTTTACTTCAGATTTATATTGTACTGCAGGGACAAGAGCAATTTCAATTTTCTCCATAGTTAGCAAAAAAGCTAGAATTGGCCCTGGCTGCAGTCACTACTCTGCTGTTACTTAATGTCTTATACTCTAGTCACATCCAGAGCTGCAGTAACCATTCTTCTGCTGTATCAAATTTTATTCTTCTATCACACCCAGAGCTGCAGTCATTTTTCTGTATTAAATCTTGTTTTATACTCTAGTTATATCCAGAGCTGCATTCACTATTCTGCTGTTACATCATGTTTTAAATTCTAGCCCAGACCTGGTCAAAGTGTGACCTATGGGCCACATCAGGCTATTTGGTTGTTTCTATCTGGCACATGGAGTGGGACAGCCCAAGGGCAAAAACCTGTGCCATCCCACACCACATGGCCTACCCCTGCCTGGCATTTCAATTTCCCAAGGATGCAGATAGCCATGTGTATACAGTTTGACATTCCATGCAGTATGATTGCCCATAGCTCCCATACAAAGTCTGATGCCACATAGCCCCTATATACAGTATGATGACCCATAGCTCTGACCTAGTATGGTACCCCATAGCCTCTATACGTGGTATACTTTAGCCCATATACAAATTATGATGCACCATATCCTCACTTTTCACAGTATGAGGTCCCAAAACCTCTATGCCGAGTATGATGGCCTCCACAGTATACTCCTCCATATAATGCCACCACAGCTCCCTCAACTCCCAGGATATCCAAAAAGCTTATACTCAACCAGCCTTGGTTCAATGTCCACTGCAGCCTCCATCTCCTCTTCCAGCTTGTATAATAATGAGCAGAAGCTGCCCGTGCCTGTCAGTGTAACTGGTGGAGCAAGGAGAAGATGGCTTTCTGCTCCTCAACAGGGTTTAACAGTATCAGTGTCCAAAGGATACTGTTAAAAGTGTTGCATACTAATGCCATCCACTGACCATTTGGCATTTGCCAGAATTTCCACTCCAGCCCCGCTGCATCGCATTAGAATCACTTCTATGCCAGTCTGTCATTTATCAGAGTCATTAACCCCTTTATGACCTATGACGTGCCGTGTCCGTCATAGGTCACCCGCCCCTCTTTGTTGCAGTCTCCAGAGCCTGATCTCATCAGCTGTCATGTGCCCCTAACAGCAGTGGGTAAAATCGCGATCCACCCACGGCTGTTAACTAGTTAAATGCCGCTGTTAATCTCGGCATTTAACTCACACAAACGGGATGCGTGTCTCAGCTCTGCCCATCTGCGCCCGTGTAACATGACCGTGGGTCGCCGATGGGGTTGTCATTGCTGAGCTGCTATGATCATTTTTGTTACACATTGCAGTTCTGCAGCCCTGCTATGTGTAACAGAAGCTATCAGATGATCGCAGCTTCTAGTCTACCACGGAGACTATTGGAACAAGTAAAAAAAAAAAATTTTAAACATTAAAAAATTGTTAAAAGTGTAAAAATTCAAATCACCCCCATTTGGCCCATTCAAAGTAAAATAAAAAATACACATATTTGGTATCGCATCATTCAGAATCACCTAATGTATCAAGATATAAAAAGAATTAATCCGAACTGTAAACGGTATAACGAGAAAACAATCTAAAGGCCAGAATTAAGTTTTTTAGTCGCTGCAACACTGCAATAAAATACAATAACGGGTGATGAAAACATCATATCTACCCCAAATAGTGTCCATAAAAACATCAGGTCGGCACGCAAAACATATGTACTCTCCCAGCTCCAGATCCTGGGAAAAAGGAGACGCTACGGGTCTTGTAAAATGGCGAAATTTCTAAAGAAATTTGACAAACTTTGGATTTTTTTTCACCACTTAAATAAATAATAACCTTTACATGTTTGGTATCTACGAACTTATAATCACCTGGGGAGTGATAGTGGCAGTTTTCCTGAAGATAGTAAAAAAAATCCAAAACACTATTGTGGAATTGCCCTTTTTTGCCATTTCACTGCACTTTGAATTTTTTTCCCCATTTTCCAGTGTACAGTTTGGTAAAAGCAATGGTGTTGTTCAAAAGTAAAATTCGTCTCGCAAAAAAAACAAGCCGTCACGTGTCCGTAGTGATGGAAAAATAACAAAAGTTATGGATCTGAGAAGAAGGGGAGCGAAAAATGGAAACAAAAAATCGGAAATATCCTTGGTCTTTAAGGGGTTAATATGCATGTGTTTAGGGTTTATTAGTGAATCGCTAATTACTGGAATAACTTACTTTGACTTGTCATTACTTCATGACTGTGAATTTGTCACAAGAGCACAATTAACATTCACTCGACTTGATACCTTCAGAAAATCTGCAAGAACGGACTTATGATTGACTGGGCAGCCGTCATAGTTATTCACAGTAGACGTAGAGTAAAGTGCTTCATAGATACTGGTGGAGATCTTTGGCCTTTGAGTTGAGGTCAGATGTCAGTTCTTAAAATATTTCTTAAAAATTGTCATTAAGTCCGATATCTGTGCACTTGAATCTGATTGTAAATCCCAAGAAGAAAGATTGGCTGAGAGATAATGGACCACTGACTGAGTTTAGACTGTATATAACGTGATCTGCCACTTTACCTAGAAATGTCTAGAAACATGCTGGATCAAATTTTTTTGGTTCTGCTGCCATCAAAACTGCAGCAATTCAGTGTGGCATAAATGTGAAAAAGTGATGACATTGTAGTGTAGGAATATTGGACATGCCGACACTATAGCTACTCGCAATTGCCACAGATTAGATAAAAGCCTCAAGGAAGGACTTCTCTTCATATGTCCATCCACAGGTATCAGAGGAGCAGGGTGTGCAAAGATAACCTTCCCCGCACCGTTATTACACTTACGTCAGTCTGCAGGAAGGGGTCATACATCCGGTATCTGAGGAACTAGGGTGCACCAAGAAAGCATTCTCCCACCATTATTCCACCCTATAAATGTTCAATAAGGGGTCATCCATCCACAGGAATCACCGGAGTTAGAGAGTGCCGAGAAAACAATACCCTATCATTATTCTAACCTACTAGCTTGCAGGAATAGGTCATCTATCCACAGGAATCTGAGGAGCTAGGGTGCAATAATAAAACATTCCCCCACCATTACTCCATCATACCAGCCTTCAGCAAGGGTTCATCCGTCAACGGGTATCGTAGGAGATGCAGGGAGCCGAGACAACATTCTCCACAACATTACTCCACCTGCATGGCAGAAAGGGTTCATCAATCCAAAGGTATCAGGGGTCACAATGTGCCAAGAAAACATTCCATCACCATCACTCTCAAGCAGCCTGAATTGGTGAAGCAGAAATATATATAGATTCATCTGTCCTGATTAGAGTTGAGCAAAACGGGTCGGTCATAATCAAAAGTCGGCGACTTTCGCTGAAGTCGGGTTTCATGAAATGAAACCCGACCATAACATGAGGTCGGCCACGAGTTCGGCGACTAGAGCGCCAAAGTCGCGTTTCAAAAGATGCTTCCAGCGCCCTTTTTCAGCCAATGATGGAGGACGCACACTGTGGGCAACGCGATGACATAGGCATCGGTCACCACCATCTTTGAGAAGGGCATGCAAGTGATTGGCTGGCTTTGTGTGGCATCACAGGGGCTATAAAAGGGCGTGCACACTGACCGCCATCTTACTTCTGCCGATCTTAGCATTAGGGAGAGGTTGCAGCTGCTGATTCTGAATAAGGGAGAGCGTTAGGCAGGGAAGGAGAACCAAAAAACTGCTTCTGCTGTTAGCGATTTCCACTTACAACACAACACTTTGTGTGCAGTGACAGGGGAGGCTCTATTTTTGTGCATCAGCTCTGTTGGTTATTAGGCTGCCTTATAAGGCTCCCTGATAGCTGCATTGCTGTTTGCACACTGCTGTGCAAACTGCTATTTTAAAAGCAAAAACACTTTTTTTCCTCCTTTCTGCACAGTTACCAAGCGTTCATTTTTCCACCCTTTTGTGTGTGCAGCAGTCCTGCTTATTAGGCTGCCTGCGTCCATACTTGGACTGAGAGCATCATTGTCAGCGTCCTCAAATCTCTAGTGACATCCAAATTCTCACTAATCCTATAGACACCCTCCACCTTGTCATACACCATCCAATTTCAGCCTGTTACATTGAGGTGTATTCTCTCCTGGGCCTAAGACAATAGTTCAGCGTCCTCAAATCTATAGTGAGATTCCAATTCTTACCAATCCTATAGACACCCTCCACCTTGTCATACACCATACAATTTCAGCCTGTTACATTGAGGTGTAATCTCTCCTGGGCCTGAGACAATAGTTCAGCATCATCAAATCTATAGTGAGATACAAATTCTCACCAATCCTATAGACACCCTCGACCTTGTCATACACCATCCAATTTCAGCCTGTTACATTGAGGTGTAATCTCTCCTGGGCCTGAGACAATAGTTCAGCGTCCTCAAATCTATAGTGAGATTCCAATTCTCACCAATCCTATAGACACCCTCCACCTTGTCAAACACCATCCAATTCCAGCCTGTTACATTGAGGTGTAATCTCTCCTGGGCCTGAGACAATAGTTCAGCGTCCTCAAATCTACAGTGAGATTCCAATTCTCACCAATCCTATAGACACCCTCCACCTTGTCATACACCATCCAATTTCAGCCTGTTACATTGAGGTGTAATCTCTCCCTGGCGTGAGACAATAGTTCAGCGTCCTCAAATCTATAGTGAGATTCCAATTCTCACCAATCCTATAGACACCCTCAACCTTGTCATACACCATCCAATTTCAGCCTGTTACATCGAGGTGTAATCTCTCCTGGGCCTGAGACATTAGTTCAGCGTCCTCAAATCTATAGTGAGATTCCAATTCTCACCAATCCTATAGACACCCTCCACCTTGTCATACACCATCCAATTTCAGCCTGTTACATTGAGGTGTAATCTCTCCTGGGCCTGAGACAATAGTTCAGCGTACTCAAATCTATAGTGAGATTCAAATTCTCACCAATCCTATAGATACCATATAGCTGGTGGTATTTTGGGTTCATTTTCACAAAAATGAGAAAGTATGGGGGAAGACGCCATGGAAGTGGGCAGGGGTTGCCAGCTGGTCCCGATGGTGGTGGTGGTGGTGTTGCATCTGTTGGTAGTGGCAAAAGCACAATAGCACCTAAGGCAGGAGGTGTTGAGCCTGCGTCATCGTCTGGCTCCACAAGGCCTCGAAGGCTCTCTTTTCTGGGAGTAGGTAAACTGCTTTTAAAGCCGGAGCTTCAAGAACAAGTTTTGGCTTACATTGCTGACACAGCCTCCAGCTCTCTCACCTCCTCTTCTGAAGTTTCAAAAAATAAAAGCACTGAGTCGTCAGTGGAGGCTCCTGGTCAGGAACAACACCTATCCTTGTGTCCTTCACCCCTAACAAAAGTGAAGGATGTGACAGGCCACACTACCTATTACTCCATGGAGCTCTTTTCACATGCCATACCTGGGATAGCAAGTCAAATCGTGAATTCCCCAGTCAAAGATGAATCTGACATGGAGTGCACTGATGCACAGCCACTGCTAGATTTTTCTGCTGGTACATTCACTCAGAGCACGACCTTGTCCTCGCAGTGTACTGAGGCAGAGTCAGACCCTGATGAAACTCCGGTGCCCCTTCCCGCATAATATACCACCTTACACGGTGAAACAGAGGAAGGAGCACATGAAATTGAAGAGGAGGTGATGGATGACCCAGTTGTTGACCCAGATTGGCATCCATTGGGGGAAGAGGGTGCCGCTGCCTACAGCTCAGAAGAGGAGGAGGAGGATTTGCAGCAGGCAACGACATCGCAACAGCTGTTATCTGGCATGACCGTAGCAGTCCAAAAACATGTTACAAAAACCAAAAGAGTTGCAGGACAGCTTGGCCAGACGGTCAAATTAGCACAGCGTGCAAGGTCTCAAAATGTCTTCCATAGTAGGAAGAGTGCAGTGTGGCACTTTTTGAACAAATTCTTAATGATCAGGCAAAAGTTATCTGTAAGAAGAGCGCAAAGACCTTTAGCCGAGGGAAAAATCTGAGAAATTTGAATACAAGTTGCATGATTAGACATTTAACCACCGTACACTTGCAAGCGTGGACGGACTACCAAACCTCATGTACCACATGTGCACCTGTTCCGAATGAAGTTAGTCAGCAATGCTACATCACTTCCCCCACTGTAAGCCCACCGGTTAGCACACCACCAGCAGCAAATGTCGAGGTATCGTCGCAAGGGCAAAGCAGTCAAGGAATCACAATGTTATTGCTATGAAAGACTGAATCTAGGCCATCAGCAACACCACCAACACCATCACCATCACCAACCCTCTCTCAGTCCGCCATGTCCACCGCTAGTTCCACCATATGCAGCTCTCAAGTTCAGCTCACCCTAAAAGAGACTCTCAGTAGGACAAGAAAGTACTCATCCTCTCATCCGCGTACACTGGCTTTGAACGCCCACATTGCCAAACTAATCTCGTTAGAGATGATGCCCTACCGGTTGGTAGAAAGCAAAGCTTTCTGCGAGCTCATGGCCTACGCAGTACCACGCTATGACCTACCCAGTCGGCACTTTTTTTTCACAAAAAGCCATCCCAGTCATCCACGTGCATGTGAAAGACCGCATTGTCCATGCACTCAAGCAATCAGTGAGTGGAAAGGTGCACCTCACAAAAGATGCATGGTCCAGTAGGCATGGCCAGGGCCGTTATGTGTCCATCACTGCGCACTGGGTTAATGTGGAGGATGCAGGGTCCACATGGGACAGCGGCGGTGGGACAGTGCTGCCTAGCCCACGGTATAGGAAACAGTTGGCTGTAGGTGTTCGACCCTCCTTCTCCTCCAGAAGCGAAAGCTCGTCCACAGAGCGCAGTCGCACGAGCACTCCATCCGCAGATGCCAGTGTTGCACACGAGTTGTCCCACTATCAAACAGCTAGATGTAAGCGTCAGCAGGCTGTGATGAAGATGATGTGCTTGGGCGACAACAGACACACCGCGGAGGTACTGGCCGACTACTTGCAGCGACAAACTGAGTCATGGCTAGGCATTCTACATCTTGAGGCAGGCAAGGTAGTTAGTGATAACGGACGGAATTTTGTGGCAACCATAGCCCTTTCAAAACTCAGACACATACCATGCCTGGCTCACACCTTGAACCTGGTGGTGCAGTGCTTCCTCAATAATTATCCAGAGTTAACACCCCTGCTCCATAAGGTGCGAAGACTGTGCTCGCACATCCGCCGGTCACGCCTACACTCCAGTCGTATGCAGAAGCTGCAGCGATTGCTCCACCATCCCAAGCACCGCCTAATTATCGACGTTACAACAAGGTGGAACTCCACCCTGCACATGGTTCAGAGGCTGTGCAAACAGAGGCAGGCTGTAATTCATTTGTGGGAGGATACACTGGCAGGCAGTTTGCAGGCAGACATGGAGTTGTCTGGTGTGCAGTGGTCGAAGCTGAAAGACCTCTGTAAAGTCCTTCAGTGTTTTGAGGAATGCACATGGCTGGTAAGCGCAGACGACGCCATCATAAGCATGAGCATCCCACTTATGGGTCTGCTCATGCAAACTTTGACGCACATTAAGGAGCAGGCATCTGCAGCCGAGGAGGAAGAGGAAGAGGGAAGCCTTAATGACAGTCAGCCATTGTCTGCTCAGGGAAGTCTGATGGACGAGGTGGAGGAAGAAGAGGAGGAGGAGGAGGATTATGGGGATAATTATTTTGGGGAGGAGGATGCTTCTCAGGGGTTAAGTGAAAATGTTGGTGTGGCAAGGTCAGGTACAGGGTTTGTGCATGACTGGAGGGATGTTGATTTGCCAGAAAGTGCTCCTCCACCCAGCACTCGCAGTGCATCATTGACACCTGGAACATTGGCCCACATGTCTAATTATGCCTTGCAGATCCTAAAAAGGGACCACCGCATTGCCAAAATGATGAACGATGATGACTACTGGTTGGCCAGCATCCTGGATCCACGCTATAAAGGCAAATTCCAAAACATCATGCCACAGGAGAATCTAGAGCTAATATTGGCTAACAAACAAGCAACTCTGGTTAACCGCTTGGTGGGGCATTCCCAGCACACAGCGGCAGTGATGTTTTTCCAACGAGCCGTAGGAGGCAACATGGAAGAGGTGTTCGTGGTGCACACAGCCAAAGTGGCGTTGGACACAGGAGTTTCATGACCATGGTGTGGACTGACTTTTCAAGTACCGCTCACATGACTGGTTATACTGCATCGATCAAAAGTGACAGGAGACAGCAGTTGTCAACTCTGGTAACAAACTACTTCTCGTCCCATATCGATGTTCTCCCTCACCGGTCATTCCCCTTTAACTATTGGGCCTGTAAACTTGAAACTGTCATGGTCACGTGTGTCTGGACACAGATGATACCGCAAGGCGAACCCATAACACACGTGACCCTGGATACACCGCCTCCAGTGGGGCGCATTTAAATAATAAAATGTGCAGGTGGATACGCCGCCTCCACCTGGCGAATTTAGGTATTACACGTTATACAATAAATCTGGAAACCCCGCCTCCAGTAAGGCGCATTTAAATAATAAAGGGGAACCTGGGAAACTTTAACAATGGTGGGCCCTGCCATAGGGAATGGGGGACGTGGAGACCTCCTAAGCTCCCCTGAGCCAGTGTCCCTGCACTCCTGACATTCCCTATACAGGCTCCGAACCTGTCGCCGCACGCGTACCTTAACGCCCTTGCTCACCCTGACCCTAAACCCTCACTAGGGAATGGGTCGGTGCAGAGACTAATCCCACCACTGCACTAATAACACACATGAGGAAAGAGACAATACAGGGGAAACACCACTTAGCTTTGCTCTGCTGCGTGCGCTCCCAGCAACAGAGCCCACCACCTGCGTGCGTCTTCTCCTCCACCCGGATCCATCACCATAACAGGATCCTTCACCTTAGTGCAGCCTTGGAGCAGAGTCCACCACCAGTTGCAGCTGCTTAGTACCAGAGTCCCAAGGAAGTGTTCAGCTTCTGCCACAAAGTCAAGCATGCTTGAGTCCAGCTCAGCAACCAAGTCCCACATGGTGAGTGCCACTCTCCATAGTCGCCACTCCACCAGCCCATGCAGACACTTCCCGCTGACACCATTACTGCGACCCCCACCACGCCATGCAAGCCCTTTGTCCAGACACCAAAGCTGAAACACGTCCCCCCTGGCTAAGCTGCGCAGGACTCCTCACCAGCTCCATCCTTCCTCCAGGCTCTCAAACTCAAAGTGAAAACAAACTCACAATATCACAGGCAGTGAGTGAACACCCTGAGCACACCTTTATAGGGTATCACACCTGATACATAATTAAGTGCACAAAAACCTAAAGTGCAATACCGCTAACCACCACCGGGGACAGTCAAGACACCTTGGAACTTTCCAAAGTAAAAAAAGTTCATCCAGTGCAATTTAAAACTGTCAGATCACTTCAGATCATGACAGTACCCCCTCCTTAATGAGGGGCCTCTGGACCCTCAAGACCACCCCTCATTAGGGAAACACCTACAGCGGGGACGCCCAGACCCTGAGTTCACCCCACCATTCCCTGACACTTCAGGTTTATGACAAACACCGCTGATATTGGCAATATATGTTCCTTTTGGAGGCACCACTCATCTTCACAGCGCCGACCTGGGAAACGAGTTAATGTATGTGTAGGTTTGCTCAGAGCTGATCAGACTCCACAACACATTTCCACAAGATGTTTTTTGGTGGCAACCATACATGCTCGTTCACACACAGGTCCGGACCTGAACGTTTATTGCACACATACATATGTCATAACTTGGTGAACTCACTCTGGACTTGACAACAGAGGCGTCCCCCTGTGTCACCACACTCACACCCCCACTATTCACCAAGGGACACCACCCTCCAACCCTTTCACCATGAGGGTTGCGCCTCCCAGGGTTGGTTAATGGCGAGGGTAGAGGTTTGTCCCTACTCCCCCGCAGCACACCTGCTGCACACACCAGGAGGAGAAGGGGACCAGGAAATGGAGGAAATATACTCTCGCTGGTCGCCTCCACACGACCAGGAGGGCGGCTTCTTCGATGGTATGAAGATTTGGTGTAAAACCCCCGCGGACCATCACACCAGTCAGCTCACCACAGGGGCGTACCCCTTCACCTCGGGGAATACCAGGCAGCTCCGTGGGGCACCATTCCTCCCACCTGCCTGGGTGCGCCCGCCTGCATGAACCAGTCCTGCTCCCCAGCAGCGACTCTAGGGGGTTTTAGTACCATAGCCGCAGGAATATGGAGGAAAATATATACACTCGCTGGTCGCCTCCACACGACCAGGAGGGGCGGCATCGAAGATTTGGCATGAGCCCCGCGGACTATACACCAATCTGCTCCCTACAAGGACGTACCCCTTCACCTCGGGGAATACCAGGCAGCACCGTGGGGCACCATTCCTCCCACCTGCCTGGGTGCGTCCCCTGTAAGAGCAAGTCCCGCTCCCCAGCAGCGACTATACACCAAGTCTGCTCACCACAGGGATGTACCCCTTCACCTCGGGGAATACCAGGCAGCTCCGTGGGGCACCATTCCTCCCACCTGCCTGGGTACCTCCACGTGCATGAGCAAGTCCCGCTCCCCAGCAGCGACTCTAGGGGCTTTTGCCAGACCGCAGCCGCCATTTTTGTTTCTCTGGTTATCTGAGCAGAGGCCCCAGACCCTGATAACTGCTGCTGCAGCGGCTCTAAACACCTTGCCGCTCCCCACTCACCTCAGTGAGGCCCGGCAGCAATAACTCAGCGGTCTCCACATGGCCAAAGCTCACCAGAAAAAAAAACGTATGGCCTGTGATAATGTCATGGTCACGTGTGTCTGGACGCAGATGATACCGCAAGGCGAACCCATAACACACGTGACCCTGGATACACCGCCTCCAGTGGGGCGCATTTAAATAATAAAACGTGCAGGTGGATACGCCGCCTCCACCTGGCGAATTTAGGTATTACACGTTATACAATAAATCTGGAAACCCCGCCTCCAGTAAGGCGCATTAAAATAATAAAGGGGAACCTGGGAAACTTTAACAATGGTGGGCCCTGCGATAGGGAATGGGGGACGTGGAGACCTCCTAAGCTCCCCTGAGCCAGTGTCCCTGCACTCCTGACATTCCCTATACAGGCTCCGAACCTGTCGCCGCACGCGTACCTTAACGCCCTTGCTCACCTTGACCCTAAACCCTCACTAGGGAATGGGTCGGTGCGGAGACTAATCCCACCACTGCACTAATAACACACATGAGGAAAGAGACAATACAGGGGAAACACCACTTAGCTTTGCTCTGCTGCGTGCGCTCCCAGCAACAGAGCCCACCACCTGCGTGCGTCTTCTCCTCCACCCGGATCCATCACCATAACAGGATCCTTCACCTTAGTGCAGCCTTGGAGCAGAGTCCACCACCAGTTGCAGCTGCTTAGTACCAGAGTCCCAAGGAAGTGTTCAGCTTCTGCCACGAAGTCAAGCATGCTTGAGTCCAGTTCAGCAACCAAGTCCCACATGGTGTGTGCCACTCTCCATAGTCGCCACTCCACCAGCCCATGCAGACACTTCCCGCTGACACCATTACTGCGACCCCACCACGCCATGCAAGCCCTTCGTCCAGACACCAAAGCTGAAACACGTCCACCCTGGCTAAGCTGCGCAGGACTCCTCACCAGCTCCATCCTTCCTCCAGGCTCTCAAACTCAAAGTGAAAACAAACTCACAATATCACAGGCAGTGAGTGAACACCCTGAGCACACCTTTATAGGGTGTCACACCTGATACATAATTAAGTGCACAAAAACCTAAAGTGCAATACCGCTAACCACCGGGGACAGTCAAGACACCTTGGAAATTTCCAAAGTAAAAAAAGTTCACCCAGTGCAATTTAAAACTGTCAGATCACTTCAGATCATGACAGAAACCTGGCCTGAATTGTCACAATATGTCTTACAGGAGCTCGCTTGCACTGCTGCTAGTTTGTTATCTGAACGAGTCTTCAGTGCTGCTGGATCAATCCTGACAGAAAAAAGGACCCGTCTGTCGACCCAAAATGTTGATGATCTAACCTTCATTAAAATGAACCATGCATGGGTTTCAAAGGATTTTGTCCCACCCTCCCCTGCTGTCACATAGGTTGCCAGAAAAATGGCTTGCATTTGTCCTCTTCTTCTGCAAACTTCTCCAATTACTCCATTTGCAGCTGCTGAATATCCAACATCAACATATGCCATTTTTTCCACCTCCCTAACTGGGCTGCCTCCTCCCACGGGGCCGGGGTCACCACGAGGCGCACGCACCCGTGCGAGTGCCATTGCCCTGGACAGGTGGGTGGGCACACTCTTTGGCAAAGGCACTGGCACAAGGTCCCTTATAGTAGAATCAAGTGTCTCTGACGGTGGGGGTGCACACCCGCCATCAGATACACCGGCGTACTATGAGGGGCCCTGTGCCAGTACCGCCGCCCATGAGTGGGCCCCCCCTGCTTGCTCAGGGCACCAGCACTTGACTTACCTCTCCCTGCTCCACTACTGTGTAGTCTGGCCTGTTAAATACTTCACTGGGACAGCCAATACAAATTTGGTGAAATGATAGATGATGATTAAGAGGTAGGTATGCCCTGTCCTGCTGGGCTCTATCTTCAGATAATCAATGGCTTCCATTTGTTATGGACGTCGACTCACAATGAGATGCAGTGGTGGTTTATCATCAGCTTTCACGGTTTTCCGACTCACAGACGTGTGACATTCCTGCCCACATTTTTAAATGTGTCCTCTCATGCCAATCCAATAGAATCGCATACGGCCTGTGGCTTGTGTCTTTTGCACTCCAAAGTTACCTGACAGATCATGATAGGCAGTGAGGGCAATGTCTACATCTGTCCCTGTGATCACAATTTGATGGAGATGAGTAACGGTGATGGGTTCCACGTTACTGCAATACAGCAAACCTT
This sequence comes from Dendrobates tinctorius, assembly GCF_039654945.1. Taxonomy (NCBI): domain Eukaryota; kingdom Metazoa; phylum Chordata; class Amphibia; order Anura; family Dendrobatidae; genus Dendrobates; species Dendrobates tinctorius. The sequence goes on along the minus strand of NW_027361743.1, from coordinate 34,616,826 downwards.
TCTTCACAAGAACTGTTTTCACTGTCTCCACACACAAAGTAATTGAGGGTCAGCATCATCTCTGAGAATTCTCCCGGGAGTTTTTACAGTGATTAGTAATTCCAAAATTTCTGCAATCAGTCGACTTTCCGTCTGTACTTGTATCCATCTCGTTTCCTCTTGTGTAGAGTCTGGACTGTCTTACTGAGACTGAAATATATATGAAGAATGAAAAATACCCCAACAGGGTATACTTGTGTACGCTACGAATACATAACCCTTTTTACTTTTGTCTAAACCATACTGAGGCTGTGAGTGTCTTTGTCGGACTCCGGAAATATACATGCAGATTTTTAATGTTTAAACTATTCTATATATACCTGCTATCCAGTGATACTGTACCCTTTCTCAACTTTGTACAATCACGTCAAATCCATACTGGGCCTGAGACCCTCTGAGTCTGCCTTCTGATATATAGACATAGGTTTTTAATGTTTAAACTATGCTATATATACCTGTTATCCGGTGATACTGTACCCTTTCTCAAAGTAATTGAGGGTCAGCATCACCTCTGAGAATTCTCCCGGAAGTTTTTACAGTGATTAGTAATTCTAAAATTTCTGCAATCAGTTGACTTTCCGTCTATACTTGTATCCATCTCGTTTCCTCTTGCGGAGAGTCTGGACTCTCTTTCTGAGACTGAAATATATATGAAGAATGAAAAATACCCCAACAGTGTATACTGGTGTACTGTTATGAATAGGTCGCCGAGGAAAAAAAAAACAACACAAGCTAAGCCTCAGAAAACCAGAGAGGTTGGTAACTGTGCAGACTGCAGATCCCTGATTCTAACTCACAACTAGCAGCAGTCGTGGAAGGTTCCTACGTTGGTCCTAGACGCCTCGTCACAACCGGAGAGCTAAATAAGCCTAAAGCAGGAAAAGAGTTAAACTAACTGCCCCAGAGCAGACTCCAAAGGAAAGACAGCCCTCCACATGTATTGACGGTGTTACAAGATGAAAACACATACAAAGGCAGGAAAATAGGCTGAGCAAACGATGGGGCCAAACTAACTAGAAAGGACAGGAAAGGAAAGACTGTCTGCAATCTGCCAAACACCCTACCAAAGATAATGTCCAACACATCTGATAGCAAAATTAACCCTGAAGTCACTAGACTTCTCCCACTATATCAGCACTCTGAAATATTCTGAGACAGAGCAAAAAGAGGCCAATTTAATAAGGGACATAAAAAAGCAAATTGGCAAATACAGATAAATAAGAGTGGAAATTCAGCACAGCCCAGCCGGGCTGACTGACCCCACAAAAAACTGAATTGACCAACAAGAGCAAGTGTGAACATTAGCAAAAAAAACTTAACTTGAGAAGACTGGAACAGAGCTGAGTCCGAGACCTGAGAAGCAGACTGAATCACCAGCACCAGGATAGGGCGTCAGCTGTCTTATATCCAGTCTGATACTCCAGAGATCCAATCGTTATCCTTCCTCACCAGGTGGCAGATCACTACCAATTAAACCAAGCTCACTACCTCCTGTCACCACCAGAGGGAGAACGGAAGGAGAACTCTCAACTGGTGGGGTGTACGGTGTGGAGCAGAGCCAGGTCTGTATGGGGTGTACAGAGCGGAGCCGCGTTTGTATGAGGTGTACGAAGCAGAGCCGGAGGTGTACGGAGCGGAGGTGTGTACAAGGTCTACGGAGCGGAGCAGTGTGTGTATGAGGTGTACGGAGCGGAGCCGGAGGTTTACGGAGCGAAGGTATGTACAAGGTCTACGGAGCGGAGCCGTGTGTGTACGAGGTGTACGGAGCGGAGCAGAGCCGGGTGTGTACGAAGCGGAGCCGTAGGTGTACGGAGCGGAGGTGTGTACAAAGTCTACGGAGCGGAGCCGTGTGTGTACGAGGTGTACGGGGTGGAGCAGAGCCGGGTGTGTATGGGGTGTACGGAGCGGAGCCGCGTGTGTACGAGGTGTACGAAGTAAAGCCGGAGGTGTACGGAGCGGAGGTGTGTGCAAGGTCTACGGAGCGGAGCAGTGTGTGTATAAGGTGTACGGAGCGGAGCCAGAGGTGTATGGAGCGGAGGTATGTACAAGGTCTACGGAGCGGAACCATGTGTGTACGAGGTGTACGGAGCGGAGCCGGATGTGTGCGAGGTGTACGGAGTGGAGCAGAGCTGGGTGTGTACGAAGCGGAGCCAGAGGTGTGTACAAAGTCTACAGAGTGGAACCGTGTGTGTTCAAGGTGTATGGAATGGAGCCCTGTGTATACAAAGTGTACGGATCTGAGCCTTGTGTTTACGGAGCGGAGCAGATCCGGGTGTGTACGGAATGAAGCCGCGTGTGTATGAGGTGTATGGAGCAATGTCGCATGTGTTCAAGGTTTACGGAGTGGAGCCATGTGTGTACAAGGTGTACAGAGCGTGGCCACGTGTGTACAAGGCGTACGGAGCAGAGTCGCATGTGTACGAGTTTTACGGAGCGGAGCCATGTGTGTACTGAGTGGAACCATGTGTGCGCGAGGTGTACAGAGCGGAGCCGTGTGTGTACGAGGCATACAAAGCTGGGCCGTGTGTGTATGAGGCGTGCGGAGCCATGCGTGTACGAGGTGTATGGTGGGGAGCATTCATACCTCCCAACTGTCCCGTATCCAATGGGACAGTCCCGATTTTGAGAGAGAGAGACTGCCCCAGCTGGAAGCTTACTTTTCCCGCGGACACAGGAGTACGCGGCGGAGCCCCGAGGAGCACTTTAAAACTCGCACGTGACGTTCTACCGAAAGTGACGTGCTGGAAGCTGACCGGAAATGAGGTAATTTCGGGAGGAGATTGTGACGGAACCATGGAGGCACGTCAGAGAATGCTTCAGATCACCGTGTCCTCCTCCGACAGCGTGGACAGAGGGATTGCCTTGGAATCGGGGATGCCGGCCATGTGAACGGATCATGGTATGTCCTGCATCGGGAGGCTCAGGTGGGTATTACATTGGGAGCCGGGCTGCTATAGTATCTTTATACAATACTAGCTGAAGAGCCCGGCGCTGCCCGGGCATAGTAACTAACTGTGGTTAGTTATAGCAAATTATAATTATCCTCCATCCCATAGTCCCCTGCCCATATACCCATTATACATATCCTCCATCCCATAGTCGAGTGCCCATATACCCATCACACGTCCTCCATCCCATAGTCCCATGCCCATACACCCATCATACATATCCTCCATCCCATAGTCCCGTGCCCATATACCCATCATATATATCCTCCATCCCATAGTCCCGTGCCCATATACCCATCATACATATCCTCCATCCCAGAGTCCCGTGCCCATATACCCATCACACATCCTCCATCCCATAGTCCCATGCCCATATACCCATCATACATATTCTCCATCCCATAGTCCCATGCCCATATACTCATCATACATATTCACCATCCCATAGTCGAGTGCCCATATACCCATCATACATATCCTCCATCACATAGTCCAGTGCCCATATACCCATCACACATCCTCCATCCCATAGTCCCATGCCCATATACCCATCATACATATTCGCCATCACATAGTCGAGTGCCCATATACCCTTCACACATTTTTCATCTCATAGTCCCATGCCCATATACCCATCATACATATTCGCCATCACATAGTCGAGTGCCCATATACCCTTCACACATCCTTCATCTCATAGTCCCATGCCCATATACCCATCACACATCCTCCATCCCATAGTCCCGTGCCCATATACCCATCATACATATCCGCCATCCCATAGTCCCGTGCCCATATACCCGTGATACATATCCTCCATCCCATAATCCAGTGCCTATATACCCATGATACATATCCTCCATCCCATAGTGCAGTGCCCATATACCCATCACACATCCTCCATCCCATAGTCAACCATTATGACATCATAATGAGCAGCGGCGGGGCTTGCAACCTATGATGACATCAGCGTCACCATGGCAACCATTGTGACATCATAATGAGGGGTGGGGATTGATACACACACACTGTTTCCCCAGTAGGCAAATAGGGGCATTATGACATCATAATGAGGGGCGGGGCTTGACGCGCACACACTTTTTCCCCCAGTATGTAGATAGGGGCAAAATTGTTTGGTGAATTGGAATGCGCGGGGTTAAAATTTCGCCTCACAACATAGCTTAGGACGCTCTCGGGGTCCAGACGTGTGACTGTGCCAAATTTTGTGGCTGTAGCTGCGACAGCTCGGATGCCTATCCCGGACATACACACATACATACACACATACATACACACTTTGAGCTTTATATATTAGATTTCTTTATCTCTCTGTTTCTTTCTCTCTCTGTTCTTTCCTTCTTTCTCTCTCTAATCTTTCTTTTTTCTTTCTCTCTCTCTGTTCTTGAAGGGTTTTGGAGTTTCAGCTCCTTAACATGTGCCACCCTGTTTTTAAAGGGACCAAAAGTAATTGGACAATTGACTCCAAGGCAATTTCATGAACAGGTGTGGGCAATCCCTTTGTTATGTCATTCTCAATTAAGCAGATAAAAGGCCTGGAGTTGATTTGAGGTGTGGTGCTTGCATTTGGAAGGTTTTGCTGTGAAGGAAACAGTCGGTCAAAGGAGCTCTCCATGCAGGTGAAACAAGCTACCCTTAAGCTGCAAAAACAGAAAAATCCCATCCAAGAAATTGCTACATTAGGAGTGGCAAAATCTACAGTTTGGTACATCCTGAGAAAGAAAGAAAGCACTGGTGAACTCATCAATGCAAAAAGACCTGGGCGCCCACGGAAGACAACAGTGGTGGATGATCGCAGAATAATAGCCATGGTGAAGAGAAACCCTTTCACAACAGCCAACCAAGTGAACAACACTCTCCAGGAGGTCAGCGTATCAATATTCAAATCTACCATAAATAGAAGACTGCATAAAAGTAAATACAGAGGGTTCACTGCACGGTGCAAGCCACTCATAAGCATCAAGAATCAAAAGGCTAGACTGGACTTTGCTAAAAAACATCTAAAAAAGCCAGCACAGTTCTGGAAGAACATTCTTTGGACAGATGAAACCAAGATCAACCTCTACCAGAATGATGGAAAGAGAAAAGTATGGCGAAGGCGTGGTACAGCTCATGATCCAAACCATACCACATCATCTGTAAAACATGGCGGAGGCAGTGTGATGGCTTGGGCATGCATAGCTGCCAGTGGCACTGGGTCACTAGTGTTTATGGATGATGTGACACAAGACAGAAGCAGCCAAATGAATTCTGAGGTATTCAGAGCCATACTGTGGGCTCAGATCTAGCCAAACTGATTGGTCGTCGTTTTATACTACAGATGGACAATGACCCAAAACATAAAGCCAAAGCAACCCAGGAGTTTATTAAAGCAAAGAAGTGGAATATTCTTGAATGGCCAAGTCAGTCACCTGATCTCAACCCAATTGAGCATGCATTTCACTTGTTAAAGACTAAACTTCAGACAGAAAGGCCCACAAACAAACAGCAACTGAAAACCACCGCAGTGGAGGCCTGGCAGAGCATCAAAAAGTAGGAAACACAGCATCTGGTGATGTCCATGAGTTCAAGACTTCAGGCAGTCATTGCCAACAAAGGGTTTTCAACCAAGTACTAGAAATGAACATTTTATTTACAATTATTAAATCTGTCCAATTACTTTTGGTCCCTTTAAAAACAGGGTGGCACATGTTAAGGAGCTGAAACTGCTAAACCCTTCATTCAATTTTAAAGTGGATACCCTCAAATGAAAGCTGAAAGTCTGAACTTCAACTGCATCTGAATTGTTTTGTTTAAAATTCTTTGTGGTAAGGTCTAGAACCAAAATTAGAAAAATGTCCCTGTCCAAATATATATGGACCTAACTGTACATCAGCACCTGTATAATACACAGGTGCTGGGGCTGATGTATATACAGGTGCTGGCAGGGGTGATGTATATACTGGTGCTGACTTGAGGCTGATGTATATATGGGCTGCATGTATATACATTACTGATTAGCCTCTAGTCAGCACCTATATATACACCAGAACCTGTATATACATCAGCCCCAGCACCCGTATATACACCAGCCCCAGTACCTGTATATACATCAGCCCCAGCACCCGCATATACATCTGCCCCAGCACCCGTATATACATCAGCCCCAGCACCCTTATATACATCAGCCCCAGCACTCATATATACATCAGCCCCAGCACTCTTATATATATCAGCCCCAGCACTCGTATATACATCAGCCCCAGCACCCTTATATACATCAGCCCCAGCACTCGTATATACATCTGTCCCAGCACCCGTATATACATCAGCCCCAGCACCCTTATATACATCAGCCCCAGCACTCATATATACATCAGCCCCAGCACTCATATATACATCAGCCCCAGCACTCGTATATACATCAGCCCCAGCACTCGTATATACATCAGCCCCAGCACCCTTATATACATCAGCCCCAGCACTCGTATATACATCTGTCCCAGCACCCGTATATACATGAGCCCCAGCACCCTTATATACATCTGCCCCAGCACCCGTATATACATCAGCCCCAGCACCCGCATATACATCTTCCCCAGCACCCGTATATACATCAGCCCCAGCACTCGTATATACATATGTATATACAGTAGTCTAAATGTGATATATATTCAGCAGTATGTAACATAATATAGTATAATACTGTCAATTATAATGTAGAGTTGTGTGTATATAGTGTAGAGCTGTTCATATAGTATGTTGCTGTGTATATAGTGTGGAATCCACACTATATACACTGGCCCATCTTTACACTATACAGTATATACACAGCTCCACTCTATATTCCTTACCACAGTATATATTGTGGAGCTGTGTACATTGTGTATACTCCTCCTGTCCTGTATACATGGTGTAAATATAAGTATCTGCTCTAAGTGTGTGTATCTATGAAAATAAAAAGCGCTCCAATGAATTGTGCAAAGTGGTGGACTCTTTATTAGCCCATGTGACAAAGTTTTGGATCTATAACAGATCATTTCTCTGCTATGGAATTGAAATATTACCACATGGGCTAATAAAGAGTCCTCCACTTTTCTCTTATTTAATCATTTAATCGGTGTGCTGATTATTTTCTTTTTATAAATGCCTTTGATTTAAGGGTGTGTGTCCTAAAAGCAATTCACCCACTGCTTAATATTTGTTGGTGCTCAATTATGACACATATCAAGGCTGACATCACCACCCGGCAAAAGTGGGCAATTGCCGTCGGGCACTTGGCATGCTATGGGGCTCGGAAGTAGGGGCTCCGGTGCCAGCACTGACACAGTGGAAAACAATGATGAGTGAGGGAGCCATCTACTGATGCTCCCTCTCTCATCTTTCCCCCTCTGCGTCTGAGCTTTGTGATGTCTTAGTGCAGAGGGTGCAATGACATCACTACAGCGAATCATCTATGCCAAGCAGTGCAGAGGATCAGAATACATTGAGGAAACCAGAGCAGTGGGGACAGGGAGAAGTATTATATGGGGCCCATTGTACTGTATGAAGTAATATATGGAGCCCATTATACTGTATAAAGTAATATATGGGGCCCATTATACTATTTGAAGTAATATACAGTATGAGGGCCCATTATACTGTATGGGCCGTTATATGGGGCCCATAAAACTGTATGCAGTAATGTATTGGGCCCATAATAGTGTATGGAGCATTATATGGGCTCATTGTACCATATGGAGGAATATGTGGGGTCTATTGTACTGTATGGAGCAATATATGGGGCTATTATACTGTATGGAGCATTATATGTTGCCCATAATACTGTATGGAGGACTATGTGATGCCCATAATACTGTATGTAGGACTATGTTGTGCCCATAATACTATGAAGGACTATGTCGTTCCCATAATACTGTATGGAGGACTATGTGGTGCCCATAATACTGTATGGAGGACTATGTGGCGCCCATAGTACTGTATGGAGGTCTATGAGGTGCCTATAATACTCTATAGAGGACTATATGGTGCCCATAATACTGTAAAGAGGACTGTGTGGTACCAATAACAATGTATGGAGGACTAAGTTGTGCACATAATACTGTATGGAGGGTTATCCAAATTCGGAAGTTCTCCCCTATCTTTTGGATAGGGGATGACTTTCTGTTTGTTGTGGATCTGACCGCTGGGACCCCCATGATCCTAGGAAACGTAGCTTTGAAGAGCACCATGTAAATGGAGCTGTGGTCCAATCATACGCACAGTGACACCATTAACATGTGGCTCTTTAAATAACTCCTTTAATAGAGTGATGAGGGGACGACAAAGTATAGCAAAAATTCACTGATCGGGGCTGGTGAGTGTTATAATTTGTGGGCTGGTGGGGTTTGTGTGGCAGGGCTGCTTTTTTGTCCCAGTCCGGCCCTGGTTTCCGGAGTGTAATGTAGACGCAAATATATGTTTAAGTCCCTGCAGAAGTCAAAAATTTGAAAAACCAATGAAAAATATTTGAAAAATGTATGTAAATAATTTCAAATCAATCTACTTTTTCCCGGAATATTATCAGATCTAAAATATAAAAAAATTAGCGTACTTTGCATGGTTGCATTCATAATTGTCCAAACTAATGAAATATTATATTTATCCATAATGGTGAACTGCAAAAGAAACGAAAAAAAATGAAATAGCAGAATTGTCGTTTTTTGGTCACTTCGACCAAAAAGGCATATGGATCACAAGATGGTAAAGACAAAACTACAGTTGGTATCAGAAAAACCCCAAGCCCTCACATAATTCTATCTACCCAAGACTAAACATTTTAGAGCTCTTGGAAGGCAAGAAGGAAAAATAGAATTGAAGAGAGGCCCAATGGGAATCTGTCACCCAAGGGCATGAGTGGGGTGTGCACCAGTCACCCACACAGTATAAGGACCCCACTGCTTCCCACTCAATATAATGGCCCTCACATCCCCCCTTTCATTATCATGGTCCCCACATCACTTCACACTTTATGAAGGCCCCACACAGCACCTCACATAGTATAGTGGTTGGCATATCCCCTCACGTAGTAGACTAGGCCATTATTTTAAAGTAGGATGCTGGTGAGGTCTTCATGCTGAGTGGACCATTTTACTGAGTGAGGAGATGTGAGAGCCATTTTACTGTGTGAGCGCTATCAAAATGTGTTAGTGGCTGTGGGGAACCATCACACTGTGTGATGGGCTATGGGGGCCACTATAATGGGTGAGGTGCTGTGTGAGGCCACCATAAAGTGTGAGGGGTTGTGGGGGCCATCATACTGAATGAGTGGAAGAGGGGCCCTCTTTTTGAGTGGAGGGCTGTGGGGGGGCTTCATTCTGTGAGTGGGCGCTGATACTAATTAAGCGGCTGTGGGGCCATCATACTGAATGGGCTGTGGGGGTCTTCACTTTGAGAGTGGGCTGTTGGTTTCACCATACTAAACGAGGGTTGTTATACTGCGTGGGGATCATCATAATGACAGGACATCATGCTGTGTGGAGGCCATGATACTGTTTATGTATGGAGGAGGCGACCATAACTATATCATGCTATGGGGGAACACTATAGGGGCATCGTGCTATGGCGGTATTATATTTTGTTGCTCGCACTGCGGGGACATCACAATGTAAGTGTGAAGTGACTCTGTTGGAGTGATTCACTGTGGGAATATCAAAATCCGTGTGTGTGGGGGTAGGGGCATTACTATAAACATGTTTTATAATGGCCATAAAAGGGGTATCGCTGATGAGGACAATAAGGGGCTTCAATTGGAAAATAATTGCTGCTTATGTGTCATAATACATGTCCTTCTCCTGGCTGATGAAGGTTGGGACATTGCCGAATATGTATATGTATGTGTGTGTGTTGCGTTGCGTTTAAATATATATTATGTGTATATTTTTATGTAGGGTGTGAGGGAGTGGGGGCAAGTAGAATGGCTGCCTGGAAACCTATGATGACACAGTTCCCAGAACACCGCCCCCTATCAGTGGAAATGAAAGAAAATCCAATGATAACACCAAATGTTTGAAGATTTTATCCTCAGCATTAGAATATATGGATAGATGTATCTTTCTAAACAGAATGAGAAGATAAACGAAACTGTAAGAAAAAGATTAAATGTGATATAATGTCATAAAATGAGAATTGGAAATAGGAAAAGCTCAGCCAAACCTCTGTAACCACGGCTGTAATCTTTTACCTGGAAAACTGCCGGGATTTTACTGTGTTTCATTCATGCCTATGTGTGCCGCCATCATTATTAGCTGCTTTATAAGGGGCAGACAATGAGAGAAAAAGTATTGGTTATTGCGCTGCATTGTGACATCATCACTTTCCTTATATGGAAGCTGGTAGTGATGTCACACAGGTGAGTGATGTCACAATAGAGCGGAACCTATAAACACTCCGTCCCATCTCACTGGCTCAGACTTGGTATTTGTTCGTCTCCTGACTGCACTTACCTAGATCTTCTCCTTGTGGATTAGTGATTTTACTTGCGAATTACTTGTGAATTAGCGGATTACGTCTGTATTAGTGGATTACTTCTGGAATTTCCTGAAGATCATTGACTGAGGACTTCTCCATCTGGAGGTAAATCTATTGTGTGCTTTTATTTATGAAACTAGAAGTTTTTGTCTCATTAGATTTCGTGTATTCATTAAATTTTTCTCTTATGGAAAAACATAACAATCGCATGAAGGATTGTTCGGGAAAATGAGGAAAAAATTCCCAATGCACTAAAATTGAAAAAAAAACAAACCTGAAATATTGCCATTGTGTTTTGGGTTTTAATTTACAGTGTTAATTATTCAGTAAAAATGACCTGGTAATAGTGGAGTACTGGCAATCATGCCTGGTCATGCCAATACTATGGGGCCTGATGGGTGAGGGGGCCCGGTGAATGTAGAATTAAATAGTGGGGACATTTTTGTAAGCACCATATAGTAGAATTGCTATAAAATGGGCGAGAAAACTAAGGGGCCTTCAACAGGAAAACAACTACTGTTCACTTGTAATAATACATGCACTTCCCCTTGTTTTTGAAGGTTGGGGCTCCACCAAAATTATATATATATATATCTGTCTGTGTACACACACATATAATATATATAGACACACACACACGTATAAATATGCGTATATACATATAATTTTTTTCTAGGGGGTGAAAGAGTGGGGTCAATAAGAACTTTTGCTATGAGGCCCCAATATGCCATCACTTCTATCATGGAAATGTTATCATCCATCTAATAGACTGTATGAGGAGATGAGGTCCTGGTGATGGTTGGCCTGGAATCAGATGATGTCACAATTCCCAGAACACCGCCCCCATCAGTGAAAATGTGAGAAAATCCAATGACAGCACCAAATGTTTGAAGACTTTATTCTGAACATTAGATTATATAGTTAGATGTATCGTTATAGAGAAAATAAGAAGATAAAGAAAGCTGTCAGAAAAAGATTAAATTTGATATAATGTTATATGATGTGAATTAGAAATAGGAAAAGCTCAGCCAAACCTCTGTAACCACCGGCTGTAATCTGTTACCTGGAAAACTGCCAGGATTTTATTTCATTCATCCCTATTTGTACCACCATCATTATCAGCTGATTTATAAGGGGCAGACAATGAGAGAAAAAGTATTGGTTATTATTCTGCATTGTGACATCATCACTTTCCTTATATGGAAGCTGGTAGTGATGTCACACAGGTGAGTGATGATGTCACAATAGAGCGGAACCTGTAAACACTCCGTCCCATCTCACTGGCTCAGACTTGGTATTTGTTCGTCTCCTGACTGCACTTACCTAGATCTTCTCCTTGTGGATTAGTGATTTACTTGCATATTACTAATGGATTAGCTGATTACATCTGGATTATTGGATTAATTCTGGATTAGCGTAATATTCCTGGATTTTCTGGAGATTTTTCTGGAGATCATTGACTGAGGACTTCTCCATCTGGAGGTAAATTTATTGTGGCTGTTATGAAACTAGAAGTTTTCCTCCTGATTATTTTTCTTGTACCCTGGCGTATGGGAAGCGGCCATTGGAACTAGAGAAGAGTAACTCGTCTGGCAAAATCATGGCACAATGCAACAGATAAACCGTTTTCATGAATTTTGGTTTTTATTTGCAAATCAGAAAACAAATCCAGTCCTCAGTGATAAAAGTAGGAATCGCCGACAGAAAACCAGGGAGCAAATCTCCATGTCCAGCTATTTACAGGGGGATGAGGGGATATTTGTTTTAGAGATAAATACTAGTAATAATAATGGCAGCCAGCGCTCTACCTGTATGGGGCATAGCGAGCTGCACCATGGATTATGGCACCATGTAACATGTCTCCAATGTTTTCTCATCCCCTTCAGATCTCCCTCCTGACTCTGTCTGGTCCAGGACCACAGAGGGGACGTCAGTCACCACCTACAGAAGCTGAGAAGAGAACTTCAGCGTGTACAGGACTCAGCAGAGCCGGACATCTTTAGAGTGAGTATAATTGCGGAGGTGCCGGTTTGTGGTGACCGGGTATACCATCGCTGTACACAGCATCAGACTGGAGCACCTTGGGCTCACCAGAGAAAATCATTCTTGGGGCCCACTTGTATAGCTACATAGAAATAAATGCAAGACCAACAATTCTGTGGTAAAACACACTTGTGTTATGGTATAACATAAGGTAGTACATGTCTTAATGATATAGCAGGAGTTGGGGTAGCCCCCCTCATTGAATATAATGTAGAACCCCTCATGGAATATAATGCAGACCCCCTCACAGAATATAATGTAGCCCTCCTCAGAGTAAAATGTAGCCCCATCACAGGGTATAATGCAGCCCCCCATAGAATATAATGTAGATTCCTCACAGTATAATGAAGCCCCATCATAGGGTATAATGCAGCCCCCCATAGAATATAATGTAGCCCCCTCGCAGGGTATAATGCAGTCCTACATAGAATATAATGTAGTTTCCACATAGGGTATAATCCAGTCCTACAGTTTTATGGCCACCAGTACCCACTCACTTGTTCCCCTGCTGCTCTAGGATCTGCTCCGTTCTCAGCAGCTACACTGCTGTCTGACCGACACACAACATGTTGCACGATGAAGTGATGTCATTGTGCACTGGCTGTGTCAGAGGCAAAGGGAAATGATGGGGGAGGGAGAATCATCTGACGTGCTATACTCCATTATTGTTTTCAACTGTATTGGCATCCATGGGCACTGGGGAGACCACCCTGTAGGGGAAGGCGCTGTAAGCCCTGAAACATTTTAGTATTTATTACCCATTATAAATCAGTTTCAAATATTTCTGAAATTTGAGTGAAAGAAGAACAACATCTGTAATGTGAAATATTATATTATTTGCATTTATATTGTAGAAATAATAATTATCTTTTAATTATAATAAGTATTAATTTCATTGAGAATTTCATGACATTTCCTCAAACATCATATTCCATTTTTGGCAGATTTGCTCTTCTGATTATATGATGAAGCAATCCAGCATGGCATCCAGCGATCAGGATAAAGGCCTGTTGGCCGTGTTGGACCTGCTCGTTGTCCCACTCCTGGAGGACACTATTCCAGGCATTATCAAATCATATGAGCCTGAAGAAATGAAGACCATGACCAGCATGCTAATAAATCATCTGCATGATCTGGATGGACAGGATTTGGTGAATGCCCTCCTGTTCTTGTCGACCATGACATCTGCCAGAGCGGACGCTGACAACTTTCTGTCTAATGAGCTCATTGATAAGACCTATCAACACATGCTGAAAGCAGAAAGTGAGAAACATCAGGGAATAACTGGTGCAGCTATGACGCTCCTGGCCAATATTGCTGTATACCGCTCCCAAGACGTGATGGAGCGCTTGGAAAGCGATGAGGAGCATCCACAGAGCAGCGCGCTGAAGACACTGGATCTCATTTCCACCAAAACCATCACAGGTTGGAAAGAGAGAAGTGCAGCGCAGAATATACTGACAGTGGATGACTTGATTACCCCTACACAACATCAAGCTGGACCACCTGACGGATTTGATTTTTATTATCATCTCCTGCACCCTAGCTATGGGTTCATAAATCACCTGGATGACGCTGATGTCCTCCATGACACAGACACAACCCAGGCTGGGATGTGTCGTTACATTACATGTGTCTTAACTGATGAGGAAAGAAGAAAGATCATCCATTACCTGCTTATAGCAATGAGATCTGCTGTCAGAAAGAGCAGACTCATCAGTGTCATGATCTTCTCGGAGCTGTTACTCCATCATCCTGAGCTCCTGGAGGAGAAAATGGCAAAAGATTTAATCTTATTAACGGCTTCAAAGATATACAGTTCGGACGAACTTGAGAACTGTCTTGCTTTAGAAGCTATGGGAAGTGCCTGTAAAGGTGCACCAAGACAGGTGCATCAACTGAAAGACCTCATCTATCGCTGCCTTTACAGTAAACTAGTGGGTCGTCAGAAGCTAAAAGTGGTCATTGAATCCCTAAAAGCAATGTCAAAGTTTGTTACCCTGCTGAAAAGATCAAAACTTGGCAGTAAATTTGAGAGAATTGTCCAGCGTTGTACTGACTACCTAAACCACCCAAACCCGCTGGTTCGGACATACTCCACTTCACTATTTGCAGACCTCGCCAAGAACTGCAACAGGGACAAGAGAAGCTTCAGCCGCCACGTCAGGACATTCCTACCTGAGTTACTGATAAAGTTACACAGTAAAAACCAGCAGGATAAGGCATCCGGTATTGCAGCCTTGCTGCATTGTCTTTCTTACATCGGATGTAAGAACGTTCAAGAGCTGTTATGTGCTGATGGCGAAAAAGCCTACAAAATATATAAACAGCTCGGGAAAAAGGAACCTGCCCTTCTTGTGAGGATGATGATCCACAGCATTGATTATATTAAGCCGTATATGGCAGACGAGGTAGACGCTGTCATGAAACACCTCACTATGATAAGAGACGCGTTACCCTATGAAGAACTCTATCCGTCAGCATTATCTGACGTGTTTATAGGGTTGAGGAGACTCAATTCTAAGATATATACTCCAGTGGTGCATGAGGCAAGTATCCGCGCCATTGACATCCTGGGCACCAAGTGGAAGAGCATCAGAACTGTTAAAGCAGTGAAAGTTGGAACAGAGAGTTTCCTGATCTATGAAAAAGTGAAGAGAGTGGAAGTAATATTTTATGAGACTTCAGTGTGAAACATCCATCACCAGATGTTACACTAAGGGTCAATGAATGAGACATCCTGAATACACTTAGATAAAACTCTTGACTATTGAAGACCATCTCAAGAACAATCCCCACATACCCCAATTTTCTTATGAAAAACTTAAAATAAAGAAAATAAAAAGAAAACTTACGGTGTTTCTCTGCTTATTGTAACTGGATGAAATGTTTCTGGACTGTTCCCATATGTATTTTGATCATAATCCTCTATATATAGTTACTAGCTGAAGAGCCCAGCACTGCCCGGGCATAGTAACTAACTGTGGTTAGTTATAACAAATTATAATTATCCTCCATCCCATATTCCCGTGCCCATATACCCATCATACATATCCTCCATCCCATAGTCGAGTGCCCATATACCCATCACACATCCTCCATTCCATAGTCCCGTGCCCATATACCCATCATACATATCCTCCATCCCATAGTCGAGTGCCCATATACTCATCATACAAATCCTCCATCGCATAGTCGAGTGCCCATATACCCATCACACATCCTCCATCCCATAGTCCCATGCCCATATACCCATCATACATATTCTCCATCCCATAGTACCATGCCCATATACCCATCATACGTATCCTCCATCCCATAGTCCCGTGCCCATATACCCGTCATACATATCCGCCATCCCATAGTCCCGTGCCCATATACCCATCACACTTCCTCCATCCCATAGTCCCGTGCCCATATACCCGTCATAGATATCCGCCATCCCATAGTCCCGTGCCCATATACCCATCACACATCCTCCATCCCATAGTCAACCATTATGACATCATAATGAGAGGCGGGGCTTGCAACCTATGATGACATCAGCGCCACCATGGCAACCATTATGACATCATAATGAGGGGCGGGGCTTGATACACACACTTTTTCCCCATTATGTAGATAGGGGCAAAATTGTTTGGTGAATTGGAACGCGCGGTGTTAAAATTTCACCTCACAACATAGCTTAGGACACTCTCGGGGTCCAGACGTGTGACTGTGCCAAATTTTGTGGCTGTAGCTGCGACGGTGCGGATGCCAATCCTGGACATACATACATACATACATACATACAAACACTTGAGCTTTATATATTAGATATATCATGATACAGCTCCATCTTAACATGTCTATGTTTGTTGAGCTCTTAAAGGGGCTTTCTAGACTATGATTTTGATGACATAGGTCATCAACATCAGATTAGTCCCGGTCTGACATGCGAAACTCCTAACCATCAGATGTTAGCAGATCCCTCAGTCAGCAGAAAGCACACAATGCATTGAGCTGGAGCTACATAGCTTACGTGTCATCAGTACTGTGGTTCCTGTATGATCCGCAGTCTGATGTTGGCTGGTAATAACAACTGCTGGTATCTCCTGTCTAGCTGACTGCAGAATTCTGAATCCTTACAGCGTGTGCACTACACACTCTCAGTGCTCTCTAGTGTTGCTGGCGACAGTGGGTAATGACGTGACAGCATGAATGCAATTTGCATACATGCGGTCACCTGGCAATTGGTTGTCTTTGGCCTTTCTCAATTCACTTGTATTCAATTGAGTGGATGTGGTTCTAAGTATGCAAATCACATACTTGCGCTCAGGGCTGTCACTAGGAATTTCAGGGCCCCATACTGGCAAAATTTTCGGGGCCCCCTTGAGACTCCACCCAGGCTCCACCCCAGCCCCGCCCTCCACCCCTCGACCTGTCCACAGCCCCACCGCTCTCTCTTGGAAAAACTCCACTTCTCACCAATCACACATTAACAGTTCCCATCTCCAGATCACACACATAGCCAGCAGCTCTTGTTATGGCCAAAAGATTTTTTAAATCTACCACCATGACAAGGTAGACTCTTTTGGCTGGGCCCTACTCTACTCTAACCTATTAAAGATTTGCTAAAATATCCAATACAATTTAGGTATATTTTTTATTTATTTTTCAATTTTTAAAATGACCAATAATATCACATCCAAAGGGACAAATACCACCACACCATGCCCAGACACCATATTACCACCACATGGTGACCAATAATACCACATACAAGGAACAAATACAGCCATACCATGACCAGACCACATATTACCACCAGTGACAGAATAATAGCACATACAAGGGACAAATACCACCGCACCATGACCAGACCACATATTACCAGCACATGGTGACTGGATACTACAATACTGATCATTAATAAAAAAAAATATTACTATCACCATAAGTGCCATAATACACAGGAGATCTGTACTTAGTATGTAGTGTCTGTGTACAGGTAATACAGTGTTCACCAGTGACATTATACACAGAAGAAGCTCTGTATATAGTGTCAGTGTACAGTTAATACAGTGATCACCAGTGATATTATGCACAGGACCTCTGTATATAGTGCCAGTGTACAGGTAATACAGTGATCACTGGTGACATTGTACAAAGGCACTCTGCATATAGTGTATAGTGTCATTGAACAGGTAACAAACTGACTCACCAGTGACGTCTCTAGGTAAAATCCTTCATCTTTGCTTTTCATCTTTCTTCCAGCACAGATCGCCATCACGTCTTGTAGCCAGGGCTTGTTTCTGCAGGAAATAACACAGTTATCTAGAGCTCCACTTGCAGAACACATTACTTAATTTTTTTCCAACTTCTACACTACACCAGATGAAGAAAAAAGGTGACATAGTGTCACTCTGCACAGAAACAGAACCTCCCCCCCATTTAAAACAGTATCCTCAAAAAAAAAAATAAATACATCACTGCAGTAATAATATCCCTTAATTAGCCCCTATGGTAATAATATCCCCCATCCTGGCTCCAGCCATATTTTCTCTCATCCTGCCCTCATGAGTATCCATTCTGCCCCCACATGATCTCCAGATCCTGCCCCATCTGTCTACATCGTATCCATCCTGCCCCCATGATCCTGCACCATGTGTCTCCCATCATGCCCCCTCCTGTGTCTCACTGTCACATTCTGCCCCCTCCTGTGTCTCACTGTCACATTCTGCCTCCTTCTGTGTCTTACTGTCACATTCTGCCCCTGTGCCTCACATTCTGCCCCTCCTCTGTTTCACTGTCACATTCTGTCCCCTGTGTCTCACTGTCACATTCTGCACCCTCATGTGTCTCACTGTCACATTTTGCCCCTCCTGTGTCTTACTGTCACATTATACCCCCATGTCCATTCTGACCCCATGTCTCACATTCTGCCCGCATGGTCATTCCGCCCCGTGTCTCGCATTCTGCCCCCTCCTGTGTCTCACTGTCACATTCTGCCCCCTCCTGTGTCTCACTGTCATATTCTGCCCCCTCCTGTGTCTCACTGTCACATTATGCCCCATGTCTCATATTATGCCCCCTCCTGTGTCTCACTGTCACATTCTGCCCTCATGTCTCACATTCTGCCCCCTCCTGCGTCTCAATGTCACATTCTGCCCCCCTCCTGTGTCTCAATGTCACATTCTGCCCCCTCCTGTGCCTTACTGTCACATTCTTCCCCCATGTCTGCATTCTACCCCCATGTCCTGCATTCTGCCCTCATGTCTCACATTCTGCACCCATGTCCATTCTGTCCCCATGTCTTGCATTCTGCCCCCATGTATTGCATTCTGCCCCCTCCTGAGTCTCACTGTCATATTCTGCCCCCTCCTGTGTCTTACTGTCACATTCTGCCCCCATGTCTTGCACTCTGCCCCATGTCTCACATTCTGCCCCCTCCTGTGTCTCACTGTCACATTCTGCCCCATTTCTAGCATTCTGCCCCCATGTCTTGCATTCTGCTCCATGTCTTGCATTCTGCCCCATGTCTTGTATTCTGCTCCCACGTCTTGTATTCTGCTCCCACGTTCTGCATTCTGCTCCCGTGTCCATTCTGCCCCGTGTCTCACATTCTGCCCCCATGTCTTGTATTCTGCTCTCACGTTCTGCATTCTGCTCCCATGTCCATTCTGTCCCGTGTCTCAAATTCTGCCCCCATGTCTCACATTCTGCCCCATCATGTCTGCATTCTGCACCCATGTCTTGTATTCTGCCCCATGTCTTGTATTCTGCCCCATGTCTGCATTCTGCCCCCCATGTCTTGTATTCTGCTCCCATGTCTTGCATTCTGCCCCGTCATGTCTGCATTCTGCCCCCATCATGTGTCCATTCTGCCTCCCATGTCTTGTATTCTGCCCCATGTCTGCATCCTGCCCCCATGTCTCGCATTCTGCCCCCATGTCTTGCATTCTGCCCCATGTCTGCATTCTGCCCCCATGTCTCGCATTCTGCCCCATGTCTCACATTCTGCCCCCTTGTCTGCATTCTGCCCCTTGTCTGCATTCTGCCCCCATGTCTCGCATTCTGCCCCATGTCTCACATTCTGCCCCCTTTTCTGCATTCTGCCCCATGTCTCGCATTCTGCCCCCTTGTCTGCATTCTGCCCCATGTCTTGCATTCTACCCCATGTCTTGCATTTTGCCCCCGTGTCTACATATTTGCCCCTGTGTGTCTCCAATCCTGCCCCCTGTCTCCATATTTGCCTTTGTATGTCTCCGATCCTGCCCCCGTGTCTACATTCTGCCAGGGAAACATATTGCCCCTTTCAATAATAAAATAAAAACTTTGTTCTTACCTGACCTCGCTCCTGCGGTGAAGATGGAGCTGCTGTTGTGTGAGCTGAAATCGCCTGTGGTGACGTCATCGTCATGTGATCAGGGGGCGGAGCTGATCAATGCTGAAGGCCTGTGATAATGATGACGTCACCACAGGTCCTTCAGCACTTCTCTAACTTTTGGATGTCGGGCGCTGTGGTGGCTCTGCTGATGTGTGCGCTGCAGGCCCGGCTGCAGCGCACACGTGGGGCCCGACCACAGAGCACACTTGGGGCTCACCCGGCGCCCCTATGACGCACGGCACTTGGGGCCCGATGACTGGCAGCACAGGAGCGGGGCCCCTGATCTGCGGGCCCCCTTCTGTTCTGCTGTTCACCTGGCCCCATACAGCAGTAAGGGCTGTCATGCCCTGATGGCGGCCCTGCTTGCGCTCACATGACCACCTGCTCTTGCCGGCGACACCTGATAGCAATGGCCGCATGCCATGCACACGCTGTAATGATTCTGAAGTCTACAGTCACAAGAGTGATTACAGTCTTTCATCAGAAGACCGGACAACCCCTTTAACAATGGGAAAAGTGATACTAGGAGTTGTTTTGTACTGATGGTAGTTCTGGTGATGTAGTCATGTACTAACGGTGGTTCTGATTATGTATCCGTGTACTGATGGTGGTTGTAGTAAGGTAGTCATATACTGATGGTGGGTCTAGTGATTTAGCTCAGCAAAGATCATGGTTCTGGTGATGTATGCATGTACTGATGGTGGTGGTAGTGATGTATTCATGTACTAATTTATGGTTCTGGTGCTGTATTCTCTCATTAAAGATAAAGAAGAAAAAAAATTGGTACAGCCAGATCAGTAAAAGATTTGGATATCAAAATTGTCAAAATATAAAACTATTTAGCCCTTACGGTAATGAGAAAAACATAAGCATTACAAACCAAACATTTTTTTTTTAGCAAAATAAAGAATTCAGGAAAGTTTGGTACAGCTGTAATGACACTGATCTGTAGAATCATGTCCACGGGTCTCCTTTATCAAATAATGAATAACTTAAAATCAAATATAAAAAAAACTATGATTTAATTGCATTTGTTTACTTCAGATTTATATTGTACTGCAGGGACAAGAGCAATTTCAATTTTCTCCATAGTTAGCAAAAAAGCTAGAATTGGCCCTGGCTGCAGTCACTACTCTGCTGTTACTTAATGTCTTATACTCTAGTCACATCCAGAGCTGCAGTAACCATTCTTCTGCTGTATCAAATTTTATTCTTCTATCACACCCAGAGCTGCAGTCATTTTTCTGTATTAAATCTTGTTTTATACTCTAGTTATATCCAGAGCTGCATTCACTATTCTGCTGTTACAGCATGTTTTAAATTCTAGCCCAGACCTGGTCAAAGTGTGACCTATGGGCCACATCAGGCTATTTGGTTGTTTCTATCTGGCACATGGAGCGGGACAGCCCAAGGGCAAGAACCTGTGCCATCCCACACCACATGGCCTACCCCTGCCTGGCATTTCAATTTCCCAAGGATGCAGATAGCCATGTGTATACAGTTTGACATTCCATGCAGTATGATTGCCCATAGCTCCCATACAAAGTCTGATGCCACATAGCCCCTATATACAGTATGATGACCCATAGCTCTGACCTAGTATGGTACCCCATAGCCTCTATACATGGTATACTTTCCTTTAGCCCATATACAAATTATGACGCACCATATCCTCACTTTTCATAGTATGAGGTCCCAAAGCCTCTATGCCGAGTATGATGGCCTCCACAGTATACTCCTCCATATAATGCCACCACAGCTCCCTCAACTCCCAGGATATCCAAAAAGCTTATACTCACCCAGCCTTGGTTCAATGTCCACTGCAGCCTCCATCTCCTCTTCCAGCTTGTATAATAATGAGCAGAAGCTGCCCGTGCCTGTCAGTGTAACTGGTGGAGCAAGGAGAAGATGGCTTTCTGCTCCTCAACAGGGTTTAACAGTATCAGTGTCCAAAGGATACTATTAAAAGTGTTGCATACTAATGCCATCCACTGACCATTTGGCATTTGCCAGAATTTCCACTCCAGCCCCGCTGCATCGCATTAGAATAACTTCTATGCCAGTCTGTCATTTATCAGAGTCATTAACCCCTTTATGACCTATGACGTGCCGTGTCCGTCATAGGTCACCCGCCCCTCTTTGTTGCAGTCTCCAGAGCCTGATCTCATCAGCTGTCATGTGCCCCTAACAGCAGTGGGTAGAATCGCGATCCACCCACGGCTGTTAACTAGTTAAATGCCGCTGTTAATCTCGGCATTTAACTCACAGAAACGGGATGCGTGTCTCAGCTCTGCCCATCTGCGCCCGTGTAACATGACCGTGGGTCGCCGATGGGGTTGTCATTGCTGAGCTGCTATGATCATTTTTGTTACACATTGCAGTTCTGCAGCCCTGCTATGTGTAACAGAAGCTATCAGATGATCGCAGCTTCTAGTCTACCACGGAGACTATTGGAACAAGTAAAAAAAAAAAATTTTAAACATTAAAAAATTGTTAAAAGTGTAAAAATTCAAATCACCCCCATTTGGCCCATTCAAAGTAAAATAAAAAATACACATATTTGGTATCGCATCATTCAGAATCACCTAATGTATCAAGATATAAAAAGAATTAATCCGAACTGTAAACGGTATAACGAGAAAACAATCTAAAGGCCAGAATTAAGTTTTTTAGTCGCTGCAACATTGCAATAAAATACAATAACGGGTGATCAAAACATCATATCTACCCCAAATAGTGTCCATAAAGACATCAGGTCGGCACGCAAAACATATGCACTCTCCCAGCTCCAGATCCTGGGAAAAAGGAGATGCTACGGGTCTTGTAAAATGGCGCCATTTCTAAAGAAATTTGACAAACTTTGGATTTTTTTTCACCACTTAAATAAATAATAACCTTTACATGTTTGGTATCTACGAACTTGTAATCACCTGGGGAATGATAGTGGCAGTTTTCCTGAAGATAGTAAAAAAAATCCAAAACACTATTGTGGAATTGCCCTTTTTTGCCATTTCACGGCACTTAGAATTTTTTTCCCCATTTTCCAGTGTACAGTCTGGTAAAAGCAATGGTGTTGTTCAAAAGTAAAATTCGTCTCGCAAAAAAAACAAGCCGTCACGTGTCCGTAGTGATGGAAAAATAACAAAAGTTATGGATCTGAGAAGAAGGGGAGCGAAAAATGGAAACAAAAAATCGGAAATATCCTTGGTCTTTAAGGGGTTAATATGCATGTGTTTAGGGTTTATTAGTGAATCGCTAATTACTGGAATAACTTACTTTGACTTGTCATTGCTTCATGACTGTGAATTTGTCACAAGAGCACAATTAACATTCACTCGACTTGATACCTTCAGAAAATCTGCAAGAACGGACTTATGATTGACTGGGCAGCCGTCATAGTTATTCACAGTAGACGTAGAGTAAAGTGCTTCATAGATACTGGTGGAGATCTTTGGCCTTTGAGTTGAGGTCAGATGTCAGTTCTTAAAATATTTCTTAAAAATTGTCATTAAGTCCGATATCTGTGCACTTGAATCTGATTGTAAATCCCAAGAAGAAAGATTGGCTGAGAGATAATGGACCACTGACTGAGTTTAGACTAACGTGATCTGCCACTTTACCTAGAAAAACAGTCGTCTAGAAACGTGCTGGATCAAATTTTTTTGGTTCTGCTGCCATCAAAACTGCAGCAATTCAGTGTGGCATAAATGTGAAAAAGTGATGACATTGTAGTGCAGGAATATTGGAGATGCCGACACTATAGCTACTCGCAATTGCCACAGATTAGATAAAAGCCTCAAGGAAGGACTGCTCTTCATATGTCCATCCACAGGTATCAGAGGAGCAGGGTGTGCAAAGATAACCTTCCCCGCACCGTTATTACACTTACGTCAGTCTGCAGGAAGGGGTCATACATCCGGTATCTGAGGAACTAGGGTGCACCAAGAAAGCATTCTCCCACCATTATTCCACCCTATAAATGTTCAATAAGGGGTCATCCATCCACAGGAATCACCGGAGTTAGAGAGTGCCAAGAAAACAATACCCTATCATTATTCTAACCTACTAGCTTGCAGGAATAGGTCATCTATCCACAGGAATCTGAGGAGCTAGGGTGCAATAATAAAACATTCGCCCACCATTACTCCATCATACCAGCCTTCAGCAAGGGTTCATCCTTCAACGGGTATCGTAGGAGATGCAGGGAGCCAAGACAACATTCTCCACAACATTACTCCACCTGCATGGCAGAAAGGGTTCATCAATCCAAAGGTATCAGGGGTCACAATGTGCCAAGAAAACATTCCATCACCATCACTCTCAAGCAGCCTGAATTGGTGAAGCAGAAATACATATAGATTCATCTGTCCTGATTAGAGTTGAGCAAAACGGGTCGGTCGTATTCAAAAGTCGGCGACTTTCGCTGAAGTCGGGTTTCATGAAATGAAACCCGACCATAACATGAGGTCGGCCACGAGTTCGGCGACCAGAGCGCCAAAGTCGTGTTTCAAAAGATGCTTCCAGCGCCCTTTTTCAGCCAATGATGGAGGACGCACACTGTGGGCAACGCGATGACATAGGCATCGGTCACCACCATCTTTGAGAAGGGCATGCAAGTGATTGGCTGGCTTTGTGTGGCATCACAGAGGCTATAAAAGGGCGTGCACACCGACCACCATCTTACTTCTGCCGATCTTAGCATTAGGGAGAGGTTGCAGCTGCTGATTCTGAATAAGGGAGAGCGTTAGGCAGGGAAGAAGAACCAAAAAACTGCTTCTGCTGTTAGCGATTTTCACTTACAACACAACACTTTGTGTGCAGTGACAGGGGAGTCTGTATTTTTGTGCATCAGCTCTGTTGGTTATTAGGCTGCCTTATAAGGCTCCCTGATAGCTGCATTGCTGTTTGCACACTGCTGTGCAAACTGCTATTTTAAAAGCAAAAATACTTTTTTTCCTCCTTTCTGCACAGTTACCAAGCGTTCATTTTTCCACCCTTTTGTGTGTGCAGCAGTCCTGCTTATTAGGCTGCCTGCGTCCATACTTGGACTGAGAGCATCATTGTCAGCGTCCTCAAATCTCTAGTGATATCCAAATTCTCACTAATCCTATAGACACCCTCCACCTTGTCATACACCATCCAATTTCAGCCTGTTACATTGAGGTGTATTCTCTCCTGGGCCTAAGACAATAGTTCAGTGTCCTCAAATCTATAGTGAGATTCCAATTCTCACCAATCCTATAGACACCCTCCACCTTGTCATACACCATCCAATTTCAGCCTGTTACATTGAGGTGTAATCTCTCCTGGACCTGAGACAATAGTTCAGCGTCATCAAATCTATAGTGAGATACAAATTCTCACCAATCCTATAGACACCCTCGACCTTGTCATACACCATCCAATTTCAGCCTGTTACATTGAGGTGTAATCTCTCCTGGGCCTGAGACAATAGTTCAGCGTCCTCAAATCTATAGTGAGATTCAAATTCTCACCATTCCTATAGACACCCTCCACCTTGTCATACACCATCCAATTTCAGCCTGTTAAATTGAGGTGTAATCTCTCCTGGGCCTGAGACAATAGTTCAGCGTTCTCAAATCTATAGTGAGATTCCAATTCTCACCAATCCTATAGACACCCTCCACCTTGTCATACACCATCCAATTTCAGCCTGTTACATTGAGGTGTAATCTCTCCTGGGCCTGAGACAATAGTTCAGCGTCCTTAAATCTATAGTGAGATTCAAATTCTCACCAATCCTATAGATACCATATAGCTGGTGGTATTTTGGGTTCATTTTCACAAAAATGAGAAAGTATGGGGGAAGACACCATGGAAGTGGGCAGGGGTTGCCAGCTGGTCCCGATGGTGGTGGTGTTGCATCTGTTGGTAGTGGCAAAAGCACAATAGCACCTAAGGCAGGAGGTGTTGAGCCTGCGTCATCGTCTGGCTCCACAAGGCCTCGAAGGCTCTCTTTTCTGGGATTTGGTAAACCGCTTTTAAAGCCGGAGCTTCAAGAACAAGTTTTGGCTTACATTGCTGACACAGCCTCCAGCTCTCTCACCTCCTCTTCTGAAGTTTCAAAAAATAAAAGCACTGAGTCGTCATTGGAGGCTCCTGGTCAGGAACAACACCTATCCTTGTGTCCTTCACCCCTAACAAAAGTGAAGGATGTGACAGGCCACACTACCTATTACTCCATGGAGCTCTTTTCACATGCCATACCTGGGATAGCAAGTCAAATCGTGAATTCCCCAGTCAAAGATGAATCTGACATGGAGTGCACTGATGCACAGCCACTGCTAGATTTTTCTGCTGGTACATTCACTCAGAGCACGACCTTGTCCTCGCAGTGCACTGAGGCAGAATCAGACCCTGATGAAACTCCAGTGCCCCTTCCCGCATAATATACCACCTTACACGGTGAAACAGAGGAAGGTGCACATGAAATTGAAGAGGAGGTGATGGATGACCCAGTTGTTGACCCAGATTGGCATCCATTGGGGGAAGAGGGTGCCGCTGCCTACAGCTCAGAAGAGGAGGAGGAGGATTTGCAGCAGGCAACGACATCGCAACAGCTGTTATCTGGCATGACCGTAGCAGTCCAAAAACATGTTACAAAAACCAAAAGAGTTGCAGGACAGCTTGGCCAGACGGTCAAATTAGAACAGCGTGCAAGGTCTCAAAATGTCTTCCATAGTAGGAAGAGTGCAGTGTGGCATTTTTTGAACAAAATCTTAATGATCAGGCAAAAGTTATCTGTAAGAAGAGCACAAAGACCTTTAGCCGAGGGAAAAATCTGAGAAATTTGAATACAAGTTGCATGATTAGACATTTAACCACCATGCACTTGCAAACGTGGACGGACTACCAAACCTCATGTACCACATGTGCACCTGTTACGAATAAAGGTAGTCAGCAATGCTACATCGCTTCCCCCACTGTAAGCCCACCGGTTAGCACACCACCAGTAGCAAATGTCGAGATGTCGTCGCAAGGGCAAAAGCAGTCATGGAATCACAATGTTATTGCTATGAAAGACTGAATCTAGGCCATCAGCAACACCACCAACACCATCACCATCACCAACCCTCTCTCAGTTCGCCATGTCAACCGCTAGTTCCACCATATGCAGCTCTCAAGTCCAGCTCACCCTAAAAGAGACTCTCAGTAGGACAAGAAAGTACTCATCCTCTCATCCGCGTCACTTTGAATGCCCACATTGCCAAACTAATCTCGTTAGAGATGATGCCCTACCGGTTGGTAGAAAGCAAAGCTTTCCGCGACCTCATGGCCTACGCAGTACCACGCTATGACATACCCAGTCGGCACTTTTTTTCGCAAAAAGCCATCCCAGCCCTCCACGTGCATGTGAAAGACCGCATTGTCCATGCATTCAAGCAATCAGTGAGTGGAAAGGTGCACCTCACAACAGATGCATGGTCCAGTAGGCATGGCCAAGGCCGTTATGTGTCCATCACTGCGCACTGGGTTAATGTGGTGGATGCAGGGTCCACAGGGGACAGCGGAGGTGGGACAGTGCTGCCTAGCCCACGGTATAGGAAACAGTTGGCTGTAGGCGTTCGACCCTCCTTCTCCTTCAGAAGCGAAAGCTCGTCCACAGAGCGCAGTCGCACGAGCACTCCATCCGCAGCTGCCAGTGTTGCACACGAGTTGTCCCACTATAGAACAGCTAGTGGTAAGCGTCAGCAGGCTGTGATGAAGATGATGTGTTTGGGCGACAACAGACACACCGCGGAGGTACTGGCCGACTACTTGCAGCGACAAACTGAGTCATGGCTAGGCAGTCTACATCTTGAGACAGGCAAGGTAGTTAGTGATAACGGACGGAATTTTGTGGCAGCCATAGCCCTTTCAAAACTCAGACACATACCATGCCTGGCTCACACCTTGAACCTGGTGGTGCAGTGCTTCCTCAATAATTATCCAGAGTTAACACCCCTGCTCCATAAGGTGCGAAGACTGTGCTCGCACATCCGCCGGTCACCCCTACACTCCAGTCGTATGCAGAAGCTGCAGCGATTGCTCCACCTTCCCAAGCACCGCCTAATTATCGACATTGCAACAAGGTGGAACTCCACCCTGCACATGGTTCAGAGGCTGTGCAAACAGAGGCAGGCTGTAATTCATTTGTGGGAGGATACACGGGCAGGCAGTTTGCAGGCAGACATGGAGTTGTCCGGTGTGCAGTGGTCGAAGCTGAAAGACCTCTGTAAAGTCCTTCAGTGTTTTGAGGAATGCACATGGCTGGTAAGCGCAGACGACGCCATCATAAGCATGAGCATCCCACTTATGCGTCTGCTCATGCAAACTTTGACGCACATTAAGGAGCAGGCATCTGCAGCCGAGGAGGAAGAGGGAAGCCTTGATGACAGTCAGCCATTGTCTGCTCAGGGAAGTCTCATGGACGAGGTGGAGGAAGAAGAGGAGGAGGAGGAGGATTATGGGGATAATTATTTTGGGGAGGATGCTTCTCAGGGGGCAAGTGAAAATGTTGGCGTGGCAAGGTCAGATACAGGGTTTGTGCATGACTGGAGGGATGTGGATTTGCCAGAAAGTGCTCCTCCACCCAGCACTCGCAGTGCATCATTGACACCTGGAACATTGGCCCACATGTCAGATTATGCCTTGCAGATCCTAAAAAGGGACCACCGCATTGCCAAAATGATGAACGATGACGACTACTGGTTGGCCAGCATCCTGGATCCACGCTATAAAGGCAAATTCCAAAACATCATGCCACAGGAGAACCTAGAGCTAATATTGGCTAACAAACAAGCAACTCTGGTTAACCGCTTGGTGGGGCATTCCCAGCACACAGCGACGGTGATGTTTTTCCAACGAGCCATAGGAGGCAACATGGAAGAGGTGTTCGTGGTGCACACAGCCAAAGTGGCGTTGGACACAGGGGTTTCATGACCATGGTGTGGACTGACTTTTCAAGTACCGCTCACATGACTGGTTATACTGCATCGATCGAAAGTGACAGGAGACAGCAGTTGTCAACTATGGTAACAAACTACTTCTCGTCCCATATCGATGTTCTCCCTCACCGGTCATTCCCCTTTGACTATTGGGCCTGTAAACTTGAAACCTGGCCTGAATTGTCACAATATGTCTTACAGGAGCTCGCTTGTCCTGCTGCTAGTTTGTTATCTGAATTTGTTATCAGTGCTGCTGGATCAATCCTGACAGAAAAAAGGACCCGTCTGTCGACCCAAAATGTTGATGATCTAACCTTCATTAAAATGAACCATGCATGGGTGTTAGGGTTCTAAGTGGGAACCCGAGAGTGGACCCTCTGGGTCGTGGCTCCAGAGCCCCCGAGGGCGAGCGGACCAGGTGATGGCCACCCCCTATACAGGGAGTGTTAGGGGCAGGCCCAAGGGGGGTGAGACCACGACAGCCGGAACCAAAGGGACGACCCAGGGAGTGTACAGAGGGAAAGGCCAAAGGATGCTGACTAGAGTAGACCCGGAGTAGGAGGGAACAGACTGAGGGAACCAGGACCGATCAGGACGGAGCCGGAGCAGAGGTGCTGGAATGGAAGAAGGAAGGAAGATTAGGAGGGACTGGCCTAGGGGTACAGACAGGGCCCTAGCTAAGGGGCTAACGAAGACAGCAGCAGGGGAGGACCAGGCAAGGGACAGGCACGGAAACAGGAAGGAAGACAGCAGAGGGAACTGAGCGGAGATCCCAGACGGGGCTACGGAGCGGTGAGCAGAGCGCAGACTAGGAGAGTGGAGGGACCTGAGAGTCGGGGGCGACGCTGCGCAGGAACGCTAAGCGCCACAGAGCAAGACAAACAGGCGTCTTACCACTCAAGACGCCAGACAGAAATACCCGGTGGGCGCCGCCATGTTGGGGCGGAGCCACCGGGTCACGTGCTCCCAGGATGCCCCGCGGTCAGAAACGAGCGAGTGCGCATGTGCGGGCCTCTGACGCGCCGTGACCCTGCAAAGCCAGACAGGGCACGGCGCGAGGATGGAGGAGGGGTGCACCGGGAGGAGGAGGACCCCAGGTGAGCGTCGGGGCGCGTAATAATGGGTTTCAAAGGATTTTGTCCCACCCTCCCCTGCTGTCACGTAGGTTGCCAGAAAAATGGCTTGCTTTTGTCCTCTTCTTCCACGAACTTCTCCAATTACTCCATTTGCAGCTGCTGAATATCCAACATCAACATATGCCATTTTTTCCACCTCCCTAACTGGGCTGCCTCCTCCCACAGCGCCGGGGTCACCACGAGGCGCACGCACCCGTGCAAGTGCCATTGCCCTGGACAGGTGGGTGGGCACACTCTTTGGCAAAGGCACTGGCACAAGGTCCCTCATAGTAGAATCAAGTGTCTCTGACGGTGGGGGTGCACACCCGCCGTCAGACACACCGGCGTACTATGAGGGGCCCTGTGCCAGTACCGCCGCCCATGAGTGGGCCCCCCCTGCTTGCTCAGGGCACCAGCACTTGACTTACCTCTCCCTGCTCCACTACTGTGTAGTCTGGCCTGTTAAATACTGCACTGGGACTGCCAATACAAATTTGGTGAAATGATAGATGATGATTAAGAGGTAGGTATGCACTGTCCTGCTGGGCTCTATCTTCAGATAATCAATGGCTTCCATTTGTTATGGACGTCGACTCACAATGAGATGCAGTGGTGGTTTATCATCAGCTTTCACGGTTTTCCGACTCACAGACGTGTGACATTCCTGCCCACATTTTTAAATGTGTCCTCTCATGCCAATCCAATAGAATCGCATACGGCCTGTGGCTTGTGTCTTTTGCACTCCAAAGTTACCTGACAGATCATGATAGGCAGTGAGGGCGATGTCTACATCTGTCCCTGTGATCACAATTTGATGGAGATGAGTAACGGTGATGGGTTCCACGTTACTGCGATACAGCAAACCTTTCTTCACAAGAACTGTTTTCACTGTCTCCACACACAAAGTAATTGAGGGTCAGCGTCGCCTCTGAGAATTCTCCCGGGAGTTTTTACCGTGATTACTAGTAATTCCAAAATTTCTGCAATCAGTCGACTTTCCGTCTGTACTTGTATCCATCTCGTTTCCTCTTGCGTAGAGTCTGGACTGTCTTACTGAGACTGAAATATATATGAAGATTGAAAAATACCCCAACAGTGTATACTTGTAATTACCAAAAGAAGAAGCAGTCAAAAATCCATAAAACTATAATGTTTATTGAAAATAGTAATAAAACATTAATAAATATGGACACACAGTATTTGGAAAGGGAAAAGGAACAGCATATAGATGAACACAATGGTCATGAAGGGCCAACGAGGCTGCAGACACCCCGTCAGGATAATAGAATGCAGAGCTAGATAATATAGCTAATAAAAGTCAAGGGGATATAAAAACTATATAGTATAACAAATCATATAGCAAGTGCTGCTATCCTTCATAGGAAATATTCCCTGACAAAGTGCAAAACGCACAAATAGAATTGGTGCATAATAAGCATCATAGCGATGGCATGAAAAGACTGCATTGCTATACCTGAGATACGGGGGGAGGCAGCAGGGTCGGTCCTTATACTATATAGTTTTTATATCCCCTTGACTTTTATTAGCTATATTATCTAGCTCTGCATTCTATTATCCTGACGGGGTGTCTGCAGCCTCGTTGGCCCTTCATGACCATTGTGTTCATCTATATGCTGTTCCTTTTCCCTTTCCAAATACTGTGTGTCCATATTTATTAATGTTTTATTACTATTTTCAATAAACATTATAGTTTTATGGATTTTTGACTGCTTCTTCTTTTGGTAATTTCTAGTAAATGTGCAGTTGTCCTGCATTTGTCCTGCCTCAATTATGTGGATCATGATATATGATTTATATTATTGATCTTCTTTTATGGCCATTATATATCGTTGATATTTGGCCTCCACATATAATATGTCTATTACCCTTTTATTACAGTGTATACTTGTGTACGCTTCGAATACATAACCCTTTTTACTTTTGTCTAAACCATACTGAGGCTGTGAGTGTCTTTGTCGGACTCCGGAAATATACACGCAGATTTTTAATGTTTAAACTATTCTATATATACCTGCTATCCAGTGATACTGTACCCTTTCTCAACTTTGTACAATCACGTCAAATCCATACTGGGCCTGAGACCCTCTGAGTCTGCCTCCTGATATATAGACATAGGTTTTTAATGTTTAAACTATGCTATATATACCTGTTATCCGGTGATACTGTACCCTTTCTCAAAGTAAATGAGGGTCAGCATCACCTCTGAGAATTCTCCCGGAAGTTTTTACAATGATTAGTAATTCTAAAATTTCTGCAATCAGTTGACTTTCCGTCTATACTTGTATCCATCTCGTTTCCTCTTGCGGAGAGTCTGGACTCTCTTTCTGAGACTGAAATATATATGAAGATTGAAAAATACCCCAACAGTGTATACTGGTGTACTGTTATGAATGGGTCGCCGAGGAAAAAAAAACAACACAAGCTAAGCCTCAGAAAACCAGAGAGGTTGGTAACTATGCAGACTGCAGATCCCTGATTCTAACTCACAACTAGCAGCAGTCGTGGAAGGTTCCTACATTGGTCCTAGACGCCTGGTCACAACCGGAGAGCTAAATAAGCCTAAAGCAGGAAAAGAGGAAAACTAACTGCCCCAGAGCAGACCCCAAAGGAAAAAAAAGCCCCCACATGTATTGACGGTGTTACAAGATGAAAACACATACAAAGGCAGGAAAATAAGCTGAGCAAACGATGGGGCCAAACTAACTAGAAAGGACAGGAAAGGAAAGACACTGTCTGCAATCTGCCAAACACCCGACCAAAGATAATGTCCAACACATCCGATAGCAAAATTAACCCTGAAGTCACTAGACTTCTCCCACTATATCAGCACTCTGAAATATTCTGAGACAGAGCAAAAAGAGGCCAATCTAATAAGGGACAAAAAAAAGCAAATTAGCAAATACAGATAAATAAGAGTGGAAATTCAGCACAGCCCAGCCGGGCTGACTGACCCCACAAAAAACTGAATTGACCAACAAGAGCAAGTGTGAACATTAGCAAAAACAAACTTAACTTGAGAAGACTGGAACAGAGCTGAGTCCAAGACCTGAGAAGCAGACTGAATCACCAGCACCAGGATTGGGCGTCGGCTGTCTTATATCCAGTCTGATACTCCAGAGATCCAATCGTTATCCTTCCTCACCAGGTGGCAAATCACTACCAATTAAACCAAGCTCACTACCTCCTGTCACCACCAGAGGGAGAACGGAAGGAGAACTCTCAACTGGTGGGGTGTACGATGTGGAGCAGAGCCGGGTCTGTATGGGGTGTACAGAGAGGAGCCACGTGTGTACGAGGTGTACGAAGCAGAGCCGGAGGTGTACGGAGCGGATGTGTGTACAAGGTCTACGGAGCGGAGCAGTGTGTGTATGAGGTGTACGGAGCAGAGCCGGAGGTTTACGGAGCGAAGGTATGTACAAGGTCTACGGAGCGGAGCCGTGTGTGTACGAGGTGTACGGAGCGGAGCAGAGCCGGGTGTGTACGAAGCGGAGCCGGAGGTGTACGGAGCGAAGGTATGTACAAGGTCTACGGAGCGGAGCCGTGTGTGTACGAGGTGTGCGGGGTGGAGCAGAGCCGGGTGTGTATGGGGTGTACAGAGCGGAGCCGCGTGTGTACGAGGTGTACGAAGCAGAGCCGGATGTGTACGAGGTGTACGGAGCGGAGGTGTGTGCAAGGTCTACGGAGTGGAGCAGTGTGTGTATAAGGTGTACGGAGCGGAGCCGGAGGTGTATGGAGCGGAGGTATGCACAAGGTCTACGGAGCGGAACCATGTGTGTACGAGGTGTACGGAGCGGAGCCGGATGTGTGCGAGGTGTACGGAGTGGAGCAGAGCCGGGTGTGTACGAAGCGGAGCCGGAGGTGTGTACAAAGTCTACGGAGCGGAGCCTTGTGTGTAAAAGGTGTATGGAATGGAGCCCTGTGTATACAAAGTGTACGGATCTGAGCCTTGTGTTTACGGAGCGGAGCAGATCCGGATGTGTACAGAATGAAGCCGTGTGTGTGCGGGGTGTACGGAGCGGAGCTGCTTGTGTATGGAGCGGATTCGCGTGTGTACGAGGTGTATGGAGCAAAGTCGCATGTGTTCAAGGTTTACGGAGTGGAGCCATGTGTGTACAAGGTGTACAGAGCGTGGCCACGTGTGTACAAGGCGTACGGAGCAGAGTCGCATGTGTACGAGTTTTACGGAGCGGAGCCATGTGTGTACTGAGTGGAACCATGTGTGCGCGAGGTGTACAGAGCGGAGCCGTGTGTGTACGAGGCATACAAAGCTGGACCGTGTGTGCATGAGGCGTGCGGAGCCATGCGTGTACGAGGTGTATGGTGGGGAGCATTCATACCTCCCAACTGTCCCGTATCCAATGGGACAGTCCCGATTTTGAGAGAGAGACTGCCCCAGCTGGAAGCTTACTTTTCCCGCGGACACAGGAGTACGCGGCGGAGCCCCGAGGAGCACTTTAAAACTCGCACGTGACGTTCTACCGAAAGTGACGTGCTGGAAGCTGACCGGAAATGAGGTAATTTCGGGAGGAGATTGTGACGGAACCATGGAGGCACGTCAGAGAATGCTTCAGATCACGTGTCCTCCTCCGACAGCGTGGACAGAGTGATTGCCTTCGAATCGGGGATGCCGGCCATGTGAACGGATCATGATATGTCCTGCATCGGGAGGCTCAGGTGGGTATTACATTGGGAGCCGGGCTGCTATAGTATCTTTATACAATACTAGCTGAAGAGCCCGGCGCTGCCCGGGCATAGTAACTAACTGTGGTTAGTTATAGTAAATTATAATTATCCTCCATCCCATAGTCCCCTGCCCATATACCCATCATACATATCCTCCATCCCATAGTCGTGTGCCCACATACCCATCACATGTCCTCCATCCCATAGTCCCATGCCCATACACCCATCATACATATCCTCCATCCCATAGTCCCGTGCCCATATACCCATCATATATATCCTCCATCCCATAGTCCCGTGCCCATATACCCATCATACATATCCTCCATCCCAGAGTCCCGTGCCCATATACCCATCACACATCCTCCATCCCATAGTCCCATGCCCATATACCCATCATACATATTCTCCATCCCATAGTCCCATGCCCATATACCCATCATACATATTCACAATCCCATTGTCGAGAGCCCATATACCCGTCATACATATCCTCCATCACAAAGTCCAGTGCCCATATACCCATCACACATCCTCCATCCCATAGTCCCATGCCCATATACCCATCATACATATTCGCCATCCCATAGTCGAGTTCCCATATACCCATCACACATCCTTCATCTCATAGTCCCATGCCCATATACCCATCACACATCCTCCATCCCATAATCCCGTGCCCATATACCCATCATACATATCCGCCATCCCATAGTCCCGTGCCCATATACCCATCATACATATCCTCCATCCCATAATCCAGTGCCCATATACCCGTCATACATATCCTCCATCCCATAGTCCAGTGCCCATATACCCATCACACATCCTCCATCCCATAGTCAACCATTATGACATCATAATGAGCAGCGGCGGGGCTTGCAACCTATGATGACATCAGCGTCACCATGGCAACCATTGTGACATCATAATGAGGGGTGGGGCTTGATAAACACACACTGTTTCCCCAGTAGGCAAATAGGGGCATTATGACATCATAATGAGGGGCGGGGCTTGATGCGCACACACTTTTTCCCCCAGTATGTAGATAGGGGCAAAATTGTTTGGTGAATTGGAACGCGCGGGGTTAGAATTTCGCCTCACAACATAGCTTCTTATGACCCCGCTCTCGGGGTCCAGACGTGTGACTGTGCCAAATTTTGTGGCTGTAGCTGCGACAGTTCGGATGCCTATCCCGGACA
This sequence comes from Dendrobates tinctorius, assembly GCF_039654945.1. NCBI lineage: Eukaryota > Metazoa > Chordata > Amphibia > Anura > Dendrobatidae > Dendrobates > Dendrobates tinctorius. The sequence goes on along the minus strand of NW_027361743.1, from coordinate 34,580,952 downwards.
TACACACATACATACACACATACATACACACTTTGAGCTTTATATATTAGATTTCTTTATCTCTCTGTTTCTTTCTCTCTCTGTTCTTTCCTTCTTTCTCTCTCTAATCTTTCTTTTTTCTTTCTCTCTCTCTGTTCTTTCTTTCTTTTCCTCAGTACCAGCCACTGTGCCAAAAATGGCTGATGTATATACACTATACACTGTATATACATCAGCCTCGAGTCAGCACCTATCTATACATAAGCCTCAGCAACAGCATATACGTAATCCTCAGCACCAGTATATACAGTTAGGTCCATATATATTTGGACAGAGACAACATTTTCCTAATTTTGGTTCTAGAGTCTAGACATTACCACAATGAATTTTAAACAAAACAATTCAGATCCAGTTGAAGTTCAAACTTTCAGCTTTCATTTGAGGGTATCCACATTAAAATTAGATGAAGGGTTTAGGAGTTTCAGCTCCTTAACATGTGCCACCCTGTTTTTAAAGGGACCAAAAGTAATTGGACAATTGACTCCAAGGCAATTTCATGGACAGGTGTGGGCAATCCCTTTGTTATGTCATTCTCAATTAAGCAGATAAAAGGCCTGAAGTTGATCTGAGGTGTGGTGCTTGCATTTGGAAGGTTTTGCTGTGAAGGAAACATTCGGTCAAAGGAGCTCTCCATGCAGGTGAAACAAGCTACCCTTAAGCTGCAAAAACAGAAAAATCCCATCCAAGAAATTGCTACAACATTAGGAGTGGCAAAATCTACAGTTTGGTACATCCTGAGAAAGAAAGAAAGCACTGGTGAACTCATCAATGCAAAAAGACCTGGGCGCCCACGGAAGACAACAGTGGTGGATGATCGCAGAATAATCTCCATGGTGAAGAGAAACCCCTTCACAACAGCCAACCAAGTGAACAACACTCTCCAGGAGGTAGGCGTATCAATATCCAAATCTACCATAAATAGAAGACTGCATGAAAGTAAATACAGAGGGTTCACTGCACGGTGCAAGCCACTCATAAGCATCAAGAATCAAAAGGCTAGACTGGACTTTGCTAAAAAACATCTAAAAAAGCCAGCACAGTTCTGGAAGAACATTCTTTGGACAGATGAAACCAAGATCAACCTCTACCAGAGTGATGGAAAGAGAAAAGTATGGCGAAGGCGTGGTACAGCTCATGATCCAAAACATACCATATCATCTGTAAAACACGGCGGAGGCAGTGTGATGGCTTGGGCATGCATAGCTGCCAGTGGCACTGGGTCACTAGTGTTTATTGATGATGTGACACAGGACAGAAGCAGCCGAATGAATTCTGAGGTATTCAGAGCCATACTGTGGGCTCAGATCCAGCCAAACTGATTGGTCGTCGTTTCCCAGGAGTATATTAAAGCAAAGAAGTGGAATATTCTTGAATCGCCAAGTCAGTCACCTGATCTCAACCCAATTGAGCATGCATTTCACTTGTTAAAGACTAAACTTCAGACAGAAAGGCCTACAAACAAACAGCAACTGAAAACCACCGCAGTGAAGGCCTGGCAGAGCATCAAAAAGGAGGAAACACAGCATCTGGTGATGTCCATGAGTTCAAGACTTCAGGCAGTCATTGCCAACAAAGGGTTTTCAACCAAGTACTATAAATGAACATTTTATTTACAATTATTAAATCTGTCCAATTACTTTTGGTCCCTTTAAAAACAGGGTGGCACATGTTAAGGAGCTGAAACTGCTAAACCCTTCATTCAATTTTAAAGTGGATACCCTCAAATGAAAGCTGAAAGTCTGAACTTCAACTGCATCTGAATGGTTTTGTTTAAAATTCTTTGTGGTAAGGTCTAGAACCAAAATTAGAAAAATGTCCCTGTCCAAATATATATGGACCTAACTGTACATCAGCACCTGTATAATACACAGGTGCTGGGGCTGATGTATATACAGGTGCTGGCGGGGGTGATGTATATACTGGTGCTGACTTGAGGCTGATGTATATATGGGCTGCATGTATATACATCACTGATCAGCCTCTAGTCAGCACCTATATATACACCAGAACCTGAATATACATCAGCCCCAGCACCCGTATATACACCAGCCCCAGTACCTGTATATACATCAGCCCCAGCACCCGCATATACATCTGCCCCTGCACCCGTATATACATCAGCCCCAGCACCCTTATATACATCAGCACCAGCACTCATATATACATCACCACAGCACTCGTATATACATTATATATATATAATGTATATAATATACACTCGTATATACGTATATACATTATATACAGTATATACTGATTAAATTTGCTGATGACACAAAGCTAGGAGGGATAGCTAATACTAGAGAAGAGAGAGAGGATTCAAAAAGATTTAAATAACCTGGAGAAGTGGGCAGCAACTAACAGAATGGTTTTTAACAGGGAGAAATGCAAAGTACTACATCTGGGCAATATAAATGAAAAAAGCAGATATAGAATGGGAGGAATAGGGCTAAGTGACAGCACATGTGAAAAAGACTTGGGTATACTAATAGATCACAGACTGAATATGAGTCAACAGTGTGATGCAGCAGCAAAAAAGGCAAATGCAATTCTAGGATGTATTAACAGAAGCATACAGTCTAGATCACGTGAAGTCATTATTTCCCTCTACTCCTCTTTGGTCAGACCTCATCTGGAATATTGTGTCCAGTTTTGGGCACCACATTTTAAAAAAGACATCAACAAACTGGAGCAAGTTCAGAAAAGAGCGACCAGAATGGTGACCGGTCTGCAAACCCTGTCTTATGAGGAAAGGTTGCAGGATTTGGGAATGTTTAGTTTGCAAAAGAGAAGACTGAGAGGAGACTTAATAGCTGTCTACAAATATCTAAAGGGCTGTCACATTTTAGAAGGATCAACTTTATTCTCATTTGCACGAGGAAAGACTAGAAGCAATGGGATGAAACTGAATGGGAGGAGGCACAGATTAGATATTAGAAAAAACTTTTTGACAGTTAGAGTGATCAATGAGTGGAACAGGCTGCCACGAGAAGTGGTGAGTTCTCCTTCAATGGAAGTCTTCAGAGGCTGGACAGACATCTGACTGGGATGATTTAGCGAATCCAGCTTTGAGCAGGGGGTTGGACCAGATGGCCCAGGAGGTCCCTTCCGACTCTACGATTCTATGATTCTATGATTAGCCCCAGCACTCGTATATACATCAGCCCCAGCACCCTTATATACATCAGCCACAGCACTCGTATATACATCTGTCCCAGCACCCGTATATACATCAGCCCCAGCACCTTTATATACATCAGCCCCAGCACTCGTATATACATCTGTCCCAGCACCCGTAAATACATCTGCCCCAGCACCCGCATATACATCTGCCCCAGCACCCGTATATACATCAGCCCCAGCACCCGTATATACATCAGCCCCAGCACTCGTATATACATATGTATATACAGTAGTCTAAATGTGATATATATTCAGCAGTATGTAACATAATATAGTATAATACTGTCAATTATAATGTAGAGTTGTGTGTATATAGTGTAGAGCTGTTCATATAGTATGTTGCTGTGTATATAGTGTGGAATCCACACTATATACACTGGCCCATCTTTACACTATACAGTATATACACAGCTCCACTCTATATTCCTTACCACGGTATATATTGTGGAGCTGTATACATTGTGTATACTACTCCTGTCCTGTATACATGGTGTAAATATAAGTATCTGCTCTAAGTGTGTGTATCTATGAAAATAAAAAGCACTCCGATGAATTGTGCAAAGTGGTGGACTCTTTATTTGCCCATGTGACAAAGCTTTGGATCTATAACAGATCATTTCTCTGCTATGGAATTGAAATATTACCACATGGGCTAATAAAGAGTCCTCCACTTTTCTCTTATTTAATCATTTAATCGGTGTGCTGATTATTTTCTTTTTATAAATGCCTTTGATTTAAGGGTGTGTGTCCTAAAAGCAATTCACCCACTGCTTAATATTTGGTGGTGCTCAATTATGACACATATCAAGGCTGACATCACCACCCGGCCAAAGCGGGCAATTGCCGTCAGGGACTTGTCATGCTATGGGGCTCGTAAGTAGGGGCTCCGGTGCCAGCGCTGACACAGTGGAAAACAATGATGAGTGAGGGAGCCATCTGCTGATGCTCCCTCTCTCATCTTTCCCCCTCTGCGTCTGAGCTTTGTGATGTCTTAGTGCAGAGAGTGCAATGACATCACTACAGCGAATCATCTATGCCAAGCAGTGCAGAGGATCAGAATACATTGAGGAAACCAGAGCAGTGGGGACAGGGAGAAGTATTATATAGGGCCCATTGTACTGTATGAAGTAATACTGTATATGGGGCCCATTATACTGTATAAAGTAATATATGGGGCCCATTATACTGTTTGAAGTAATATACAGTATGAGGGCCCATTATACTGTATGGGCCATTATATGGGGCCCATAAAACTGTATGCAGTAATGTATGGGGCCCATAATAGTGTATGGAGCATTATATGGGCTCATTGTACCATATGGAGGAATATGTGGGGTCCATTGTACTGTATGGAGCAATATATGGGGCCATTATACTGTATGGAGCGTTATGTGTTGCCCATAATACTGTATGGAGGACTATGTGATGCCCATAATACTGTATGTAGGACTATGTTGTGCCCATAATACTATGAAGGACTATGTCGTTCCCATAATACTGTATGGAGGACTATGTGGTGCCCATAATACTGTATGGAGGACTATGTGGCGCCCATAGTACTGTATGGAGGTCTATGAGGTGCCTATAATACTCTATAGAGGATTATATGGTGCCCATAATACTGTAAAGAGGACTATGTGGTACCAATAACAATGTATGGAGGACTAAGTTGTGCACATAATACTGTATGGAGGGTTATCCAAATTCGGAAGTTCTCCCCTATCTTTTGGATAGGGGATGACTTTCTGTTTGTTGTGGATCTGACCGCTGGGACCCCCATGATCCTAGGAAACGTAGCTTTGAAGAGCACCATGTAAATGGAGCTGTGGTCCAATCATACGCACAGTGACACCATTAACATGTGGCTCTTTAAATAACTCCTTTAATAGAGTGATGAGGGGACGACAAAGTATAGCAAAAATTCACTGATCGGGGCTGGTGAGTGTTATAATTTGTGGGCTGGTGGGGTTTGTGTGGCAGGGCTGCTTTTTTGTCCCAGTCCGGCCCTGGTTTCCGGAGTGTAATGTAGACGCAAATATATGTTTAAGTCCCTGCAGAAGTCAAAAATTTGAAAAACCAATGAAAAATATTTGAAAAATGTATGTAAATAATTTCAAATCAATCTACTTTTTCCCGGAATGTTATCAGATCTAAAATATAAAAAAATTAGCGTACTTTGCATGGTTGCATTCATAATTGTCCAAACTAATGAAATATTATATTTATCCATAATGGTGAACTGCAAAAGAAACGAAAAAAAATGAAATAGCAGAATTGTCGTTTTTTGGTCACTTCGACCAGAAAGGCATATGGATCCCAAGATGGTAAAGACAAAACTACAGTTGGTATCAGAAAAACCCCAAGCCCTCACATAATTCTATCAACCCAAGACTAAACATTTTAGAGCTCTTGGAAGGCAAGAAGGAAAAATAGAATTGAAGAGAGGCCCAATGGGAATCTGTCACCCAAGGGCATGAGTGGGGTGTGCACCAGTCACCCACACAGTATAAGGACCCCACTGCTTCCCACTCAATATAATGGCCCTCACATCCCCCCTTTCATTATCATGGTCCCCACATCACTTCACACTTTATGAAGGCCCCACACAGCACCTGACATAGTATAGTGGTTGGCATATCCCCTCACGTAGTAGACTAGGCCATTATTCTAAAGTAGGATGCTGGTGAGGTCTTCATGCTGAGTGGACCATTTTACTGAGTGGGGAGATGTGAGAGCCATTTTACTGTGTGAGCGCTATCAAAATGTGTTAGTGGCTGTGGGGAACCATCACACTGTGTGATGGGCTATGGGGGCCACTATAATGGGTGAGGTGCTGTGTGAGGCCACCATAAAGTGTGAGGGGTTGTGGGGGCCATCATACTGAATGAGTGGAAGAGGGGCCCTCATTTTGAGTGGAGGGCTGTGGGGGGGGCTTCATTCTGTGAGTGGGCGCTGATACTAATTAAGCGGCTGTGGGGCCATCATACTGAATGGGCTGTGGGGGTCTTCACTTTGAGAGTGGGCTGCTGGTTTCACCATAGTAAACGAGGGTTGTTATACTGCGTGGGGATCATCATAATGACAGGACATCATGCTGTGTGGAGGCCATGATACTGTTTATGTATGGAGGAGGCGACCATAACTATATCATGCTATGGGGGAACACTATAGGGGCATCATGCTATGGTGGTATTATATTTTGTTGCTCGCACTGCGGGGACATCACAATGTAAGTGTGAAGTGACTCTGTTGGAGTGATTCACTGTGGGAATATCAAAATCCGTGTGTGTGGGGGTAGGGGCATTACTATAAACATGTTTTATAATGGCCATAAAAGGGGTATCGCTGATGAGGACAATAAGGGGCTTCAATTGGAAAATAATTGCTGCTTATGTGTCATAATACATGTCCTTCTCCTGGCTGATGAAGGTTGGGACATTGCCGAATATGTATATGTATGTGTGTGTGTGTTGTGTATAAATATATATTATGTGTATATTTTTATGTAGGGTGTGAGGGATGGGGGGGCAAGTAGAATGGCAGCCAGGAATCCTATGATGACACAGTTCCCAGAACACCGCCCCCTATCAGTGGAAATGAAAGAAAATCCAATAATGCCACCAAATGTTTGAAGATTTTATCCTCAGCATTAGAATATATGGATAGATGTATGTTTCTATACAGAATGAGAAGATAAAGGAAACTGTAAGAAAAAGATTAAATGTGATATAATGTCATAAGATGAGAATTGGAAATAGGAAAAGCTCAGCCAAACCTCTGTAACCACGGCTGTAATCTTTTACCTGGAAAACTGCCGGGATTTTACTGTGTTTCATTCATGCCTATGTGTGCCGCCATCATTATTAGCTGCTTTATAAGGGGCAGACAATGAGAGAAAAAGTATTGGTTATTGCGCTGCATTGTGACATCATCACTTTCCTTATATGGAAGCTGGTAGTGATGTCACACAGGTGAGTGATGTCACAATAGAGCGGAACCTATAAACACTCCGTCCCATCTCACTGGCTCAGACTTGGTATTTGCTCGTCTCCTGACTGCACTTACCTAGATCTTCTCCTTGTGGATTAGTGATTTTACTTGCGAATTACTTGTGAATTAGCGGATTACGTCTGTATTAGTGGATTACTTCTGGAATTTCCTGAAGATCATTGACTGAGGACTTCTCCATCTGGAGGTAAATCTATTGTGTGCTTTTATTTATGAAACTAGAAGTTTTTGTCTCATTAGATTTCGTGTATTCATGACATTTTTCTCTTATGGAAAAACATAACAATCGCATGAAGGATTGTTCGGGAAAATGAGGAAAAAATTCCCAATGCACTAAAATTGAAAAAAAAACAAACCTGCAATGTTGCCATTGTGTTTTGGGTTTTAATTTACAGTGTTAATTATTCAGTAAAAATGACCTGGTAATAGTGGAGTACTGGCAATCATGCCTGGTCATGCCAGTACTATGAGGCCTGATGGGTGAGGGGGCCCGGTGAATGTAGAATTAAATAGTGGGGACATTTTTGTAAGCACCATATAGTAGAATTGCTATAAAATGGGCAAGAAAACTAAGGGGCCTTCAACAGGAAAACAACTACTGTTCACTTGTAATAATACATGCCCTTCCCCTCGTTTTTGAAGGTTGGGGCTCCACCAAAATTATATATATATATATATCTGTCTGTGTACATACACATATAATATATATAGACACACACACACGTATAAATATGCGTATATATATAATTTTTTTCTAGGGGGTGAAAGAGTGGGGTCAATAAGAACTTTTGCTATGAGGCCCCAATATGCCATCACTTCTATCATGGAAATGCCCCTCTGAGAAATGTTATCATCCATCTAATAGACTGTATGAGGAGATGAGGTCCTGGTGATGGTCGGCCTGGAATCAGATGATGTCACAATTCCCAGAACACTGCCCCCATCAGTGAGCTGAGGAAGGAGCTGCCCTGCTCCGAAACGTGCGTCGGGGTTAGCCTGCGTGTCTGTCTCTACTCCATTCAGGTAATGTCTCTTGATATTCACATATGTTAATAATTCCGGTCCCTTATTTATCCATCTACAGTGGGTCTGGTCGGTCTATATGTATGATAATGCACACTGGTGCTTTATATATGCTTTATAGTCCCCGGTTGACTGACAGACTAACTCTAAAGGATTTGTGATTTGATTCAATGTGACTTTTGCTACTATATCTCACTAGTCCCTTTATGATGGCTACATGACTATAATTTATTGTCATATAACAACTAGTATTATCTGTGTCATTTGACATAGGATCAGTAGGGATTTGGTTTTCTATTTTTACAATTTAGAGCTCTGTATGGTGTAGACAGCATGCATGGCTTACTATTGCCATTTTGTATGCCTTGAGATCCCCCTTTTTCATGTGAACCTGTGTTTATTTCTGTGATATATATTAATAAAATATTATTTTTAGGGGTCTTTTGACTGTGGGTCATTTTCTATTTTTTGATTTTTTTAATTATAATAAGTATTAATTTCATTGAGAATTTCATGACATTTCCTCAAACATCATATTCCATTTTTGGCAGATTTGCTCTTCTGATTATATGATGAAGCAATCCAGCATGGCATCCAGCGATCAGGATAAAGGCCTGTTGGCCGTGTTGGACCTGCTCGTTGTCCCACTCCTGGAGGACACTATTCCAGGCATTATCAAATCATATGAGCCTGAAGAAATGAAGACCATGACCAGCATGCTAATAAATCATCTGCATGATCTGGATGGACAGGATTTGGTGAATGCCCTCCTGTTCTTGTCGACCATGACATCTGCCAGAGCGGACGCTGACAACTTTCTGTCTAATGAGCTCATTGATAAGACCTATCAACACATGCTGAAACCAGAAAGTGAGAAACATCAGGGAATAACTGGTGCAGCTATGACGCTCCTGGCCAATATTGCTGTATACCGCTCTCAAGACGTCATGAAGCGCTTGGAAAGCGATGAGGAGCATCCACAGAGCAGCGCGCTGAAGACATTGGATCTCATTTCCACCAAAACCATTACAGGTTGGAAAGAGAGAAGTGCAGTGCAGAATATACTGACAGTGGATGACTTGATTACCCCTACACAACATCAAGCTGGACCACCTGACGGATTTGATTTTTATTATCATCTCCTGCACCCTAGCTATGGGTTCATAAATCACCTGGATGATGCTGATGTCCTCCATGACACAGACACAACCCAGGCTGGGATGTGTCGTTACATTACATGTGTCTTAACTGATGAGGAAAGAAGAAAGATCATCCATTACCTGCTTATAGCAATGAGATCTGCTGTCAGAAAGAGCAGACTCATCAGTGTCATGATCTTCTCGGAGCTGTTACTCCATCATCCTGAGCTCCTGGAGGAGAAAATGGCAAAAGATTTAATCTTATTAACGGCTTCAAAGATATACAGTTCGGACGAACTTGAGAACTGTCTTGCTTTAGAAGCTATGGGAAATGCCTGTAAAGGTGCACCAAGACAGGTGCATCAACTGAAAGACCTCATCTATCGCTGCCTTTACAGTAAACTAGTGGGTCGTCAGAAGCTAAAAGTGGTCATTGAATCCCTAAAAGCAATGTCAAAGTTTGTTACCCTGCTGAAAAGATCAAAACTTGGCAGTAAATTTGAGAGAATTGTCCAGCGTTGTACTGACTACCTAAACCACCCAAACCCGCTGGTTCGGGCTTACTCCACTTCACTATTTGCAGACCTCGCCAAGAACTGCAACAGGGACAAGAGAGGCTTCAGCCTCCACGTCAGGACATTCCTACCTGAGTTACTGATAAAGTTACACAGTAAAAACCAGCAGGATAAGGCATCCGGTATTGCAGCCTTGCTGCATTGTCTTCCTTACATCGGATGTAAGAACGTTCAAGAGCTGTTATGTGCTGATGGCGAAAAAGCCTACAAAATATATGAACAGCTCGGGAAAAAGGAACCTGCCCTTCTTGTGAGGTTGATGATCCACAGCATTGAATATATTAAGCCGTATATGGCAGATGAGGTAGACGCTGTCATGAAACACCTCACTATGATAAGAGACGCGTTACCCTATGAAGAACTCTATCCGTCAGCATTATCTGATGTGTTTATAGGGTTGAGGAGACTCAATTCTAAGATATATCATCCAGTGGTGCATGAGGCAAGTATCCGTGCCATTGACATCCTGGGCACCAAGTGGAAGAGCATCAGAACTGTTAAAGCAGTGAAAGTTGGAACAGAGAGTTTCCTGATCTATGAAAAAGTGAAGAGAGTGGAAGTAATATTTTATGAGACTTCAGTGTGAAACATCCATCACCAGATGTTACACTAAGGGTCAATGAATGAGACATCCTGAATACACTTAGATAAAACTCTTGACTATTGAAGACCATCTCAAGAACAATCCCCACATACCCCAATTTTCTTATGAAAAACTTAAAATAAAGAAAATAAAAAGAAAACTTACGGTGTTTCTCTGCTTATTGTAACTGGATGAAATGTTTCTGGACTGTTCCCATATGTATTTTGATCACAATCCTCTATATATAGCTACTAGCTGAAGAGCCCAGCGCTGGCCGGGCATAGTAACTAACTGTGGTTAGATATAACAAATTATAATTATCCTCCATCCCATAGTCCCGTGCCCATATACCCATCATACATATCCTCCATCCCATAGTCGAGTGCCCATATACCCATCACACATCCTCCATCCCATAGACCCATGCCCATATACCCATCATACATATTCTCCATCCCATAGTACCATGCCCATATACCCATCATACATATTCTCCATCCCATAGTCCCGTGCCCATATACCCAACACACATATCCTCCATCCTATAGTCCAGTGCCCATATACCCATCACACATCCTCCATCCCATAGTCCCGTGCCCATATACCCGTCATACATATCCGCCATCCCATAGTCCCGTGCCCATATACCCAACACACATCCTCCATCCCATAGTCCCGTGCCCATATACCCGTCATACATATCCGCCATCCCATAGTCCCGTGCCCATATACCCATCACACATCCTCCATCCCATAGTCAACCATTATGACATCATTATGAGCGGCAGGGCTTGCAACCTATGATGACATCAGCACAACCATGGCAACCATTATGACATCATAATGAGGGGCGGGGCTTGATACACACACTTTTTCCCCATTATGTAGATAGGGGCAAAATTGTTTGGTGAATTTGAATGCTTGGGGTTAAAATTTCACCTCACAACATAGCTTAGGACACTCTCGGGGTCCAGACGTGTGACTGTGCCAAATTTTGTGGCTGTAGCTGCGACGGTGCGGATACCAATCCTGGACATACACACATACATACATACATACATACATACATACAAACACTTGAGCTTTATATATTAGATATATCATGATACAGCTCCATCTTAACATGTCTATGTTTGTTGAGCTCTTAAAGGGGCTTTCTAGACTATGATTTTGATGACATAGGTCATCAACATCAGATTAGTCCCGGTCTGACATGCGAAACTCCTAACGATCAGATGTTAGCAGATCCCTCAGTCAGCAGAAAGCACACAATGCATTGAGCTGGAGCAACATCGTGTCATCAGTACTGTGATTCCTGTATGATCCGCAGTCTGATGTTGGCTGGTAATAACAACTCCTGGTATCTCCTGTCTAGCTGACTGCAGAATTCTGAAATCTTACAGCGTGTGCACTACACACTCTCAGTGCTCTCTAGTGTTGCTGGCGACAGTGGGTAATGACGTGACAGCATGAATGCAATTTGCATACATGCGGTCACCTGGCAATTGGATGTCTTTGGCCTTTCTCAATTCACTTGTATTCAATTGAGTGGATGTGGTTCTAAGTATGCAAATCACATACTTGCGCTCAGGGCTGTCACTAGGAATTTCAGGGCCCCATACTGGCAAAATTTTCGGGGCCCCCTTGAGACTCCACCCAGGCTCCACCCCAGCCCCGCCCTCCACCCCTCGAACTGTCCACAGCCCCACCGCTCTCTCTTGGAAAAACTCCACTTCTGACCAATCACACATTAACAGTTCCCATCTCCAGATCACACACATAGCCAGCAGCTCTTGTTATGGCCAAAAGATTTTTTAAATCTACCACCATGACAAGGTAGACTCTTTTGGCTGGGCCCTACTCTAACCTATTAAAGATTTGCTAAAATATCCAATACAATTTAGGTATATTTTTTATTTATTTTTCAATTTTTAAAATGACCAATAATATCACATCCAAAGGGACAAATACCACCACACCATGCCCAGACACCATATTACCACCACATGGTGACCAATAATACCACATACAAGGAACAAATACAGCCATACCATGACCAGACCACATATTACCACCAGTGACAGAATAATAGCACATACAAGGGACAAATACCACCACACTATGACCAGACCACATATTACCAGCACATGATGACTGGATACTACAATACTGATCATTAATAAAAAAAACATATTACTATCACCATAAGTGCCATAATACACAGGAGATCTGTACTTAGTATGTAGTGTCTGTGTACAGGTAATACAGTGATCACCAGTGACATTATACACAGAAGAAGCTCTGTATATAGTGTCAGTGTACAGTTAATACAGTGATCACCAGTGATATTATGCACAGGACCTCTGTATATAGTGCCAGTGTACAGGTAATACAGTGATCGCTGGTGACATTGTACAAAGGCACTCTGCATATAGTGTAAAGTGTCAGTGAACAGGTAACACACTGACTCACCAGTGACGTCTCTAGGTAAAATCCTTCATCTTTGCTTTTCATCTTTCATCCAGCACAGATCGCCATCACGTCTTGCAGCCAGGGCTTGTTTCTGCAGGAAATAACACAGTTATCTAGAGCTCCACTTGCAGAACACATTACTTAATTTTTTTCCAACTTCTACACTACACCAGATGAAGAAAAAAGGTGACATAGTGTCACTCTGCACAGTAACAGAACCTCCCCCCATTTAAAACAGTATCCTCAAAAAAATAAAATAAATACATCACTGCAGTAATAATATCCCTTAATTAGCCCCTATGGTAATAATATCCCCCATCCTGGCTCCAGCCATATTTTCTCTCATCCTGCCCTCATGAGTATCCATTCTGCCCCCACATGATCTCCAGATCCTGCCCCATCTGTCTACATCGTATCCATCCTGCCCCCATGATCCTGCACCATGTGTCTCCCATCCTGCCCCCTCCAGTGTCTCACTGTCACATTCTGCCCCATCCTGTGTCTCACTGTCACATTCTGCCCCTGTGCCTCACATTCTGCCCCTCCTCTGTTTCACTGTCACATTCTGTCCCCTGTGTCTCACTGTCACATTCTGCACCCTCATGTGTCTCACTGTCACATTTTGCCCCTCCTGTGTCTTACTGTCACATTATACCCCATGTTCATTCTGACCCCATGTCTCACATTCTGCCCCATGGTCATTCCGCCCCGTGTCTCGCATTCTGCCCCCTCCTGTGTCTCACTGTCACATTCTGCCCCCTCTTGTGTCTCACTGTCATATTCTGCCCCCTCCTGTGTCTCACTGTCATATTCTGCCCTATGTCTCATATTATGCCCCCTCCTGTGTCTCACTGTCACATTCTGCCCCCTCCTGTGTCTCACTGTCACATTCTGCCCTCATGTCTCACATTCTGCCCCCTCCTGCGTCTCTCTGTCACATTCTGCCCCCCTCCTGTGTCTCAATGTTACATTCTGCCCCCTCCTGTGTCTTACTGTCACATTCTGCCCCCATGTCTGCATTCTACCCCCATGTCCTGCATTCTGCCCTCATGTCTCACATTCTGCACCCATGTCCATTCTGTCCCCATGTCTTCCATTCTGCCCCCATGTATTGCATTCTGCCCCCTCCTGTGTCTCACTGTCATATTCTGCCCCCTCCTGTGTCTTACTGTCACATTCTGCCCCCATGTCTTGCACTCTGCCCCATGTCTCACATTCTGCCCCCTCCTGTGTCTCACTGTCACATTCTGCCCCATTTCTTGCATTCTGCCCCCATGTCTTGCATTCTGCCCCATGTCTTGCATTCTGCCCCCATGTCTTGTTGTCTTGTATTCTGCTCCCACGTTCTGCATTCTGCTCCCATGTCCATTCTGCCCCGTGTCTCACATTCTGCCCCCATGTCTTGTATTCTGCTCTCACGTTCTGCATTCTGCTCCCATGTCCATTCTGCCCCGTGTCTCACATTCTGCCCCCATGTCTCGCATTCTGCCCCATCATGTCTGCATTCTGCACCCATGTCTTGTATTCTGCCCCATGTCTTGTATTCTGCCCCCATGTCTTGCATTCTGCCCCATGTCTGCATTCTGCCCCCATGTCTTGTATTCTGCCCCCATGTCTTGCATTCTGCCCCATCATGTCTGCATTCTGCCCCCATCATGTTTCCATTCTGCCCCATGTCTCGTATTCTGCCCCATGTCTGCATTCTGCCCCCATGTCTCACATTCTGCCCCCATGTCTTGCATTCTGCCCCATGTCTGCATTCTGCCCCATGTCTCGCATTCTGCCCCCTTGTCTGCATTCTGCCCCATGTCTCGCCTTCTGCCCCCTTGTCTGCATTCTGCCCCTATGTCTTTCATCCTACCCCATGTCTTGCATTTTGCCCCATGTCTTGCATTTTGCCCCCATGTCTACATATTTGCCCCTGTGTGTCTCCAATCCTGCCCCCTGTCTCCATATTTGCCCCTGTGTGTCTCCAATCCTGCCCCTGTGTGTCTGCAATCCTTCCCCGTGTCTCCATATTTGCCCCTGTATATCTCCGATCCTGCCCCCGTGTCTACATTCTGCCAGGGAAACATATTGCCCCTTTCAATAATAAAATAAAAACTTTGTTCTTACCTGACCTCGCTCCTGCGGTGAAGATGGAGCTGCTGTTGTGTGAGCTGAAATAACCTGTGGTGACGTCATCGTCATGTGATAAGGGGGCGGAGCTGATCAATGCTGAAGGCCTGTGATAATGATGACGTCACCACAGGTCCTTCAGCACTTCTCTAACTTTTGGATGTCGGGCACTGTGGTGGCTCTGCTGATGTGTGCGCAGCGCACACTTGGGGCTCACCCGGCGCCCCTAAGACGCACAGCACTTGGGGCCCGATGACTGGCAGCACAGGAGCGGGGCCCCTGATCTGCGGGCCCCCTTCTGTTCTGCTGTTCACCAGGCCCCATACAGCAGTAAGGGCTGTCATGCCCTGATGGCGGCCCTGCTTGCGCTCACATGACCACCTGCTCTTGCTGGCGACACCTGTTAGCAATGACAGTGTGCCATTCACACGCTGTAATGATTTTGAAGTCTACAATCACAAGAGTGATTACAGACTTTCATCAGAAGACCGGACAACCCCTTTAACATTGGGAAAAGAAATACTAGGAGTTGTTTTGTACTGATGGTAGTTCTGGTGATGTAGTCATGTATTAACGGTTGTTCTGATTATGTATCCGTGTACTGATGGTGGTTGTAGTAAGGTAGTCATATACTGATGATGGGTCTAGTGATTTAGCTCAGCAAAGATCATGGTTCTGGTGATGTATGCATGTACTGATGGTGGTGGTAGTGATGTATTCATGTACTAATTGATGGTTCTGGTGCTGTATTCTCTCATTAAAGATAAAGAAGAAAAAAAATGGTATAGCCAGATCAGTAAAAGATTTGGATATCAAAATTGTCAAAATATAAAACTATTTAGCCCTTACGGTAATGAGAAAAACATAAGCATTACAAACCAAACATTTTTTTATTAGCAAAATAAAGAATTCAGGAAAGTTTAGTCCAGCTGTAATGACACTGACCTGTAGAATCATGTTCACGGGTCTCCTTTATGAAATAACGAATAACTTAAAATCAAATATAAAAAAAACTATGATTTAATTGCATTTGTTTACTTCAGATTTATATTGTACTGCAGGGACAAGAGCAATTTCAATTTTCTCCATAGTTAGCAAAAAAGCTAGAATTGGCCCTGGCTGCAGTCACTACTCTGCTGTTACTTAATGTCTTAATACTGTAGTCACATCCAGAGCTGCAGTAACCATTCTACTGCTGTATCAAATTTTATTCTTCTATCACACCCAGAGCTGCAGTCATTTTTCTGTATTAAATCTTGTTTTATACTCTAGTTATATCCAGAGCTGCATTCACTATTCTGCTGTTACAGCATGTTTTAAATTCTAGCCCAGACCTGGTCAAAGTGTGACCTATGGGCCACATCAGGCTATTTGGTTGTTTCTATCTGGCACATGGAGCGGGACAGCCCAAGGGCAAGAACCTGTGCCATCCCACACCACATGGCCTACCCCTGCCTGGCATTTCAATTTCCCAAGGATGCAGATAGCCATGTGTATACAGTTTGACATTCCATGCAGTATGATTGCCCATATCTCCCATACAAAGTCTGATGCCACATAGCCCCTATATACAGTATGATGACCCATAGCTCTGACCTAGTATGGTACCCCATAGCCTCTATACATGGTATACTTTCCTTTAGTCCCTTATACAAATTATGATGCACCATATCCTCACTTTTCACAGTATGAGGTCCCAAAGCCTCTATGCCGAGTATGATGGCCTCCACAGTATACTCCTCCATATAATGCCACCACAGCTCCCTCAACTCCCAGGATATCCAAAAAGCTTATACTCACCCAGCCTTGGTTCAATGTCCACTGCCGCCTCCATCTCCTCTTCCAGCTTGTATAATAATGAGCAGAAGCTGCCCGTGCCTGTCAGTGTAACTGGTGGAGCAAGGAGAAGATGGCTTTCTGCTCCTCAACAGGGTTTAACAGTATCAGTGTCCAAAGGATGCTATTAAAAGTGTTGCATACTAATGCCATCCACTGACCATTTGGCATTTGCCAGAATTTCCACTCCAGCCCCGCTGCATCACATTAGAATAACTTCTATGCCAGTCTGTCATTTATCAGAGTCATTAACCCCTTTATGACCTATGACGTGCCGTGTCCGTCATAGGTCACCCGCCCCTCTTTGTTGCAGTCTCCAGAGCCTGATCTCATCAGCTGTCATGTACCCCTAACAGCAGTGGGTAGAATCGCGATCCACCCACGGCTGTTAACTAGTTAAATGCCGCTGTTAATCTCGGCATTTAACTCACAGAAACGGGATGCGTGTCTCAGCTCTGCCCATCTGCGCCCGTGTAACATGACCGTGGGTCGCCGATGGGGTTGTCATTGCTGAACTGCTATGATCATTTTTCTTACACATTGCAGTTCTGCAGCCCTGCTATGTGTAACAGAAGCTATCAGATGATCGCAGCTTCTAGTCTACCACGGAGACTATTGGAACAAGTAAAAAAAAAAATTTTAAACATTAAAAAATTGTTAAAAGTGTAAAAATTCAAATCACCCCAATTTGGTCCATTGAAAGTAAAATAAAAAATACACATATTTGGTATCGCATCATTCAGAATCACCTAATGTATCAAGATATAAAAAGAATTAATCCGAACTGTAAACGGTCTAACGAGAAAGCAATCTAAAGGCCAGAATTAAGTTTTTCAGTCGCTGCAACACTGCAATAAAATACAATAACGGGTGATCAAAACATCATATCTACCCCAAATAGTGTCCATAAAAACATCAGGTCGGCACGCAAAACATATGCACTCTCCCAGCTCCAGATCCTGGGAAAAAGGAGATGCTACGGGTCTTGTAAAATGGCGCCATTTCTAAAGAATTTTGACAAACTTTGGATTTTTTTTCACCACTTAAATAAATAATAACCTTTACATGTTTGGTATCTACGAACTTGTAATCACCTGGGGAATGACAGTGGCAGTTTTCCTGAAGATAGTAAAACAAATCCAAAACACTATTGTGGAATTGCCCTTTTTTGCCATTTCACTGCACTTAGAATTTTTTTCCCCATTTTCCAGTGTACAGTCTGGTAAAAGCAATGGTGTTGTTCAAAAGTAAAATTCGTCTCGCAAAAAAAACAAGCCGTCACGTGTCCGTAGTGATGGAAAAATAACAAAAGTTATGGATCTGAGAAGAAGGGGAGCGAAAAATGGAAACAAAAAATCGGAAATATCCTTGGTCTTTAAGGGGTTAATATGCATGTGTTTAGGGTTTATTAGTGAATCGCTAATTACTGGAATAACTTACTTTGACTTGTCATTGCTTCATGACTGTGAATTTGTCACAAGAGCACAATTAACATTCACTCGACTTGATACCTTCAGAAAATCTGCAAGAACGGACTTATGATTGACTGGGCAGCCGTCATAGTTATTCACAGTAGACGTAGAGTAAAGTGCTTCATAGATACTGGTGGAGATCTTTGGCCTTTGAGTTGAGGTCAGATGTCAGTTCTTAAAATATTTCTTAAAAATTGTCATTAAGTCCGATATCTGTGCACTTGAATCTGATTGTAAATCCCAAGAAGAAAGATTGGCTGAGAGATAATGGACCACTGACTGAGTTTAGACTGTATATAACGTGATCTGCCACTTTACCTAGAAATGTCTAGAAACATGCTGGATCAAATTTTTTTGGTTCTGCTGCCATCAAAACTGCAGCAATTCAGTGTGGCATAAATGTGAAAAAGTGATGACATTGTAGTGTAGGAATATTGGAGATGCCGACACTATAGCTACTCGCAATTGCCACAGATTAGATAAAAGCCTCAAGGAAGGACTGCTCTTCATATGTCCATCCACAGGTATCAGAGGAGCAGGGTGTGCAAAGATAACCTTCCCCGCACCGTTATTACACTTACGTCAGTCTGCAGGAAGGGGTCATACATCCGGTATCTGAGGAACTAGGGTGCACCAAGAAAGCATTCTCCCACCATTATTCCACCCTATAAATGTTCAATAAGGGGTCATCCATCCACAGGAATCACCGGAGTTAGAGAGTGCCGAGAAAACAATACCCTATCATTATTCTAACCTACTAGCTTGCAGGAATAGGTCATCTATCCACAGGAATCTGAGGAGCTAGGGTGCAATAATAAAACATTCCCCCACCATTACTGCATCATACCAGCCTTCAGCAAGGGTTCATCCGTCAACGGGTATCGTAGGAGATGCAGGGAGCCGAGACAACATTCTCCACAACATTACTCCACCTGCATGGCAGAAAGGGTTCATCAATCCAAAGGTATCAGGGGTCACAATGTGCCAAGAAAACATTCCATCACCATCACTCTCAAGCAGCCTGAATTGGTGAAGCAGAAATACATATAGATTCATCTGTCCTGATTAGAGTTGAGCAAAACGGGTCGGTCATAATCAAAAGTCGGCGACTTTCGCTGAAGTCGGGTTTCATGAAATGAAACCCGACCATAACATGAGGTCGGCCACGAGTTCGGCGACCAGAGCGCCAAAGTCGTGTTTCAAAAGATGCTTCCAGCGCCCTTTTTCAGCCAATGATGCAGGACGCACACTGTGGGAATCGCGATGACATAGGCATCGGTCACCACCATCTTTGAGAAGGGCATGGAAGTGATTGGCTGGCTTTGTGTGGCATCACAGTGGCTATAAAAGGGCGTGCACACTGACCGCCATCTTACTTCTGCCGATCTTAGCATTAGGGAGAGGTTGCAGCTGCTGATTCTGAATAAGGGAGAGCGTTAGGCAGGGAAGGAGAACCAAAAAACTGCTTCTGCTGTTAGCGATTTCCACTTACAACACAACACTTTGTGTGCAGTGACAGGGGAGTCTCTATTTTTGTGCATCAGCTCTGTTGGTTATTAGGCTGCCTTATAAGGCTCCCTGATAGCTGCATTGCTGTTTGCACACTGCTGTGCAAACTGCTATTTTAAAAGCAAAAACACTTTTTTTCCTCCTTTCTGCACAGTTACCAAGCGTTCATTTTTCCACCCTTTTGTGTGTGCAGCAGTCCTGCTTATTAGGCTGCCTGCGTCCATACTTGGACTGAGAGCATCATTGTCAGCGTCCTCAAATCTCTAGTGACATCCAAATTCTCACTAATCCTATAGACACCCTCCACCTTGTCATACACCATCCAATTTCAGCCTGTTACATTGAGGTGTATTCTCTCCTGGGCCTAAGACAATAGTTCAGCGTCATCAAATCTATAGTGAGATACAAATTCTCACCAATCCTATAGACACCCTCGACCTTGTCATACACCATCCAATTTCAGCCTGTTACATTGAGGTGTAATCTCTCCTGGGCCTGAGACAATAGTTCAGCGTCCTCAAATCTATAGTGAGATTCCAATTCTCACCAATCCTATAGACACCCTCCACCTTGTCAAACACCATCCAATTCCAGCCTGTTACATTGAGGTGTAATCTCTCCTGGGCCTGAGACAATAGTTCAGCGTCCTCAAATCTACAGTGAGATTCCAATTCTCACCAATCCTATAGACACCCTCCACCTTGTCATACACCATCCAATTTCAGCCTGTTACATTGAGGTGTAATCTCTCCCTGGCGTGAGACAATAGTTCAGCGTCCTCAAATCTATAGTGAGATTCCAATTCTCACCAATCCTATAGACACCCTCAACCTTGTCATACACCATCCAATTTCAGCCTGTTACATCGAGGTGTAATCTCTCCTGGGCCTGAGACATTAGTTCAGCGTCCTCAAATCTATAGTGAGATTCCAATTCTCACCAATCCTATAGACACCCTCCACCTTGTCATACACCATCCAATTTCAGCCTGTTACATTGAGGTGTAATCTCTCCTGGGCCTGAGACAATAGTTCAGCGTACTCAAATCTATAGTGAGATTCAAATTCTCACCAATCCTATAGATACCATATAGCTGGTGGTATTTTGGGTTCATTTTCACAAAAATGAGAAAGTATGGGGGAAGACGCCATGGAAGTGGGCAGGGGTTGCCAGCTGGTCCCGATGGTGGTGGTGGTGGTGTTGCATCTGTTGGTAGTGGCAAAAGCACAATAGCACCTAAGGCAGGAGGTGTTGAGCCTGCGTCATCGTCTGGCTCCACAAGGCCTCGAAGGCTCTCTTTTCTGGGAGTAGGTAAACTGCTTTTAAAGCCGGAGCTTCAAGAACAAGTTTTGGCTTACATTGCTGACACAGCCTCCAGCTCTCTCACCTCCTCTTCTGAAGTTTCAAAAAATAAAAGCACTGAGTCGTCAGTGGAGGCTCCTGGTCAGGAACAACACCTATCCTTGTGTCCTTCACCCCTAACAAAAGTGAAGGATGTGACAGGCCACACTACCTATTACTCCATGGAGCTCTTTTCACATGCCATGCCTGGGATAGCAAGTCAAATCATGAATTCCCCAGTCCAAGATGAATCTGACATGGAGTGCACTGATGCACAGCCACTGCTAGATTTTTCTGCTGGTACATTCACTCAGAGCACGACCTTGTCCTCGCAGTGTACTGAGGCAGAGTCAGACCCTGATGAAACTCCGGTGCCCCTTCCTGCATAATATACCACCTTACACGGTGAAACAGAGGAAGGAGCACATGAAATTGAAGAGGAGGTGATGGATGACCCAGTTGTTGACCCAGATTGGCATCCACTGGGGGAAGAGGGTGCCGCTGCCTACAGCTCAGAAGAGGAGGAGGAGGATTTGCAGCAGGCAACGACATCGCAACAGCTGTTATCTGGCATGACCGTAGCAGTCCAAAAACATGTTACAAAAACCAAAAGAGTTGCAGGACAGCTTGGCCAGACGGTCAAATTAGCACAGCGTGCAAGGTCTCAAAATGTCTTCCATAGTAGGAAGAGTGCAGTGTGGCACTTTTTGAACAAATTCTTAATGATCAGGCAAAAGTTATCTGTAAGAAGAGCGCAAAGACCTTTAGCCGAGGGAAAAATCTGAGAAATTTTAATACAAGTTGCATGATTAGACATTTAACCACCGTACACTTGCAAGCGTGGATGGACTACCAAACCTCATGTACCACATGTGCACCTGTTCCGAATGAAGTTAGTCAGCAATGCTACATCACTTCCCCCACTGTAAGCCCACCGGTTAGCACACCACCAGCAGCAAATGTCGAGGTATCGTCGCAAGGGCAAAGCAGTCAAGGAATCACAATGTTATTGCTATGAAAGACTGAATCTAGGCCATCAGCAACACCACCAACACCATCACCATCACCAACCCTCTCTCAGTCCGCCATGTCCACCGCTAGTTCCACCATATGCAGCTCTCATGTCCAGCTCACCCTAAAAGAGACTCTCAGTAGGACAAGAAAGTACTCATCCTCTCATCCGCGTACACTGGCTTTGAACGCCCACATTGCCAAACTAATCTCGTTAGAGATGATGCCCTACCGGTTGGTAGAAAGCAAAGCTTTCTGCGAGCTCATGGCCTACGCAGTACCACGCTATGACCTACCCAGTCGGCACTTTTTTTCACAAAAAGCCATCCCAGTCCTCCACGTGCATGTGAAAGACCGCATTGTCCATGCACTCAAGCAATCAGTGAGTGGAAAGGTGCACCTCACAAAAGATGCATGGTCCAGTAGGCATGGCCAGGTCCGTTATGTGTCCATCACTGCGCACTGGGTTAATGTGGAGGATGCAGGGTCCACATGGGACAGCGGCGGTGGGACAGTGCTGCCTAGCCCACGGTATAGGAAACAGTTGGCTGTAGGCGTTCGACCCTCCTTCTCCTCCAGAAGCGAAAACTCGTCCACAGAGCGCAGTCGCACGAGCACTCCATCCGCAGCTGCCAGTGTTGCACACGAGTTGTCCCACTATCAAACAGCTAGTGGTAAGCGTCAGCAGGCTGTGATGAAGATGATGTGTTTGGGCGACAACAGACACACCGCGGAGGTACTGGCCGACCACTTGCAGCGACAAACTGAGTCATGGCTAGGCATTCTACATCTTGAGGCAGGCAAGGTAGTTAGTGATAACGGACGGAATTTTGTGGCAGCCATAGCCCTTTCAAAACTCAGACACATACCATGCCTGGCTCACACCTTGAACCTGGTGGTGCAGTGCTTCCTCAATAATTATCCAGAGTTAACACCCCTGCTCCATAAGGTGCGAAGACTGTGCTCGCACATCCGCCGGTCACGCCTACACTCCATTCGTATGCAGAAGCTGCAGCGATTGCTCCACCATCCCAAGCACCGCCTAATTACCGACGTTACAACAAGGTGGAACTCCACCCTGCACATGGTTCAGAGGCTGTGCAAACAGAGGCAGGCTGTAATTCATTTGTGGGAGGATACACGGGCAGGCAGTTTGCAGGCAGACATGGAGTTGTCTGGTGTGCAGTGGTCGAAGCTGAAAGACCTCTGTAAAGTCCTTCAGTGTTTTGAGGAATGCACATGGCTGGTAAGCGCAGACGACGCCATCATAAGCATGAGCATCCCACTTATGGGTCTGCTCATGCAAACTTTGACGCACATTAAGGAGCAGGCATCTGCAGCCGAGGAGGAAGAGGAAGAGGGAAGCCTTGATGACAGTCAGCCATTGTCTGCTCAGGGAAGTCTGATGGACGAGGTGGAGGAAGAAGAGGAGGAGGAGGAGGATTATGGGGATAATTATTTTGGGGAGGAGGATGCTTCTCAGGGGTCAAGTGAAAATGTTGGCGTGGCAAGGTCAGGTACAGGGTTTGTGCATGACTGGAGGGATGTTGATTTGCCAGAAAGTGCTCCTCCACCCAGCACTCGCAGTGCATCATTGACACCTGGAACATTGGCCCACATGTCTAATTATGCCTTGCAGATCCTAAAAAGGGACCACCGCATTGCCAAAATGATGAACGATGATGACTACTGGTTGGCCAGCATCCTGGATCCACGCTATAAAGGCAAATTCCAAAACATCATGCCACAAGAGAATCTAGAGCTAATATTGGCTAACAAACAAGCAACTCTGGTTAACCGCTTGGTGGGGCATTCCCAGCACACAGCGGCAGTGATGTTTTTCCAACGAGCCGTAGGAGGCAACATGGAAGAGGTGTTCGTGGTGCACACAGCCAAAGTGGCGTTGGACACAGGAGTTTCATGACCATGGTGTGGACTGACTTTTCAAGTACCGCTCACATGACTGGTTATACTGCATCGATCAAAAGTGACAGGAGACAGCAGTTGTCAACTCTGGTAACAAACTACTTCTCGTCCCATATCGATGTTCTCCCTCACCGGTCATTCCCCTTTAACTATTGGGCCTGTAAACTTGAAACTGTCATGGTCACGTGTGTCTGGACGCAGATGATACCGCAAGGCGAACCCATAACACACGTGACCCTGGATACACCGCCTCCAGTGGGGCGCATTTAAATAATAAAACGTGCAGGTGGATACGCCGCCTCCACCTGGCGAATTTAGGTATTACACGTTATACAATAAATCTGGAAACCCCGCCTCCAGTAAGGCGCATTTAAATAATAAAGGGGAACCTGGGAAACTTTAACAATGGTGGGCCCTGCCATAGGGAATGGGGGACGTGGAGACCTCCTAAGCTCCCCTGAGCCAGTGTCCCTGCACTCCTGACATTCCCTATACAGGCTCCGAACCTGTCGCCGCACGCGTACCTTAACGTCCTTGCTCACCCTGACCCTAAACCCTCACTAGGGAATGGGTCGGTGTGGAGACTAATCCCACCACTGCACTAATAACACACATGAGGAAAGAGACAATACAGGGGAAACACCACTTAGCTTTGGTCTGCTGCGTGCGCTCCCAGCAACAGAGCCCACCACCTGCGTGCGTCTTCTCCTCCACCCGGATCCATCACCATAACAGGATCCTTCACCTTAGTGCAGCCTTGGAGCAGAGTCCACCACCAGTTGCAGCTGCTTAGTACCAGAGTCCCAAGGAAGTGTTCAGCTTCTGCCACGAAGTCAAGCATGCTTGAGTCCAGCTCAGCAACCAAGTCCCACATGGTGAGTGCCACTCTCCATAGTCGCCACTCCACCAGCCCATGCAGACACTTCCCGCTGACACCATTACTGCGACCCCCACTACGCCATGCAAGCCCTTCGTCCAGACACCAAAGCTGAAACACGTCCCCCCTGGCTAAGCTGCGCAGGACTCCTCACCAGCTCCATGCTTCCTCCAGGCTCTCAAACTCAAAGTGAAAACAAACTCACAATATCACAGGCAGTGAGTGAACACCCTGAGCACACCTTTATAGGGTGTCACACCTGATACATAATTAAGTGCACAAAAACCTAAAGTGCAATACCGCTAACCACCACCGGGGACAGTCAAGACACCTTGGAACTTTCCAAAGTAAAAAAAGTTCACCCAGTGCAATTTAAAACTGTCAGATCACTTCAGATCATGACAGTACCCCCTCCTTAATGAGGGGCCTCTGGACCCTCAAGACCACCCCTCATTAGGGAAACACCTACAGCGGGGACGCCCAGACCCTGAGTTCACCCCACCATTCCCTGACACTTCAGGTTTATGACAAACACCGCTGACATTGGCAATATATGTTCCTTTTGGAGGCACCACTCATCTTCACAGCGCCGACCTGGGAAACGAGTTAATGTATGTGTAGGTTTGCTCAGAGCTGATCAGACTCCACAACACATTTCCACAAGATGTTTTTTGGTGGCAACCATACATGCTCGTTCACACACAGGTCCGGACCTGAACGTTTATTGCACACATACATATGTCATAACTTGGTGAACTCACTCTGGACTTGACAAAAGAGGCGTCCCCCTGTGTCACCACACTCACACCCCCACTATTCACCAAGGGACACCACCCTCCAACCCTTTCACCATGAGGGTTGCGCCTCCCAGGGTTGGTTAATGGCGAGGGTAGAGGTTTGTCCCTACTCCCCCGCAGCACACCTGCTGCACACACCAGGAGGAGAAGGGGACCGGGAAATGGAGGAAATATACTCTCGCTGGTCGCCTCCACATGACCAGGAGGGCGGCTTCTTCGATGGTATGAAGATTTGGCGTAAAACCCCCGCGGACCATCACACCAGTCAGCTCACCACAGGGGCGTACCCCTTCACCTCGGGGAATACCAGGCAGCTCCGTGGGGCACCATTCCTCCCACCTGCCTGGGTGCGCCCGCCTGCATGAACCAGTCCTGCTCCCCAGCAGCGACTCTAGGGGGTTTTAGTACCATAGCCGCAGGAATATGGAGGAAAATATATACACTCGCTGGTCGCCTCCACACGACCAGGAGGGGCGGCATCGAAGATTTGGCATGAGCCCCGCGGACTATACACCAATCTGCTCCCTACAGGGACGTACCCCTTCACCTCGGGGAATACCAGGCAGCACCGTGGGGCACCATTCCTCCCACCTGCCTGGGTGCGTCCCCTGTAAGAGCAAGTCCCGCTCCCCAGCAGCGACTATACACCAAGTCTGCTCACCACAGGGATGTACCCCTTCACCTCGGGGAATACCAGGCAGCTCCGTGGGGCACCATTCCTCCCACCTGCCTGGGTACCTCCCCGTGCATGAGCAAGTCCCGCTCCCCAGCAGCGACTCTAGGGGCTTTTGCCAGACCGCAGCCGCCATTTTTGTTTCTCTGGTTATCTGAGCAGAGGCCCCAGACCCTGATAACTGCTGCTGCAGGGGCTCTAAACACCTTGCCGCTCCCCACTCACCTCAGTGAGGCCCGGCAGCAATAACTCAGCGGTCTCCACATGGCCAAAGCTCACCAGAAAAAAAAACTGTATGGCCTGTGATAATGTCATGGTCACGTGTGTCTGGACGCAGATGATACCGCAAGGCGAACCCATAACACACGTGACCCTGGATACACCGCCTCCAGTGGGGCGCATTTAAATAATAAAACGTGCAGGTGGATACGCCGCCTCCACCTGGCGAATTTAGGTATTACACGTTATACAATAAATCTGGAAACCCCGCCTCCAGTAAGGCGCATTTAAATAATAAAGGGGAACCTGGGAAACTTTAACAATGGTGGGCCCTGCCATAGGGAATGGGGGACGTGGAGACCTCCTAAGCTCCCCTGAGCCAGTGTCCCTGCACTCCTGACATTCCCTATACAGGCTCCGAACCTGTCGCCGCACGCGTACCTTAACGCCCTTGCTCACCCTGACCCTAAACCCTCACTAGGGAATGGGTCGGTGCGGAGACTAATCCCACCACTGCACTAATAACACACATGAGGAAAGAGACAATACAGGGGAAACACCACTTAGCTTTGCTCTGTTGCGTGCGCTCCCAGCAACAGAGCCCACCACCTGCGTGCGTCTTCTCCTCCACCCGGATCCATCACCATAACAGGATCCTTCACCTTAGTGCAGCCTTGGAGCAGAGTCCACCACCAGTTGCAGCTGCTTAGTACCAGAGTCCCAAGGAAGTGTTCAGCTTCTGCCACGAAGTCAAGCATGCTTGAGTCCAGTTCAGCAACCAAGTCCCACATGGTGAGTGCCACTCTCCATAGTCGCCACTCCACCAGCCCATGCAGACACTTCCCGCTGACACCATTACTGCGACCCCACCACGCCATGCAAGCCCTTCGTCCAGACACCAAAGCTGAAACACGTCCCCCCTGGCTAAGCTGCGCAGGACTCCTCACCAGCTCCATCCTTCCTCCAGGCTCTCAAACTCAAAGTGAAAACAAACTCACAATATCACAGGCAGTGAGTGAACACCCTGAGCACACCTTTATAGGGTGTCACACCTGATACATAATTAAGTGCACAAAAACCTAAAGTGCAATACCGCTAACCACCGGGGACAGTCAAGACACCTTGGAAATTTCCAAAGTAAAAAAAGTTCACCCAGTGCAATTTAAAACTGTCAGATCACTTCAGATCATGACAGAAACCTGGCGTGAATTGTCACAATATGTCTTACAGGAGCTCGCTTGCACTGCTGCTAGTTTGTTATCTGAACGAGTCTTCAGTGCTGCTGGATCAATCCTGACAGAAAAAAGGACCCGTCTGTCGACCCAAAATGTTTATGATCTAACCTTCATTAAAATGAACCATGCATGGGTTTCAAAGGATTTTGTCCCACCCTCCCCTGCTGTCACATAGGTTGCCAGAAAAATGGCTTGCATTTGTCCTCTTCTTCTGCGAACTTCTCCAATTACTCCATTTGCAGCTGCTGAATATCCAACATCAACATATGCCATTTTTTCCACCTCCCTAACTGGGCTGCCTCCTCCCACGGGGCCGGGGTCACCACGAGGCGCACGCACCCGTGCGAGTGCCATTGCCCTGGACAGGTGGGTGGGCACACTCTTTGGCAAAGGCACTGGCACAAGGTCCCTCATAGTAGAATCAAGTGTCTCTGACGGTGGGGGTGCACACCCGCCATCAGATACACCGGCGTACTATGAGGGGCCCTGTGCCAGTACCGCCGCCCATGAGTGGGCCCCCCCTGCTTGCTCAGGGCACCAGCACTTGACTTACCTCTCCCTGCTCCACTACTGTGTAGTCTGGCCTGTTAAATACTTCACTGGGACAGCCAATACAAATTTGGTGAAATGATAGATGATGATTAAGAGGTAGGTATGCCCTGTCCTGCTGGGCTCTATCTTCAGATAATCAATGGCTTCCATTTGTTATGGACGTCGACTCACAATGAGATGCAGTGGTGGTTTATCATCAGCTTTCACGGTTTTCCGACTCACAGACGTGTGACATTCCTGCCCACATTTTTAAATGTGTCCTCTCATGCCAATCCAATAGAATCGCATACGGCCTGTGGCTTGTGTCTTTTGCACTCCAAAGTTACCTGACAGATCATGATAGGCAGTGAGGGCAATGTCTACATCTGTCCCTGTGATCACAATTTGATGGAGATGAGTAACGGTGATGGGTTCCACGTTACTGCAATACAGCAAACCTTTCTTCACAAGAACTGTTTTCACTGTCTCCACACACAAAGTAATTGAGGGTCAGCATCGTCTCTGAGAATTCTCCCGGGAGTTTTTACCGTGATTAGTAATTCCAAAATTTCTGCAATCAGTCGACTTTCCGTCTGTACTTGTATCCATCTCGTTTCCTCTTGTGTAGAGTCTGGACTGTCTTACTGAGACTGAAATATATATGAAGAATGAAAAATACCCCAACAGGGTATACTTGTGTACGCTACGAATACATAACCCTTTTTACTTTTGTCTAAACCATACTGAGGCTGTGAGTGTCTTTGTCGGACTCCGGAAATATACACGCAGATTTTTAATGTTTAAACTATTCTATATATACCTGCTATCCAGTGATACTGTACCCTTTCTCAACTTTGTACAATCACGTCAAATCCATACTGGGCCTGAGACCCTCTGAGTCTGCCTCCTGATATATAGACATAGGTTTTTAATGTTTAAACTATGCTATATATACCTGTCATCCGGTGATACTGTACCCTTTCTCAAAGTAATTGAGGGTCAGCATCACCTCTGAGAATTCTCCCGGAAGTTTTTACAGTGATTAGTAATTCTAAAATTTCTGCAATCAGTTGACTTTCCGTCTATACTTGTATCCATCTCGTTTCCTCTTGCAGAGAGTCTGGACTCTCTTTCTGAGACTGAAATATATATGAAGAATGAAAAATACCCCAACAGTGTATACTGGTGTACTGTTATGAATAGGTCGCCGAGGAAAAAAAAAAAACACAAGCTAAGCCTCAGAAAACCAGAGAGGTTGGTAACTATGCAGACTGCAGATCCCTGATTCTAACTCACAACTAGCAGCAGTCGTGGAAGGTTCCTACGTTGGTCCTAGACGCCTCGTCACAACCGGAGAGCTAAATAAGCCTAAAGCAGGAAAAGAGGAAAACTAACTGCCCCAGAGCAGACCCCAAAGGAAAGACAGCCCTCCACATGTATTGACGGTGTTACAAGATGAAAACACATACAAAGGCAGGAAAATAGGCTGAGCAAACGATGGGGCCAAACTAACTAGAAAGGACAGGAAAGGAAAGACACTGTCTGCAATCTGCCAAACACCCTACCAAAGATAATGTCCAACACATCTGATAGCAAAATTAACCCTGAAGTCACTAGACTTCTCCCACTATATCAGCACTCTGAAATATTCTGAGACAGAGCAAAAAGAGGCCAATTTAATAAGGGACAAAAAAAAGCAAATTGGCAAATACAGATAAATAAGAGTGGAAATTCAGCACAGCCCAGCCGGGCTGACTGACCCCACAAAAAACTGAATTGACCAACAAGAGCAAGTGTGAACATTAGCAAAAACAAACTTAACTTGAGAAGACTGGAACAGAGCTGAGTCCAAGACCTGAGAAGCAGACTGAATCACCAGCACCAGGATAGGGCATCAGCTGTCTTATATCCAGTCTGATACTCCAGAGATCCAATCGTTATCCTTCCTCACCAGGTGGCAGATCACTACCAATTAAACCAAGCTCACTACCTCCTGTCACCACCAGAGGGAGAACGGAAGGAGAACTCTCAACTGGTGGGGTGTACGGTGTGGAGCAGAGCCGGGTCTGTATGGGGTTTACAGAGCGGAGCCGCGTTTGTACGAGGTGTACGAAGCAGTGCCGGAGGTGTACGGAGCGGAGGTGTGTACAAGGTCTACGGAGTGGAGCAGTGTGTGTATGAGGTGTACGGAGCGGAGCCGGAGGTTTACGGAGCGAAGGTATGTACAAGGTCTACGGAGCGGAGCCGTGTGTGTACGAGGTGTACGGAGCGGAGCAGAGCCGGGTGTGTACGAAGCGGAGCCGTAGGTGTACGGAGCGGAGGTGTGTACAAAGTCTACGGAGCGGAGCCGTGTGTGTACGAGGTGTACGGGGTGGAGCAGAGCCGGGTGTGTATGGGGTGTACGGAGCGGAGCCGCGTGTGTACGAGGTGTACGAAGTAAAGCCGGAGGTGTACGGAGCGGAGGTGTGTGCAAGGTCTACGGAGCGGAGCAGTGTGTGTATAAGGTGTACGGAGCGGAGCCAGAGGTGTATGGAGCGGAGGTATGTACAAGGTGTACGAGGTGTACGGAGCGGAGCCGGATGTGTGCGAGGTGTACGGAGTGGAGCAGAGCCGGGTGTGTACGAAGCGGAGCCAGAGGTGTGTACAAAGTCTACAGAGTGGAGCCGTGTGTGTTCAAGGTGTATGGAATGGAGCCCTGTGTATACAAAGTGTACGGATCTGAGCCTTGTGTTTACGGAGCGAAGCAGATCCGGGTGTGTACGGAATGAAGCCGCGTGTGTATGAGGTGTATGGAGCAATGTCGCATGTGTTCAAGGTTTACGGAGTGGAGCCATGTGTGTACAAGGTGTACAGAGCGTGGCCACGTGTGTACAAGGCGTACGGAGCAGAGTCGCATGTGTACGAGTTTTACGGAGCGGAGCCATGTGTGTACTGTGTGGAACCATGTGTGCGCAAGGTGTACAGAGCGGAGCCGTGTGTGTACGAGGCATACAAAGCTGGACCGTGTGTGTATGAGGCGTGCGGAGCCATGCGTGTACGAGGTGTATGGTGGGGAGCATTCATACCTCCCAACTGTCCCGTATCCAATGGGACAGTCCCGATTTTGAGAGAGAGGGACTGCCCCAGCTGGAAGCTTACTTTTCCCGCGGACACAGGAGTACGCGGCAGAGCCCCGAGGAGCACTTTAAAACTCGCACGTGACGTTCTACCGAAAGTGACGTGCTGGAAGCTGACCGGAAATGAGGTAATTTCGGGAGGAGATTGTGACGGAACTATGGAGGCATGTCAGAGAATGCTTCAGATCACCGTGTCCTCCTCCGACAGCGTGGACAGAGGGATTGCCTTGGAATCGGGGATGCCGGCCATGTGAACGGATCATGGTATGTCCTGCATCGGGAGGCTCAGGTGGGTATTACATTGGGAGCCGGGCTGCTATAGTATCTTTATACAATACTAGCTGAAGAGCCCGGCGCTGCCCGGGCATAGTAACTAACTGTGGTTAGTTATAGCAAATTATAATTATCCTCCATCCCATAGTCCCATGCCCATATACCCATTATACATATCCTCCATCCCATAGTCGAGTGCCCATATACCCATAACACGTCCTCCATCCCATAGTCCCATGCCCATACACCCATCATACATATACTCCATCCCATAGTCCCGTGCCCATATACCCATCATATATATCCTCCATCCCATAGTCCCGTGCCCATATACCCATCATACATATCCTCCATCCCAGAGTCCCGTGCCCATATACCCATCACACATCCTCCATCCCATAGTCCCATGCCCATATACCCATCATACATATTCTCCATCCCATAGTCCCATGCCCATATACTCATCATACATATTCACCATCCCATAGTCGAGTGCCCATATACCCGTCATACATATCCTCCATCACATAGTCCAGTGCCCATATACCCATCAAACATCCTCCATCCCATAGTCCCATGCCCATATACCCATCATACATATTCGCCATCACATAGTCGAGTGCCCATATACCCTTCACACATCTTTCATCTCATAGTCCCATGCCCATATACCCATCATACATATTCGCCATCACATAGTCGAGTGCTCATATACCCTTCACACATCCTTCATCTCATAGTCCCATGCCCATATACCCATCACACATCCTCCATCCCATAGTCCCGTGCCCATATACCCATCATACATATCCGCCATCCCATAGTCCCGTGCCCATATACCCGTGATACATATCCTCCATCCCATAATCCAGTGCCTATATACCCATGATACATATCCTCCATCCCATAGTCCAGTGCCCATATACCCATCACACATCCTCCATCCCATAGTCAACCATTATGACATCATAATGAGCAGCGGCGGGGCTTGCAACCTATGATGACATCAGCGTCACCATGGCAACCATTGTGACATCATAATGAGGGGTGGGGATTGATACACACACACTGTTTCCCCAGTAGGCAAATAGGGGCATTATGACATCATAATGAGGGGCGGGGCTTGACGCGCACACACTTTTTCCCCCAGTATGTAGATAGGGGCAAAATTGTTTGGTGAATTGGTATGCGCGGGGTTAAAATTTCGCCTCACAACATAGCTTAGGACGCTCTCGGGGTCCAGACGTGAGACTGTGCCAAATTTTGTGGCTGTAGCTGCGACAGTTCGGATGCCTATCCCGGACATACACACATACATACACACATACATACATACACACTTTGAGCTTTATATATTAGATTTCTTTATCCCTCTGTTTCTTTCTCTCTCTGTTCTTTCCTTCTTTCTCTCTCTAATCTTTCTTTTTTTTTTCTCTCTCTCTGTTCTTGAAGGGTTTTGGAGTTTCAGCTCCTTAACATGTGCCACCCTGTTTTTAAAGGGACCAAAAGTAATTGGACAATTGACTCCAAGGCAATTTCATGAACAGGTGTGGGCAATCCCTTTGTTATGTCATTCTCAATTAAGCAGATAAAAGGCCTGGAGTTGATTTGAGGTGTGGTGCTTGCATTTGGAAGGTTTTGCTGTGAAGGAAACAGTCGGTCAAAGGAGCTCTCCATGCAGGTGAAACAAGCTACCCTTAAGCTGCAAAAACAGAAAAATCCCATCCAAGAAATTGCTACAACATTAGGAGTGGCAAAATCTACAGTTTGGTACATCCTGAGAAAGAAAGAAAGCACTGGTGAACTCATCAATGCAAAAAGACCTGGGCGCCCACGGAAGACAACAGTGGTGGATGATCGCAGAATAATCGCCATGGTGAAGAGAAACCCTTTCACAACAGCCAACCAAGTGAACAACACTCTCCAGGAGGTAGGCGTATCAATATCCAAATCTACCATAAATAGAAGACTGCATGAAAGTAAATACAGAGGGTTCACTGCACGGTGCAAGCCACTCATAAGCATCAAGAATCAAAAGGCTAGACTGGACTTTGCTAAAAAACATCTAAAAAAGCCAGCACAGTTCTGGAAGAACATTCTTTGGACAGATGAAACCAAGATCAACCTCTACCAGAATGATGGAAAGAGAAAAGTATGGCGAAGGCGTGGTACAGCTCATGATCCAAACCATACCACATCATCTGTAAAACACGGCGGAGGCAGTGTGATGGCTTGGGCATGCATAGCTGCCAGTGGCACTGGGTCACTAGTGTTTATTGATGATGTGACACAGGACAGAAGCAGCCGAATGAATTCTGAGGTATTCAGAGCCATACTGTGGGCTCAGATCCAGCCAAACTGATTGGTCGTCGTTTTATACTACAGATGGACAATGACCCAAAACATAAAGCCAAAGCAACCCAGGAGTTTATTAAAGCAAAGAAGTGGAATATTCTTGAATGGCCAAGTCAGTCACCTGATCTCAACCCAATTGAGCATGCATTTCACTTGTTAAAGACTAAACTTCAGACAGAAAGGCCCACAAACAAACAGCAACTGAAAACCACCGCAGTGGAGGCCTGGCAGAGCATCAAAAAGTAGGAAACACAGCATCTGGTGATGTCCATGAGTTCAAGACTTCAGGCAGTCATTGCCAACAAAGGGTTTTCAACCAAGTACTAGAAATGAACATTTTATTTACAATTATTAAATCTGTCCAATTACTTTTGGTCCCTTTAAAAACAGGGTGGCACATGTTAAGGAGCTGAAACTGCTAAACCCTTCATTCAATTTTAAAGTGGATACCCTCAAATGAAAGCTGAAAGTCTGAACTTCAACTGCATCTGAATTGTTTTGTTTAAAATTCTTTGTGGTAAGGTCTAGAACCAAAATTAGAAAAATGTCCCTGTCCAAATATATATGGACCTAACTGTACATCAGCACCTGTATAATACACAGGTGCTGGGGCTGATGTATATACAGGTGCTGGCAGGGGTGATGTATATACTGGTGCTGACTTGAGGCTGATGTATATATGGGCTGCATGTATATACATCACTGATTAGCCTCTAGTCAGCACCTATATATACACCAGAACCTGTATATACATCAGCCCCAGCACCCGTATATACACCAGCCCCAGTACCTGTATATACATCAGCCCCAGCACCCGCATATACATCTGCCCCAGCACCCGTATATACATCAGCCCCAGCACCCTTATATACATCAGCCCCAGCACTCATATATACATCAGCCCCAGCACTCTTATATACATCAGCCCCAGCACTCGTATATACAACAGCCCCAGCACCCTTATATACATCAGCCCCAGCACTCGTATATACATCTGTCCCAGCACCCGTATATACATCAGCCCCAGCACCCTTATATACATCAGCCCCAGCACTCGTATATACATCAGCCCCAGCATCCTTATATACATCAGCCCCAGCACTCGTATATACATCTGTCCCAGCACCCGTATATACATGAGCCCCAGCACCCGCATATACATCTGCCCCAGCACCCGTATATACATCAGCCCCAGCACCCGCATATACATCTTCCCCAGCACCCGTATATACATCAGCCCCAGCACTCGTATATACATATGTATATACAGTAGTCTAAATGTGATATATATTCAGCAGTATGTAACATAATATAGTATAATACTGTCAATTATAATGTAGAGTTGTGTGTATATAGTGTAGAGCTGTTCATATAGTATGTTGCTGTGTATATAGTGTGGAATCCACACTATATACACTGGCCCATCTTTACACTATACAGTATATACACAGCTCCACTCTATATTCCTTACCACGGTATATATTGTGGAGCTGTGTACATTGTGTATACTCCTCCTGTCCTGTATACATGGTGTAAATATAAGTATCTGCTCTAAGTGTGTGTATCTATGAAAATAAAAAGCGCTCCGATGAATTTTGCAAAGTGGTGGACTCTTTATTAGCCCATGTGACAAAGTTTTGGATCTATAACAGATCATTTCTCTGCTATGGAATTGAAATATTACCACATGGGCTAATAAAGAGTCCTCCACTTTTCTCTTATTTAATCATTTAATCGGTGTGCTGATTATTTTCTTTTTATAAATGCCTTTGATTTAAGGGTGTGTGTCCTAAAAGCAATTCACCCACTGCTTAATATTTGTTGGTGCTCAATTATGACACATATCAAGGCTGACATCACCACCCGGCAAAAGTGGGCAATTGCCGTCGGGCACTTGGCATGCTATGGGGCTCGTAAGTAGGGGCTCCGGTGCCAGCACTGACACAGTGGAAAACAATGATGAGTGAGGGAGCCATCTACTGATGCTCCCTCTCTCATCTTTCCCCCTCTGCCTCTGAGCTTTGTGATGTCTTAGTGCAGAGGGTGCAATGACATCACTACAGCGAATCATCTATGCCAAGCAGTGCAGAGGATCAGAATACATTGAGGAAACCAGAGCAGTGGGGACAGGGAGAAGTATTATATGGGGCCCATTGTACTGTATGAAGTAATATATGGAGCCCATTATACTGTATAAAGTAATATATGGGGCCCATTATACTGTTTGAAGTAATATACAGTATGAGGGCCCATTATACTGTATGGGCCGTTATATGGGGCCCATAAAACTGTATGCAGTAATGTATTGGGCCCATAATAGTGTATGGAGCATTATATGGGCTCATTGTACCATATGGAGGAATATGTGGGGTCTATTGTACTGTATGGAGCAATATATGGGGCCATTATACTGTATGGAGCATTATATGTTGCCCATAATACTGTATGGAGGACTATGTGATGCCCATAATACTGTATGTAGGACTATGTTGTGCCCATAATACTATGAAGGACTATGTCGTTCCCATAATACTGTATGGAGGACTATGTGGTGCCCATAATACTGTATGGAGGACTATGTGGCGCCCATAGTACTGTATGGAGGTCTATGAGGTGCCTATAATACTCTATAGAGGACTATATGGTGCCCATAATACTGTAAAGAGGACTGTGTGGTACCAATAACAATGTATGGAGGACTAAGTTGTGCACATAATACTGTATGGAGGGTTATCCAAATTCGGAAGTTCTCCCCTATCTTTTGGATAGGGGATGACTTTCTGTTTGTTGTGGATCTGACCGCTGGGACCCCCATGATCCTAGGAAACGTAGCTTTGAAGAGCACCATGTAAATGGAGCTGTGGTCCAATCATACGCACAGTGACACCATTAACATGTGGCTCTTTAAATAACTCCTTTAATAGAGTGATGAGGGGACGACAAAGTATAGCAAAAATTCACTGATCGGGGCTGGTGAGTGTTATAATTTGTGGGCTGGTGGGGTTTGTGTGGCAGGGCTGCTTTTTTGTCCCAGTCCGGCCCTGGTTTCCGAAGTGTAGTGTAGACGCAAATATATGTTTAAGTCCATGCAGAAGTCAAAAATTTGAAAAACCAATGAAAAATATTGGAAAAATGTATGTAAATAATTTCAAATCAATCTACTTTTTCCCGGAATGTTATCAGATCTAAAATATAAAAAAATTAGCGGACTTTGCATGGTTGCATTCATAATTGTCCAAACTAATGAAATATTATATTTATCCATAATGGTGAACTGCAAAAGAAACGAAAAAAAATGAAATAGCAGAATTGTCGTTTTTTGGTCACTTCGACCAGAAAGGCATATGGATCCCAAGATGGTAAAGACAAAACTACAGTTGGTATCAGAAAAACCCCAAGCCCTCACATAATTCTATCAACCCAAGACTAAACATTTTAGAGCTCTTGGAAGGCAAGAAGGAAAAATAGAATTGAAGAGAGGCCCAATGGGAATCTGTCACCCAAGGGCATGAGTGGGGTGTGCACCAGTCACCCACACAGTATAAGGACCCCACTGCTTCCCACTCAATATAATGGCCCTCACATCCCCCCTTTCATTATCATGGTCCCCACATCACTTCACACTTTATGAAGGCCCCACACAGCACCTCACATAGTATAGTGGTTGGCATATCCCCTCACGTAGTAGACTAGGCCATTATTCTAAAGTAGGATGCTGGTGAGGTCTTCATTCTGAGTGGACCATTTTACTGAGTGGGGAGATGTGAGAGCCATTTTACTGTGTGAGCGCTATCAAAATGTGTTAGTGGCTGTGGGGAACCATCACACTGTGTGATGGGCTATGGGGGCCACTATAATGTGTGAGGTGCTGTGTGAGGCCACCATAAAGTGTGAGGGGTTGTGGGGGCCATCATACTGAATGAGTGGAAGAGGGGCCCTCTTTTTGAGTGGAGGGCTGTGGGGGGGCTTCATTCTGTGAGTGGGCGCTGATACTAATTAAGCGGCTGTGGGGCCATCATACTGAATGGGCTGTGGGGGTCTTCACTTTGAGAGTGGGCTGCTGGTTTCACCATACTAAACGAGGGTTGTTATACTGCGTGGGGATCATCATAATGACAGGACATCATGCTGTGTGGAGGCCATGATACTGTTTATGTATGGAGGAGACGACCATAACTATATCATACTATGGGGGAACACTATAGGGGCATCATGCTATGGCGGTATTATATTTTGTTGCTCGCACTGCGGGGACATCACAATGTAAGTGTGAAGTGACTCTGTTGGAGTGATTCACTGTGGGAATATCAAAATCCGTGTGTGTGGGGGTAGGGGCATTACTATAAACATGTTTTATAATGGCCATAAAAGGGGTATCGCTGATGAGGACAATAAGGGGCTTCAATTGGAAAATAATTGCTGCTTATGTGTCATAATACATGTCCTTCTCCTGGCTGATGAAGGTTGGGACATTGCCGAATATGTATATGTATGTGTGTGTGTTGCGTTGCGTTTAAATATATTTTATGTGTATATTTTTATGTAGGGTGTGAGGGAGTGGGGGCAAGTAGAATGGCTGCCTGGAATCCTATGATGACACAGTTCCCAGAACACCGCCCCCTATCAGTGGAAATGAAAGAAAATCCAATGATAACACCAAATGTTTGAAGATTTTATCCTCAGCATTAGAATATATGGATAGATGTATCTTTCTAAACAGAATGAGAAGATAAACGAAACTGTAAGAAAAAGATTAAATGTGATATAATGTCATAAGATGAGAATTGGAAATAGGAAAAGCTCAGCCAAACCTCTGTAACCACGGCTGTAATCTTTTACCTGGAAAACTGCCGGGATTTTACTGTGTTTCATTCATGCCTATGTGTGCCGCCATCATTATTAGCTGCTTTATAAGGGGCAGACAATGAGAGAAAAAGTATTGGTTATTGCGCTGCATTGTGACATCATCACTTTCCTTATATGGAAGCTGGTAGTGATGTCACACAGGTGAGTGATGTCACAATAGAGCGGAACCTATAAACACTCCGTCCCATCTCACTGGCTCAGACTTGGTATTTGTTCGTCTCCTGACTGCACTTACCTAGATCTTCTCCTTGTGGATTAGTGATTTTACTTGCGAATTACTTGTGAATTAGCGGATTACGTCTGTATTAGTGGATTACTTCTGGAATTTCCTGAAGATCATTGACTGAGGACTTCTCCATCTGGAGGTAAATCTATTGTGTGCTTTTATTTATGAAACTAGAAGTTTTTGTCTCATTAGATTTCGTGTATTCATTAAATTTTTCTCTTATGGAAAAACATAACAATCGCATGAAGGATTGTTCGGGAAAATGAGGAAAAAATTCCCAATGCACTAAAATTGAAAAAAAAACAAACCTGAAATATTGCCATTGTGTTTTGGGTTTTAATTTACAGTGTTAATTATTCAGTAAAAATGACCTGGTAATAGTGGAGTACTGGCAATCATGCCTGGTCATGCCAGTACTATGGGGCCTGATGGGTGAGGGGGTCCGGTGAATGTAGAATTAAATAGTGGGGACATTTTTGTAAGCACCATATAGTAGAATTGCTATAAAATGGGCGAGAAAACTAAGGGGCCTTCAACAGGAAAACAACTACTGTTCACTTGTAATAATACATGCCCTTCCCCTTGTTTTTGAAGGTTGGGGCTCCACCAAAATTATATATATATATCTGTCTGTGTACACACACATATAATATATATAGACACACACACACGTATAAATATGCGTATATACATATAATTTTTTTCTAGGGGGTGAAAGAGTGGGGTCAATAAGAACTTTTGCTATGAGGCCCCAATATGCCATCACTTCTATCATGGAAATGTTATCATCCATCTAATAGACTGTATGAGGAGATGAGGTCCTGGTGATGGTCGGCCTGGAATCAGATGATGTCACAATTCCCAGAACACTGCCCCCATCAGTGAAAATGTGAGAAAATCCAATGACAGCACCAAATGTTTGAAGACTTTATCCTGAACATTAGATTATATAGTTAGATGTATCGTTATAGAGAAAATGAGAAGATAAAGAAAACTGTCAGAAAAAGATTAAATTTGATATAATGTTATATGATGTGAATTAGAAATAGGAAAAGCTCAGCCAAACCTCTGTAACCACCGGATGTAATCTGTTACCTGGAAAACTGCCAGGATTTTATTTCATTCATCCCTATTTGTACCACCATCATTATCAGCTGATTTATAAGGGGCAGACAATGAGAGAAAAAGTATTGGTTATTATTCTGCATTGTGACATCATCACTTTCCTTATATGGAAGCTGGTAGTGATGTCACACAGGTGAGTGATGATGTCACAATAGAGCGGAACCTGTAAACACTCCGTCCCATCTCACTGGCTCAGACTTGGTATTTGTTCGTCTCCTGACTGCACTTACCTAGATCTTCTCCTTGTGGATTAGTGATTTACTTGCATATTACTAATGGATTAGCTGATTACATCTGGATTATTGGATTAATTCTGGATTAGTGTAATATTTCTGGATTTTCTGGAGATTTTTCTGGAGATCATTGACTGAGGACTTCTCCATCTGGAGGTAAATTTATTGTGGCTGTTATGAAACTAGAAGTTTTCCTCCTGATTATTTTTCTTGTACCCTGGCGTATGGGAAGCGGCCATTGGAACTAGAGAAGAGTAACTCGTCTGGCAAAATCATGGCACAATGCAACAGATAAACCGTTTTCATGAATTTTGGTTTTTATTTGCAAATCAGAAAACAAATCCAGTCCTCAGTGATAAAAGTAGGAATCGCCGACAGAAAACCAGGGAGCAAATCTCCATGTCCAGCTATTTACAGGGGGATGAGGGGATATTTGTTTTAGAGATAAATACTAGTAATAATAATGGCAGCCAGCGCTCTACCTGTATGGGGCATAGCGAGCTGCACCATGGATTATGGCACCATGTAACATGTCTCCAATGTTTTCTCATCCCCTTCAGATCTCCCTCCTGACTCTGTCTGGTCCAGGACCACAGAGGGGACGTCAGTCACCACCCACAGAAGCTGAGAAGAGAACTTCAGCGTGTACAGGACTCAGCAGAGCCGGACATCTTTAGAGTGAGTATAATTGCGGAGGTGCCGGTTTGTGGTGACCGGGTATACCATCGCTGTACACAGCGTCAGACTGGAGCACCTTGGGCTCACCAGAGAAAATCATTCTTGGGGCCCACTTGTATAGCTACATAGACATAAATGCAAGACCAACAATTCTGTGGTAAAACACACTTGTGTTATGGTATAACATAAGGTAGTACATGTCTTAATGATATAGCAGGAGTTGGGGTAGCCCCCCTCATTGAATATAATGTAGAACCCCTCATGGAATATAATGCAGACCCCCTCACAGAATATAATGTAGCCCTCCTCAGAGTAAAATGTAGCCCCATCACAGGGTATAATGCAGCCCCCCATAGAATATAATGTAGATTCCTCACAGTATAATGAAGCCCCATCATAGGGTATAATGCAGCCCCCCATAGAATATAATGTAGCCCCCTCGCAGGGTATAATGCAGTCCTACATAGAATATAATGTAGTTTCCACATAGGGTATAATCCAGTCCTACAGTTTTATGGCCACCAGTACCCACTCACTTGTTCCCCTGCTGCTCTAGGATCTGCTCCGTTCTCAGCAGCTACACTGCTGTCTGACCAACACACAACATGTTGCACGATGAAGTGATGTCATTGTGCACCGGCTGTGTCAGAGGCAAAGGGAAATGATGGGGGAGGGAGAATCATCTGACGTGCTGTACTCCATTATTGTTTTCAACTGTATCGGCATCCATGGGCACTGGGGAGAGCACCCTGTAGGGGAAGGGGCTGTAAGCCCTGAAACATTTTAGTATTTATTACCCATTATAAATCAGTTTCAAATATTTCTGAAATTTGAGTGAAAGAAGAACAACATCTGTAATGTGAAATATTATATTATTTGCATTTATATTGTAGAAATAATAATTATCTTTTAATTATAATAAGTATTAATTTCATTGAGAATTTCATGACATTTCCTCAAACATCATATTCCATTTTTGGCAGATTTGCTCTTCTGATTATATGATGAAGCAATCCAGCATGGCATCCAGCGATCAGGATAAAGGCCTGTTGGCCGTGTTGGACCTGCTCGTTGTCCCACTCCTGGAGGACACTATTCCAGGCATTATCAAATCATATGAGCCTGAAGAAATGAGGACCATGACCAGCGTGCTAATAAATCATCTGCATGATCTGGATGGACAGGATTTGGTGAATGCCCTCCTGTTCTTGTCGACCATGACATCTGCCAGAGCGGACGCTGACAACTTTCTGTCTAATGAGCTCATTGATAAGACCTATCAACACATGCTGAAAGCAGAAAGTGAGAAACATCAGGGAATAACTGGTGCAGCTATGACGCTCCTGGCCAATATTGCTGTATACCGCTCCCAAGACGTCATGGAGCGCTTGGAAAGTGATGAGGAGCATCCACAGAGCAGCGCGCTGAAGACATTGGATCTCATTTCCACCAAAACCATCACAGGTTGGAAAGAGAGAAGTGCAGCGCAGAATATACTGACAGTGGATGACTTGATTACCCCTACACAACATCAAGCTGGACCACCTGACGGATTTGATTTTTATTATCATCTCCTGCACCCTAGCTATGGGTTCATAAATCACCTGGATGACGCTGATGTCCTCCATGACACAGACACAACCCAGGCTGGGATGTGTCGTTACATTACATGTGTCTTAACTGATGAGGAAAGAAGAAAGATCATCCATTACCTGCTTATAGCAATGAGATCTGCTGTCAGAAAGAGCAGACTCATCAGTGTCATGATCTTCTCGGAGCTGTTACTCCATCATCCTGAGCTCCTGGAGGAGAAAATGGCAAAAGATTTAATCTTATTAACGGCTTCAAAGATATACAGTTCGGACGAACTTGAGAACTGTCTTGCTTTAGAAGCTATGGGAAATGCCTGTAAAGGTGCACCAAGACAGGTGCATCAACTGAAAGACCTCATCTATCGCTGCCTTTACAGTAAACTAGTGGGTCGTCAGAAGCTAAAAGTGGTCATTGAATCCCTAAAAGCAATGTCAAAGTTTGTTACCCTGCTGAAAAGATCAAAACTTGGCAGTAAATTTGAGAGAATTGTCCAGCGTTGTACTGACTACCTAAACCACCCAAACCCGCTGGTTCGGACATACTCCACTTCACTATTTGCAGACCTCGCCAAGAACTGCAACAGGGACAAGAGAAGCTTCAGCCGCCACGTCAGGACATTCCTACCTGAGTTACTGATAAAGTTACACAGTAAAAACCAGCAGGATAAGGCATCCGGTATTGCAGCCTTGCTGCATTGTCTTTCTTACATCGGATGTAAGAATGTTCAAGAGCTGTTATGTGCTGATGGCGAAAAAGCCTACAAAATATATAAACAGCTCGGGAAAAAGGAACCTGCCCTTCTTGTGAGGATGATGATCCACAGCATTGATTATATTAAGCCGTATATGGCAGACGAGGTAGACGCTGTCATGAAACACCTCACTATGATAAGAGACGCGTTACCCTATGAAGAACTCTATCCGTCAGCATTATCTGACGTGTTTATAGGGTTGAGGAGACTCAATTCTAAGATATATACTCCAGTGGTGCATGAGGCAAGTATCCGCGCCATTGACATCCTGGGCACCAAGTGGAAGAGCATCAGAACTGTTAAAGCAGTGAAAGTTGGAACAGAGAGTTTCCTGATCTATGAAAAAGTGAAGAGAGTGGAAGTAATATTTTACGAGACTTCAGTGTGAAACATCCATCACCAGATGTTACACTAAGGGTCAATGAATGAGACATCCTGAATACACTTAGATAAAACTCTTGACTATTGAAGACCATCTCAAGAACAATC
The DNA here is from genome assembly GCF_039654945.1 of Dendrobates tinctorius. Lineage (NCBI taxonomy): Eukaryota > Metazoa > Chordata > Amphibia > Anura > Dendrobatidae > Dendrobates > Dendrobates tinctorius. The sequence continues at coordinate 34,536,680 of NW_027361743.1, read as the reverse complement.
CCCACATACCCCAATTTTCTTATGAAAAACTTAAAATAAAGAAAATAAAAAGAAAACTTACGGTGTTTCTCTGCTTATTGTAACTGGATGAAATGTTTCTGGACTGTTCCCATATGTATTTTGATCATAATCCTCTATATATAGTTACTAGCTGAAGAGCCCAGCACTGCCCGGGCATAGTAACTAACTGTGGTTAGTTATAACAAATTATAATTATCCTCCATCCCATAGTCCCGTGCCCATATACCCATCATACATATCCTCCATCCCATAGTCGAGTGCCCATATACCCATCACACATCCTCCATCCCATAGTCCCGTGCCCATATACCCATCATACATATCCTCCATCCCATAGTCGAGTGCCCATATACTCATCATTAGAGTTGAGCGATACCGTCCGATACTTCAAAGTATCGGATCGGAATGGATCGGCCGATCTTTAAAAAAAGTATCGGTATCGCCGATTCCGATACCGGAAGTCCCATTCAAGTCTATGGGACTTCCGGTATCGGAATAAGAAAAACCCTGTTTTTGCCTTGTACAGCCTCTCTGGGGTCTGTACGGGCCTTTCGGGGGGCTGTGCCGGCCTGCCAGGGGGTCTGTGCAGGCTCCGGTGGTCTGTGCCGGCCTGCCGGGGGGCTGTGCCGGCCTGCCGGGGGTCTGTGCAGGCTCCGGTGGGCTGTGCCGGCCTGCCGGTGGTCTGTGCAGGCTCCGGGGGGCTGTGCCGGCCTGCCGGGGGGCTGTGCCGGCCTGCCGGTGGTCTGTGCAGGCTTCGGGGGTCTGTGCAGGCATCGTCCGATGGGACTACAAGTCCCATCGGGCGATGCCTGCAACCATGACAGAGATTGACACATTAGCCAATGATGGGACAGTAGTAGTCCCATCATCCGGCTAATGTGTTAAATGTTAAAAAAAAAAAAAAAAAAAAAAAAAATACTACATACATACTACATGCATGCTACATACATACTACATGCTACATACATACTACATGCTACATACATACTACATGCTACATACATACTACATATATACTACATGCATGCTACATACATACTACATGCTACATACATACTACATGCTACATACATACTACATATATACTACATACATACTACATGCATGCTACATGCATGCTACATACATACTACATGCTACATACATACCACATGCTACATACATACTACATATATACTACATACATACTACATGCATGCTACATGCATGCTACATACATACTACATGCTACATACATACCACATACATACTACATACATACTACATGCTACATACATACTACATATATACTACATGCATGCTACATACATACTACATGCTACATACATACCACATACATACTACATACATGCTACATACATACTACATATATACTACATGCATGCTACATACATACTGCATGCTACATGCATGCTACATACATACTACATACATACTACATGCTACATACATACCACATATATACTACATACATACAATACATTCATACAATACATACATAGACATACAGTACATATAACATAGAGTAACAAACTTACCAATACTTGTCACATTGTTCCCCGAAGCCATTGTCTTTTCCGGAATAAATATTAACATAACAAACCACAAAAATACTCACCCACGATCCGAAGCAGTCCACGAGTGTGTCCCACGACGATCTTGGGTAGAGAATTGCAGCATCAGATGATGCTGCCGTTCTCTACGGGCTGCAGGAATCCAATGACGGAAGGTAGGTATCCTTCCGCACTGTATTCCTCCGCCACTTAAAAAAAAAAAAGTCCCTAGTCTCACTTTATGCCATTGCTGCGTGGGAAATTCCCACACAGCAATGGCATAAAGTGAGACTAGGGACTTTTTTTTTTTAAGTGGCGGAGGAATACAGAGCGGAAGGATACCTACCTTCCGTCATTGGATTCCTGCAGCCCGTAGAGAACGGCAGCATCATCTGATGCTGCAGTTCTCTACCCAAGATCGTCGTGGGACACACTCGTGGACTGCTTCGGATCGTGGGTGAGTATTTTTGTGGTTTGTTATGTTAATATTTATTCCGGAAAAGACAATGGCTTCGGGGAACAATGTGACAAGTATTGGTAAGTATGTTACTCTATGTTATATGTACTGTATGTCTATGTATGTATTGTATGAATGTATTGTATGTATGTAGTATATATGTGGTATGTATGTAGCATGTAGTATGTATGTAGTATGTATGTAGCATGCATGTAGCATGCAGTATGTATGTAGCATGCATGTAGTATATATGTAGTATGTATGTAGCATGCATGTAGTATATATGTAGTATGTATGTAGCATGCATGTAGTATGTATGTAGTATGTATGTAGCATGCATGTAGTATGTATGTAGTATGTATGTAGTATGTATGTAGCATGTAGCATGTATGTGGTATGTATGTAGCATGTAGTATGTATGTAGCATGCATGTAGTATATATGTAGTATGTATGTAGCATGTAGTATGTATGTAGTATGTATGTAGTATGTATGTGGTATGTATGTAGCATGTAGTATGTATGTAGCATGCATGTAGCATGCATGTAGTATGTATGCAGCATGCATGTAGTATGTATGTAGTATGTATGTAGCATGCATGTAGTATGTATGTAGTATGTATGTAGCATGTAGCATGTATGTAGTATGTATGTGGTATGTATGTAGCATGTAGTATGTATGTAGCATGCATGTAGTATATATGTAGTATGTATGTAGCATGTAGTATGTATGTAGTATGTATGTGGTATGTATGTAGCATGTAGTATGTATGTAGCATGCATGTAGCATGCATGTAGTATGTATGTAGCATGCATGTAGTATGTATGTATGTAGTATGTATGTAGCATGCATGTAGTATGTATGTAGTATGTATGTAGTATGTATGTAGTATGTATGTAGCATGCAGTATGTATGTAGCATGTATGTAGCATGTATGTAGTATATATGTAGTATGTATGTAGCATGTAGTATGTATGTAGCATGCATGTAGTATATATGTAGTATGTATGTAGCATGTAGTATGTATGTAGCATGCATGTAGTATATATGTAGTATGTATGTAGCATGTAGTATGTATGTAGTATTTTTTTTTTTTTTTTTTTTTAACATTTAACACATTAGCCGGATGATGGGACTACTACTGTCCCATCATTGGCTAATGTGTCAATCACTGTCATGGTAGCAGGCATCGCCAGATGGGACTTGTAGTCCCATCGGACGATGCTTGCACAGACCCCCGGACATCAGCACAGCCCCCCCGGCAGGCCGGCACAGCCCCCCGGCAGGCCGGTACAGACCCCCACAGGGTGCACAGACCACCGGCAGGCCGGCACAGCCCCCCGGCAGGCCGGTACAGACCCCCACAGGGTGCACAGACCACCGGCAGGCCGGCACAGCCCCCCGGCAGGCCGGTACAGACCCCCACAGGGTGCACAGACCACCGGCAGGCCGGCACAGCCCCCCGGCAGGCCGGTACCGACCCCGGGCAGTCCACACAGCCCCCCGGCAGGCCGGCAGAGACCCCCGGAAGGCCCGAAATGACGGCGCATCATGATGCGCACACACCGCGCATCATGATGACGTCAGGCTGTCAATCAACTTTGAACTTCCGATTCCGATGCCGAATTCCAATATTGAAAAAATATCGGAAGTCGGTATCGGAATTCCGATACAGCAAGTATCGGCCGATACCCGATACTTGCGGTATCGGAATGCTCAACACTACTCATCATACAAATCCTCCATCGCATAGTCGAGTGCCCATATACCCATCACACATCCTCCATCCCATAGTCCCATGCCCATATACCCATCATACATATTCTCCATCCCATAGTACCATGCCCATATACCCATCATACATATTCTCCATCCCATAGTACCATGCCCATATACCCATCATACGTATCCTCCATCCCATAGTCCCGTGCCCATATACCCGTCATACATATCCGCCATCCCATAGTCCCGTGCCCATATACCCATCACACATCATCCATCCCATAGTCCCGTGCCCATATACCCGTCATAGATATCCGCCATCCCATAGTCCCGTGCCCATATACCCATCACACATCCTCCATCCCATAGTCAACCATTATGACATCATAATGAGAGGCGGGGCTTGCAACCTATGATGACATCAGCGCCACCATGGCAACCACTATGACATCATAATGAGGGGCGGGGCTTGATACACACACTTTTTCCCCATTATGTAGATAGGGGCAAAATTGTTTGGTGAATTGGAACGCGCGGTGTTAAAATTTCACCTCACAACATAGCTTAGGACACTCTCGGGGTCCAGACGTGTGACTGTGCCAAATTTTGTGGCTGTAGCTGCGACGGTGCGGATGCCAATCCTGGACATACATACATACATACATACATACAAACACTTGAGCTTTATATATTAGATATATCATGATACAGCTCCATCTTAACATGTCTATGTTTGTTGAGCTCTTAAAGGGGCTTTCTAGACTATGATTTTGATGACATAGGTCATCAACATCAGATTAGTCCCGGTCTGACATGCGAAACTCCTAACCATCAGATGTTAGCAGATCCCTCAGTCAGCAGAAAGCACACAATGCATTGAGCTGGAGCTACATAGCTTACGTGTCATCAGTACTGTGGTTCCTGTATGATCCGCAGTCTGATGTTGGCTGGTAATAGCAACTGCTGGTATCTCCTGTCTAGCTGACTGCAGAATTCTGAATCCTTACAGCGTGTGCACTACACACTCTCAGTGCTCTCTAGTGTTGCTGGCGACAGTGGGTAATGACGTGACAGCGTGAATGCAATTTGCATACATGCGGTCACCTGGCAATTGGATGTCTTTGGCCTTTCTCAATTCACTTGTATTCAATTGAGTGGATGTGGTTCTAAGTATGCAAATCACATACTTGCGCTCAGGGCTGTCACTAGGAATTTCAGGGCCCCATACTGGCAAAATTTTCGGGGCCCCCTTGAGACTCCACCCAGGCTCCACCCCAGCCCCGCCCTCCACCCCTCGACCTGTCCACAGCCCCACCGCTCTCTCTTGGAAAAACTCCACTTCTCACCAATCACACATTAACAGTTCCCATCTCCAGATCACACACATAGCCAGCAGCTCTTGTTATGGCCAAAAGATTTTTTAAATCTACCACCATGACAAGGTAGACTCTTTTGGCTGGGCCCTACTCTACTCTAACCTATTAAAGATTTGCTAAAATATCCAATACAATTTAGGTATATTTTTTATTTATTTTTCAATTTTTAAAATGACCAATAATATCACATCCAAAGGGACAAATACCACCACACCATGCCCAGACACCATATTACCACCACATGGTGACCAATAATACCACATACAAGGAACAAATACCACCGCACCATGACCAGACCACATATTACCAGCACATGGTGACTGGATACTACAATACTGATCATTAATAAAAAAAAATATTACTATCACCATAAGTGCCATAATACACAGGAGATCTGTACTTAGTATGTAGTGTCTGTGTACAGGTAATACAGTGATCACCAGTGACATTATACACAGAAGAAGCTCTGTATATAGTGTCAGTGTACAGTTAATACAGTGATCACCAGTGATATTATGCACAGGACCTCTGTATATAGTGCCAGTGTACAGGTAATACAGTGATCACTGGTGACATTGTACAAAGGCACTCTGCATATAGTGTATAGTGTCATTGAACAGGTAACAAACTGACTCACCAGTGACGTCTCTAGGTAAAATCCTTCATCATTGCTTTTCATCTTTCTTCCAGCACAGATCGCCATCACGTCTTGTAGCCAGGGCTTGTTTCTGCAGGAAATAACACAGTTATCTAGAGCTCCACTTGCAGAACACATTACTTAATTTTTTTCCAACTTCTACACTACACCAGATGAAGAAAAAAGGTGACATAGTGTCACTCTGCACAGAAACAGAACCTCCCCCCATTTAAAACAGTATCCTCAAAAAAATAAAATAAATACATCACTGCAGTAATAATATCCCTTAATTAGCCCCTATGGTAATAATATCCCCCATCCTGGCTCCAGCCATATTTTCTCTCATCCTGCCCTCATGAGTATCCATTCTGCCCCCACATGATCTCCAGATCCTGCCCCATCTGTCTACATCGTATCCATCCTGCCCCCATGATCCTGCACCATGTGTCTCCCATCATGCCCCCTCCTGTCTCACTGTCACATTCTGCCCCCTCCTGTGTCTCACTGTCACATTCTGCCTCCTGTGTCTTACTGTCACATTCTGCCCCTGTGCCTCACATTCTGCCCCTCCTCTGTTTCACTGTCACATTCTGTCCCCTGTGTCTCACTGTCACATTCTGCACCCTCATGTGTCTCACTGTCACATTTTGCCCCTCCTGTGTCTTACTGTCACATTATACCCCCATGTCCATTCTGACCCCATGTCTCACATTCTGCCCCCATGGTCATTCCGCCCCGTGTCTCGCATTCTGCCCCCTCCTGTGTCTCACTGTCACATTCTGCCCCCTCCTGTGTCTCACTGTCATATTCTGCCCCCTCCTGTGTCTCACTGTCACATTCTGCCCCATGTCTCATATTATGCCCCCTCCTGTGTCTCACTGTCACATTCTGCCCTCATGTCTCACATTCTGCCCCCTCCTGTGTCTCAATGTCACATTCTGCCCCCCTCCTGTGTCTCAATGTCACATTCTGCCCCCTCCTGTGCCTTACTGTCACATTCTTCCCCCATGTCTGCATTCTACCCCCATGTCCTGCATTCTGCCCTCATGTCTCACATTCTGCACCCATGTCCATTCTGTCCCCATGTCTTGCATTCTGCCCCCATGTATTGCATTCTGCCCCCTCCTGTGTCTCACTGTCATATTCTGCCCCCTCCTGTGTCTTACTGTCACATTCTGCCCCCATGTCTTGCACTCTGCCCCATGTCTCACATTCTGCCCCCTCCTGTGTCTCACTGTCACATTCTGCCCCATTTCTAGCATTCTGCCCCCATGTCTTGCATTCTGCTCCATGTCTTGCATTCTGCCCCATGTCTTGTATTCTGCTCCCACGTCTTGTATTCTGCTCCCACGTTCTGCATTCTGCTCCCGTGTCCATTCTGCCCCGTGTCTCACATTCTGCCCCCATGTCTTGTATTCTGCTCTCACGTTCTGCATTCTGCTCCCATGTCCATTCTGTCCCGTGTCTCACATTCTGCCCCCATGTCTCACATTCTGCCCCATCATGTCTGCATTCTGCACCCATGTCTTGTATTCTGTCCCATGTCTTGTATTCTGCCCCATGTCTGCATTCTGCCCCCATGTCTTGTATTCTGCTCCCATGTCTTGCATTCTGCCCCGTCATGTCTGCATTCTGCCCCCATCATGTGTCCATTCTGCCTCCCATGTCTTGTATTCTGCCCCATGTCTGCATCCTGCCCCCATGTCTCGCATTCTGCCCCCATGTCTTGCATTCTGCCCCATGTCTGCATTCTGCCCCCATGTCTCACATTCTGCCCCATGTCTCACATTCTGCCCCCTTGTCTGCATACTGCCCCTTGTCTGCATTCTGCCCCCATGTCTCGCATTCTGCCCCATGTCTCACATTCTGCCCCCTTTTCTGCATTCTGCCCCATGTCTCGCATTCTGCCCCCTTGTCTGCATTCTGCCCCATGTCTTGCATTCTACCCCATGTCTTGCATTTTGCCCCCGTGTCTACATATTTGTCCCTGTGTGTCTCCAATCCTGCCCCCTGTCTCCATATTTGCCCCTGTATGTCTCAGATCCTGCCCCCGTGTCTACATTCTGCCAGGGAAACATATTGCCCCTTTCAATAATAAAATAAAAACTTTGTTCTTACCTGACCTCGCTCCTGCGGTGAAGATGGAGCTGCTGTTGTGTGAGCTGAAATCGCCTGTGGTGACGTCATCGTCATGTGATCAGGGGGCGGAGCTGATCAATGCTGAAGGCCTGTGATAATGATGACGTCACCACAGGTCCTTCAGCACTTCTCTAACTTTTGGATGTCGGGCGCTGTGGTGGCTCTGCTGATGTGTGCGCTGCAGGCCCGGCTGCAGCGCACACTTGGGGCCCGACCACAGCGCACACTTGGGGCTCACCCGGCGCCCCTATGACGCACGGCACTTGGGGCCCGATGACTGGCAGCACAGGAGCGGGGCCCCTGATCTGCGGGCCCCCTTCTGTTCTGCTGTTCACCGGGCCCCATACAGCAGTAAGGGCTGTCATGCCCTGATGGCGGCCCTGCTTGCGCTCACATGACCACCTGCTCTTGCCGGCGACACCTGATAGCAATGGCCGCATGCCATGCACACGCTGTAATGATTCTGAAGTCTACAGTCACAAGAGTGATTACAGTCTTTCATCAGAAGACCGGACAACCCCTTTAACAATGGGAAAAGAGATACTAGGAGTTGTTTTGTACTGATGGTAGTTCTGGTGATGTAGTCATGTACTAACGGTGGTTCTGATTATGTATCCGTGTACTGATGGTGGTTGTAGTAAGGTAGTCATATACTGATGGTGGGTCTAGTGATTTAGCTCAGCAAAGATCATGGTTCTGGTGATGTATGCATGTACTGATGGTGGTGGTAGTGATGTATTCATGTACTAATTGATGGTTCTGGTGCTGTATTCTCTCATTAAAGATAAAGAAGAAAAAAAATTGGTACAGCCAGATCAGTAAAAGATTTGGATATCAAAATTGTCAAAATATAAAACTAGTTAGCCCTTACGGTAATGAGAAAAACATAAGCATTACAAACCAAACATTTTTTTTTTAGCAAAATAAAGAATTCAGGAAAGTTTGGTACAGCTGTAATGACACTGATCTGTAGAATCATGTCCACGGGTCTCCTTTATCAAATAATGAATAACTTAAAATCAAATATAAAAAAAACTATGATTTAATTGCATTTGTTTACTTCAGATTTATATTGTACTGCAGGGACAAGAGCAATTTCAATTTTCTCCATAGTTAGCAAAAAAGCTAGAATTGGCCCTGGCTGCAGTCACTACTCTGCTGTTACTTAATGTCTTATACTCTAGTCACATCCAGAGCTGCAGTAACCATTCTTCTGCTGTATCAAATTTTATTCTTCTATCACACCCAGAGCTGCAGTCATTTTTCTGTATTAAATCTTGTTTTATACTCTAGTTATATCCAGAGCTGCATTCACTATTCTGCTGTTACAGCATGTTTTAAATTCTAGCCCAGACCTGGTCAAAGTGTGACCTATGGGCCACATCAGGCTATTTGGTTGTTTCTATCTGGCACATGGAGCGGGACAGCCCAAGGGCAAGAACCTGTGCCATCCCACACCACATGGCCTACCCCTACCTGGCATTTCAATTTCCCAAGGATGCAGATAGCCATGTGTATACAGTTTGACATTCCATGCAGTATGATTGCCCATAGCTCCCATACAAAGTCTGATGCCACATAGCCCCTATATACAGTATGATGACCCATAGCTCTGACCTAGTATGGTACCCCATAGCCTCTATACATGGTATACTTTCCTTTAGCCCATATACAAATTATGACGCACCATATCCTCACTTTTCATAGTATGAGGTCCCAAAGCCTCTATGCCGAGTATGATGGCCTCCACAGTATACTCCTCCATATAATGCCACCACAGCTCCCTCAACTCCCAGGATATCCAAAAAGCTTATACTCACCCAGCCTTGGATCAATGTTCACTGCAGCCTCCATTTCCTCTTCCAGCTTGTATAATAATGAACAGAAGCTGCCCGTGCCTGTCAGTGTAACTGGTGGAGCAAGGAGAAGATGGCTTTCTGCTCCTCAACAGGGTTTAACAGTATCAGTGTCCAAAGGATACTATTAAAAGTGTTGCATACTAATGCCATCCACTGACCATTTGGCATTTGCCAGAATTTCCACTCCAGCCCCGCTGCATCGCATTAGAATAACTTCTATGCCAGTCTGTCATTTATCAGAGTCATTAACCCCTTTATGACCTATGACGTGCCGTGTCCGTCATAGGTCACCCGCCCCTCTTTGTTGCAGTCTCCAGAGCCTGATCTCATCAGCTGTCATGTGCCCCTAACAGCAGTGGGTAGAATCGCGATCCACCCACGGCTGTTAACTAGTTAAATGCCGCTGTTAATCTCGGCATTTAACTCACACAAACGGGATGCGTGTCTCAGCTCTGCCCATCTGCGCCCGTGTAACATGACCGTGGGTCGCCGATGGGGTTGTCATTGCTGAGCTGCTATGATCATTTTTGTTACACATTGCAGTTCTGCAGCCCTGCTATGTGTAACAGAAGCTATCAGATGATCGCAGCTTCTAGTCTACCACGGAGACTATTGGAACAAGTAAAAAAAAAAAATTTTAAACATTAAAAAATTGTTAAAAGTGTAAAAATTCAAATCACCCCCATTTGGCCCATTCAAAGTAAAATAAAAAATACACATATTTGGTATCGCATCATTCAGAATCACCTAATGTATCAAGATATAAAAAGAATTAATCCGAACTGTAAACGGTATAACGAGAAAACAATCTAAAGGCCAGAATTAAGTTTTTTAGTCGCTGCAACATTGCAATAAAATACAATAACGGGTGATCAAAACATCATATCTACCCCAAATAGTGTTCATAAAGACATCAGGTCGGCACGCAAAACATATGCACTCTCCCAGCTCCAGATCCTGGGAAAAAGGAGATGCTACGGGTCTTGTAAAATGGCGCCATTTCTAAAGAAATTTGACAAACTTTGGATTTTTTTTCACCACTTAAATAAATAATAACCTTTACATGTTTGGTATCTACGAACTTGTAATCACCTGGGGAATGATAGTGGCAGTTTTCCTGAAGATAGTAAAAAAAATCCAAAACACTATTGTGGAATTGCCCTTTTTTGCCATTTCACGGCACTTAGAATTTTTTTCCCCATTTTCCAGTGTACAGTCTGGTAAAAGCAATGGTGTTGTTCAAAAGTAAAATTCGTCTCGCAAAAAAAACAAGCCGTCACGTGTCCGTAGTGATGGAAAAATAACAAAAGTTATGGATCTGAGAAGAAGGGGAGCGAAAAATGGAAACAAAAAATCGGAAATATCCTTGGTCTTTAAGGGGTTAATATGCATGTGTTTAGGGTTTATTAGTGAATCGCTAATTACTGGAATAACTTACTTTGACTTGTCATTGCTTCATGACTGTGAATTTGTCACAAGAGCACAATTAACATTCACTCGACTTGATACCTTCAGAAAATCTGCAAGAACGGACTTATGATTGACTGGGCAGCCGTCATAGTTATTCACAGTAGACGTAGAGTAAAGTGCTTCATAGATACTGGTGGAGATCTTTGGCCTTTGAGTTGAGGTCAGATGTCAGTTCTTAAAATATTTCTTAAAAATTGTCATTAAGTCCGATATCTGTGCACTTGAATCTGATTGTAAATCCCAAGAAGAAAGATTGGCTGAGAGATAATGGACCACTGACTGAGTTTAGACTAACGTGATCTGCCACTTTACCTAGAAAAACAGTCGTCTAGAAACGTGCTGGATCAAATTTTTTTGGTTCTGCTGCCATCAAAACTGCAGCAATTCAGTGTGGCATAAATGTGAAAAAGTGATGACATTGTAGTGCAGGAATATTGGAGATGCCGACACTATAGCTACTCGCAATTGCCACAGATTAGATAAAAGCCTCAAGGAAGGACTGCTCTTCATATGTCCATCCACAGGTATCAGAGGAGCAGGGTGTGCAAAGATAACCTTCCCCGCACCGTTATTACACTTACGTCAGTCTGCAGGAAGGGGTCATACATCCGGTATCTGAGGAACTAGGGTGCACCAAGAAAGCATTCTCCCACCATTATTCCACCCTATAAATGTTCAATAAGGGGTCATCCATCCACAGGAATCACCGGAGTTAGAGAGTGCCGAGAAAACAATACCCTATCATTATTCTAACCTACTAGCTTGCAGGAATAGGTCATCTATCCACAGGAATCTGAGGAGCTAGGGTGCAATAATAAAACATTCCCCCACCATTACTCCATCATACCAGCCTTCAGCAAGGGTTCATCCTTCAACGGGTATCGTAGGAGATGCAGGGAGCCGAGACAACATTCTCCACAACATTACTCCACCTGCATGGCAGAAAGGGTTCATCAATCCAAAGGTATCAGGGGTCACAATGTGCCAAGAAAACATTCCATCACCATCACTCTCAAGCAGCCTGAATTGGTGAAGCAGAAATACATATAGATTCATCTGTCCTGATTAGAGTTGAGCAAAACGGGTCGGTCGTATTCAAAAGTCGGCGACTTTCGCTGAAGTCGGGTTTCATGAAATGAAACCCGACCATAACATGAGGTCGGCCACGAGTTCGGCGACCAGAGCGCCAAAGTCGTGTTTCAAAAGATGCTTCCAGCGCCCTTTTTCAGCCAATGATGGAGGACGCACACTGTGGGCAACGCGATGACATAGGCATCGGTCACCACCATCTTTGAGAAGGGCATGCAAGTGATTGGCTGGCTTTGTGTGGCATCACAGAGGCTATAAAAGGGCGTGCACACCGACCACCATCTTACTTCTGCCGATCTTAGCATTAGGGAGAGGTTGCAGCTGCTGATTCTGAATAAGGGAGAGCGTTAGGCAGGGAAGAAGAACCAAAAAACTGCTTCTGCTGTTAGCGATTTTCACTTACAACACAACACTTTGTGTGCAGTGACAGGGGAGGCTCTAATTTTGTGCATCAGCTCTGTTGGTTATTAGGCTGCCTTATAAGGCTCCCTGATAGCTGCATTGCTGTTTGCACACTGCTGTGCAAACTGCTATTTTAAAAGCAAAAATACTTTTTTTCCTCCTTTCTGCACAGTTACCAAGCGTTCATTTTTCCACCCTTTTGTGTGTGCAGCAGTCCTGCTTATTAGGCTGCCTGCGTCCATACTTGGACTGAGAGCATCATTGTCAGCGTCCTCAAATCTCTAGTGACATCCAAATTCTCACTAATCCTATAGACACCCTCCACCTTGTCATACACCATCCAATTTCAGCCTGTTACATTGAGGTGTATTCTCTCCTGGGCCTAAGACAATAGTTCAGTGTCCTCAAATCTATAGTGAGATTCCAATTCTCACCAATCCTATAGACACCCTCCACCTTGTCATACACCATCCAATTTCAGCCTGTTACATTGAGGTGTAATCTCTCCTGGGCCTGAGACAATAGTTCAGCGTCATCAAATCTATAGTGAGATACAAATTCTCACCAATCCTATAGACACCCTCGACCTTGTCATACACCATCCAATTTCAGCCTGTTACATTGAGGTGTAATCTCTCCTGGGCCTGAGACAATAGTTCAGCGTCCTCAAATCTATAGTGAGATTCAAATTCTCACCATTCCTATAGACACCCTCCACCTTGTCATACACCATCCAATTTCAGCCTGTTAAATTGAGGTGTAATCTCTCCTGGGCCTGAGACAATAGTTCAGCGTTCTCAAATCTATAGTGAGATTCCAATTCTCACCAATCCTATAGACACCCTCCACCTTGTCATACACCATCCAATTTCAGCCTGTTACATTGAGGTGTAATCTCTCCTGGGCCTGAGACAATAGTTCAGCGTCCTTAAATCTATAGTGAGATTCAAATTCTCACCAATCCTATAGATACCATATAGCTGGTGGTATTTTGGGTTCATTTTCACAAAAATGAGAAAGTATGGGGGAAGACACCATGGAAGTGGGCAGGGGTTGCCAGCTGGTCCCGATGGTGGTGGTGGTGGTGTTGCATCTGTTGGTAGTGGCAAAAGCACAATAGCACCTAAGGCAGGAGGTGTTGAGCCTGCGTCATCGTCTGGCTCCACAAGGCCTCGAAGGCTCTCTTTTCTGGGATTTGGTAAACCGCTTTTAAAGCCGGAGCTTCAAGAACAAGTTTTGGCTTACATTGCTGACACAGCCTCCAGCTCTCTCAACTCCTCTTCTGAAGTTTCAAAAAATAAAAGCACTGAGTCGTCATTGGAGGCTCCTGGTCAGGAACAACACCTATCCTTGTGTCCTTCACCCCTAACAAAAGTGAAGGATGTGACAGGCCACACTACCTATTACTCCATGGAGCTCTTTTCACATGCCATACCTGGGATAGCAAGTCAAATCGTGAATTCCCCAGTCAAAGATGAATCTGACATGGAGTGCACTGATGCACAGCCACTGCTAGATTTTTCTGCTGGTACATTCACTCAGAGCACGACCTTGTCCTCGCAGTGCACTGAGGCAGAATCAGACCCTGATGAAACTCCAGTGCCCCTTCCCGCATAATATACCACCTTACACGGTGAAACAGAGGAAGGTGCACATGAAATTGAAGAGGAGGTGATGGATGACCCAGTTGTTGTCCCAGATTGGCATCCATTGGGGGAAGAGGGTGCCGCTGCCTACAGCTCAGAAGAGGAGGAGGAGGATTTGCAGCAGGCAACGACATCGCAACAGCTGTTATCTGGCATGACCGTCGCAGTCCAAAAACATGTTACAAAAACCAAAAGAGTTGCAGGACAGCTTGGCCAGACGGTCAAATTAGAACAGCGTGCAAGGTCTCAAAATGTCTTCCATAGTAGGAAGAGTGCAGTGTGGCATTTTTTGAACAAAATCTTAATGATCAGGCAAAAGTTATCTGTAAGAAGAGCACAAAGACCTTTAGCCGAGGGAAAAATCTGAGAAATTTGAATACAAGTTGCATGATTAGACATTTAACCACCATGCACTTGCAAACGTGGACGGACTACCAAACCTCATGTACCACATGTGCACCTGTTCCGAATAAAGGTAGTCAGCAATGCTACATCGCTTCCCCCACTGTAAGCCCACCAGTTAGCACACCACCAGCAGCAAATGTCGAGATGTCGTCGCAAGGGCAAAAGCAGTCATGGAATCACAATGTTATTGCTATGAAAGACTGAATCTAGGCCATCAGCAACACCACCAACACCATCACCATCACCAACCCTCTCTCAGTTCGCCATGTCAACCGCTAGTTCCACCATATGCAGCTCTCAAGTCCAGCTCACCCTAAAAGAGACTCTCAGTAGGACAAGAAAGTACTCATCCTCTCATCCGCGTCACTTTGAACGCCCACATTGCCAAACTAATCTCGTTAGAGATGATGCCCTACCGGTTGGTAGAAAGCAAAGCTTTCCGCGACCTCATGGCCTACGCAGTACCACGCTATGACCTACCCAGTCGGCACTTTTTTTCGCAAAAAGCCATCCCAGCCCTCCACGTGCATGTGAAAGACCGCATTGTCCATGCACTCAAGCAATCAGTGAGTGGAAAGGTGCACCTCACAACAGATGCATGGTCCAGTAGGCATGGCCAAGGCCGTTATGTGTCCATCACTGCGCACTGGGTTAATGTGGTGGATGCAGGGTCCACAGGGGACAGCGGCAGTGGGACAGTGCTGCCTAGCCCACGGTATAGGAAACAGTTGGCTGTAGGCGTTCGACCCTCCTTCTCCTTCAGAAGCGAAAGCTCGTCCACAGAGCGCAGTCGCACGAGCACTCCATCCGCAGCTGCCAGTGTTGCACACGAGTTGTCCCACTATAGAACAGCTAGTGGTAAGCGTCAGCAGGCTGTGATGAAGATGATGTGTTTGGGCGACAACAGACACACCGCGGAGGTACTGGCCGACTACTTGCAGCGACAAACTGAGTCATGGCTAGGCAGTCTACATCTTGAGACAGGCAAGGTAGTTAGTGATAACGGACGGAATTTTGTGGCAGCCATAGCCCTTTCAAAACTCAGACACATACCTTGCCTGGCTCACACCTTGAACCTGGTGGTGCAGTGCTTCCTCAATAATTATCCGGTGCGAAGACTGTGCTCGCACATCCGCCGGTCACCCCTACACTCCAGTCGTATGCAGAAGCTGCAGCGATTGCTCCACCTTCCCAAGCACCGCCTAATTATCGACGTTGCAACAAGGTGGAACTCCACCCTGCACATGGTTCAGAGGCTGTGCAAACAGAGGCAGGCTGTAATTCATTTGTGGGAGGATACACGGGCAGGCAGTTTGCAGGCAGACATGGAGTTGTCCGGTGTGCAGTGGTCGAAGCTGAAAGACCTCTGTAAAGTCCTTCAGTGTTTTGAGGAATGCACATGGCTGGTAAGCGCAGACGACGCCATCATAAGCATGAGCATCCCACTTATGCATCTGCTCATGCAAACTTTGACGCACATTAAGGAGCAGGCATCTGCAGCCGAGGAGGAAGAGGGAAGCCTTGATGACAGTCAGCCATTGTCTGCTCAGGGAAGTCTCATGGACGAGGTGGAGGAAGAAGAGGAGGAGGAGGAGGATTATGGGGATAATTATTTTGGGGAGGATGCTTCTCAGGGGGCAAGTGAAAATGTTGGCGTGGCAAGGTCAGATACAGGGTTTGTGCTCCTCCACCCAGCACTCGCAGTGCATCATTGACACCTGGAACATTGGCCCACATGTCAGATTATGCCTTGCAGATCCTAAAAAGGGACCACCGCATTGCCAAAATGATGAACGATGACGACTACTGGTTGGCCAGCATCCTGGATCCACGCTATAAAGGCAAATTCCAAAACATCATGCCACAGGAGAACCTAGAGCTAATATTGGCTAACAAACAAGCAACTCTGGTTAACCGCTTGGTGGGGCATTCCCAGCACACAGCGACGGTGATGTTTTTCCAACGAGCCGTAGGAGGCAACATGGAAGAGGTGTTCGTGGTGCACACAGCCAAAGTGGCGTTGGACACAGGGGTTTCATGACCATGGTGTGGACTGACTTTTCAAGTACCGCTCACACGACTGGTTATACTGCATCGATCGAAAGTGACAGGAGACAGCAGTTGTCAACTATGGTAACAAACTACTTCTCGTCCCATATCGATGTTCTCCCTCACCGGTCATTCCCCTTTGACTATTGGGCCTGTAAACTTGAAACCTGGCCTGAATTGTCACAATATGTCTTACAGGAGCTCGCTTGTCCTGCTGCTAGTTTGTTATCTGAACGAGTCTTCAGTGCTGCTGGATCAATCCTGACAGAAAAAAGGACCCGTCTGTCGACCCAAAATGTTGATGATCTAACCTTCATTAAAATGAACCATGCATGGGTGTTAGGGTTCTAAGTGGGAACCCGAGAGTGGACCCTATGGGTCGTGGCTCCAGAGCCCCCGAGGGCGAGCGGACCAGGTGATGGCCACCCCCTATACAGGGAGTGTTAGGGGCAGGCCCAAGGGGGGTGAGACCACGACAGCCGGAACCAAAGGGACGACCCAGGGAGTGTACAGAGGGAAAGGCCAAAGGATGCTGACTAGAGTAGACCCGGAGTAGGAGGGAACAGACTGAGGGAACCAGGACCGATCAGGACGGAGCCGGAGCAGAGGTGCTGGAATGGAAGAAGGAAGGAAGGAAGATTAGGAGGGACTGGCCTAGGGGTACAGACAGGGCCCTAGCTAAGGGGCTAACGAAGACAGCAGCAGGGGAGGACCAGGCAAGGGACAGGCACGGAAACAGGAAGGAAGACAGCAGAGGGAACTGAGCGGAGATCCCAGACGGGGCTACGGAGCGGTGAGCAGAGCGCAGACTAGGAGAGTGGAGGGACCTGAGAGTCGGGGGCGACGCTGCGCAGGAACGCTAAGCGCCACAGAGCAAGACAAACAGGCGTCTTACCACTCAAGACGCCAGACAGAAATACCCGGTGGGCGCCGCCATGTTGGGGCGGAGCCACCGGGTCACGTGCTCCCAGGATGCCCCGCGGTCAGAAACGAGCGAGTGCGCATGTGCGTGCCTCTGACGCGCCATGACCCTGCAAAGCCAGACAGGGCACGGCGCGAGGATGGAGGAGGGGTGCACCGGGAGGAGGAGGACCCCAGGCGAGCGTCGGGGCGCGTAATAATGGGTTTTAAAGGATTTTGTCCCACCCTCCCCTGCTGTCACGTAGGTTGCCAGAAAAATGGCTTGCTTTTGTCCTCTTCTTCCACGAACTTCTCCAATTACTCCATTTGCAGCTGCTGAATATCCAACATCAACATATGCCATTTTTTCCACCTCCCTAACTGGGCTGCCTCCTCCCACAGGGCCGGGGTCACCACGAGGCGCACGCACCCGTGCGAGTGCCATTGCCCTGGACAGGTGGGTGGGCACACTCTTTGGCAAAGGCACTGGCACAAGGTCCCTCATAGTAGAATCAAGTGTCTCTGACGGTGGGGGTGCACACCCGCCGTCAGACACACCGGCGTACTATGAGGGGCCCTGTCCCAGTACTGCCGCCCATGAGTGGGCCCCCCCTGCTTGCTCAGGGCACCAGCACTTGACTTACCTCTCCCTGCTCCACTACTGTGTAGTCTGGCCTGTTAAATACTGCACTGGGACTGCCAATACAAATTTGTTGAAATGATAGATGATGATTAAGAGGTAGGTATGCACTGTCCTGCTGGGCTCTATCTTCAGATAATCAATGGCTTCCATTTGTTATGGACGTCGACTCACAATGAGATGCAGTGGTGGTTTATCATGAAGGATAGCAGCACTTGCTATATGATTTGTTATACTATATAGTTTTTATATCCCCTTGACTTTTATTAGCTATATTATCTAGCTCTGCATTCTATTATCCTGACGGGGTGTCTGCAGCCTCGTTGGCCCTTCATGACCATTGTGTTCATCTATATGCTGTTCCTTTTCCCTTTCCAAATACTGTGTGTCCATATTTATTAATGTTTTATTACTATTTTCAATAAACATTATAGTTTTATGGATTTTTGACTGCTTCTTCTTTTGGTAATTTCTAGTAAATGTGCAGTTGTCCTGCATTTGTCCTGCCTCAATTATGTGGATCATGATATATGATTTATATTATTGATCTTCTTTTATGGCCATTATATATCGTTGATATTTGGCCTCCACATATAATATGTCTATTACCCTTTTATTACAGTGTATACTTGTGTACGCTTCGAATACATAACCCTTTTTACTTTTGTCTAAACCATACTGAGGCTGTGAGTGTCTTTGTCGGACTCCGGAAATATACACGCAGATTTTTAATGTTTAAACTATTCTATATATACCTGCTATCCAGTGATACTGTACCCTTTCTCAACTTTGTACAATCACGTCAAATCCATACTGGGCCTGAGACCCTCTGAGTCTGCCTCCTGATATATAGACATAGGTTTTTAATGTTTAAACTATGCTATATATACCTGTTATCCGGTGATACTGTACCCTTTCTCAAAGTAAATGGGGGTCAGCATCACCTCTGAGAATTCTCCCGGAAGTTTTTACAATGATTAGTAATTCTAAAATTTCTGCAATCAGTTGACTTTCCGTCTATACTTGTATCCATCTCGTTTCCTCTTGCGGAGAGTCTGGACTCTCTTTCTGAGACTGAAATATATATGAAGATTGAAAAATACCCCAACAGTGTATACTGGTGTACTGTTATGAATGGGTCGCCGAGGAAAAAAAAACAACACAAGCTAAGCCTCAGAAAACCAGAGAGGTTGGTAACTATGCAGACTGCAGATCCCTGATTCTAACTCACAACTAGCAGCAGTCGTGGAAGGTTCCTACATTGGTCCTAGACGCCTGGTCACAACCGGAGAGCTAAATAAGCCTAAAGCAGGAAAAGAGGAAAACTAACTGCCCCAGAGCAGACCCCAAAGGAAAGACAGCCCCCACATGTATTGACGGTGTTACAAGATGAAAACAAATACAAAGGCAGGAAAATAAGCTGAGCAAACGATGGGGCCAAACTAACTAGAAAGGACAGGAAAGGAAAGACACTGTCTGCAATCTGCCAAACACCCGACCAAAGATAATGTCCAACACATCCGATAGCAAAATTAACCCTGAAGTCACTAGACTTCTCCCACTATATCAGCACTCTGAAATATTCTGAGACAGAGCAAAAAGAGGCCAATCTAATAAGGGACAAAAAAAAGCAAATTGGCAAATACAGATAAATAAGAGTGGAAATTCAGCACAGCCCAGCTGGGCTGACTGACCCCACAAAAAACTGAATTGACCAACAAGAGCAAGTGTGAACATTAGCAAAAACAAACTTAACTTGAGAAGACTGGAACAGAGCTGAGTCCAAGACCTGAGAAGCAGACTGAATCACCAGCACCAGGATTGGGCATCGGCTGTCTTATATCCAGTCTGATACTCCAGAGATCCAATCGTTATCCTTCCTCACCAGGTGGCAAATCACTAGCAATTAAACCAAGCTCACTACCTCCTGTCACCACCAGAGGGAGAACGGAAGGAGAACTCTCAACTGGTGGGGTGTACGGTGTGGAGCAGAGCCGGGTCTGTATGGGGTGTACAGAGAGGAGCCGCGTGTGTACGAGGTGTACGAAGCAGAGCCGGAGGTGTACGGAGCGGATGTGTGTACAAGGTCTACGGAGCGGAGCAGTGTGTGTATGAGGTGTACGGAGCAGAGCCGGAGGTTTACGGAGCGAAGGTATGTACAAGGTCTACGGAGCGGAGCCCTGTGTGTACGAGGTGTACGGAGCGGAGCAGAGCCGGGTGTGTACGAAGCGGAGCCGGAGGTGTACGGAGCGAAGGTATGTACAAGGTCTACGGAGCGGAGCCGTGTGTGTACGAGGTGTGCGGGGTGGAGCAGAGCCGGGTGTGTATGGGGTGTACAGAGCGGAGCCGCGTGTGTACGAGGTGTACGAAGCAGAGCCGGAGGTGTACGAGGTGTACGGAGCGGAGGTGTGTGCAAGGTCTACGGAGTGGAGCAGTGTGTGTATAAGGTGTACGGAGCGGAGCCGGAGGTGTATGGAGCGGAGGTATGCACAAGGTCTACGGAGCGGAACCATGTGTGTACGAGGTGTACGGAGCGGAGCCGGATGTGTGCGAGGTGTACGGAGTGGAGCAGAGCCGGGTGTGTACGAAGCGGAGCCGGAGGTGTGTACAAAGTCTACGGAGCGGAGCCTTGTGTGTACAAGGTGTATGGAATGGAGCCCTGTGTATACAAAGTGTACGGATCTGAGCCTTGTGTTTACGGAGCGGAGCAGATCCGGATGTGTACAGAATGAAGCCGTGTGTGTGCGGGGTGTACGGAGCGGAGCTGCTTGTGTATGGAGCGGATTCGCGTGTGTACGAGGTGTATGGAGCAAAGTCGCATGTGTTCAAGGTTTACGGAGTGGAGCCATGTGTGTACAAGGCGTACGGAGCAGAGTCGCATGTGTACGAGTTTTACGGAGCGGAGCCATGTGTGTACTGAGTGGAACCATGTGTGCGCGAGGTGTACAGAGCGGAGCCGTGTGTGTACGAGGCATACAAAGCTGGACCGTGTGTGTATGAGGCGTGCGGAGCCATGCGTGTACGAGGTGTATGGTGGGGAGCATTCATACCTCCCAACTGTCCCGTATCCAATGGGACAGTCCCGATTTTGAGAGAGAGACTGCCCCAGCTGGAAGCTTACTTTTCCCGCGGACACAGGAGTACGCGGCGGATCCCCGAGGAGCACTTTAAAACTCGCACGTGACGTTCTACCGAAAGTGACGTGCTGGAAGCTGACCGGAAATGAGGTAATTTCGGGAGGAGATTGTGACGGAACCATGGAGGCACGTCAGAGAATGCTTCAGATCACCGTGTCCTCCTCCGACAGCGTGGACAGAGGGATTGCCTTGGAATCGGGGATGCCGGCCATGTGAACGGATCATGATATGTCCTGCATCGGGAGGCTCAGGTGGGTATTACATTGGGAGCCGGGCTGCTATAGTATCTTTATACAATACTAGCTGAAGAGCCCGGCGCTGCCCGGGCATAGTAACTAACTGTGGTTAGTTATAGTAAATTATAATTATCCTCCATCCCATAGTCCCCTGCCCATATACCCATCATACATATCCTCCATCCCATAGTCGAGTGCCCACATACCCATCACATGTCCTCCATCCCATAGTCCCATGCCCATACACCCATCATACATATCCTCCATCCCATAGTCCCGTGCCCATATACCCATCATATATATCCTCCATCCCATAGTCCCGTGCCCATATACCCATCATACATATCCTTCATCCCAGAGTCCCGTGCCCATATACCCATCACACATCCTCCATCCCATAGTCCCATGCCCATATACCCATCATACATATTCTCCATCCCATAGTCCCATGCCCATATACCCATCATACATATTCACAATCCCATTGTCGAGTGCCCATATACCCGTCATTCATATCCTCCATCACAAAGTCCAGTGCCCATATACCCATCACACATCCTCCATCCCATAGTCCCATGCCCATATACCCATCATACATATTCGCCATCCCATAGTCGAGTTCCCATATACCCATCACACATCCTTCATCTCATAGTCCCATGCCCATATACCCATCACACATCCTCCATCCCATAGTCCCGTGCCCATATACCCATCATACATATCCGCCATCCCATAGTCCCGTGCCCATATACCCATCATACATATCCTCCATCCCATAATCCAGTGCCCATATACCCGTCATACATATCCTCCATCCCATAGTCCAGTGCCCATATACCCATCACACATCCTCCATCCCATAGTCAACCATTATGACATCATAATGAGCAGCAGCGGGGCTTGCAACCTATGATGACATCAGCGTCACCATGGCAACCATTGTGACATCATAATGAGGGGTGGGGCTTGATACACACACACTGTTTCCCCAGTAGGCAAATAGGGGCATTATGACATCATAATGAGGGGCGGGGCTTGACGCGCACACACTTTTTCCCCCAGTATGTAGATAGGGGCAAAATTGTTTGGTGAATTGGAACGCGCGGGGTTAGAATTTCGCCTCACAACATAGCTTCTTATGACCCCGCTCTCCGGGTCCAGACGTGTGACTGTGCCAAATTTTGTGGCTGTAGCTGCGACAGTTCGGATGCCTATCCCGGACATACACACATACATACACACATACATACACACTTTGAGCTTTATATATTAGATTTCTTTATCTCTCTGTTTCTTTCTCTCTCTGTTCTTTCCTTCTTTCTCTCTCTAATCTTTCTTTTTTCTTTCTCTCTCTCTGTTCTTTCTTTCTTTTCCTCAGTACCAGCCACTGTGCCAAAAATGGCTGATGTATATACACTATACACTGTATATACATCAGCCTCGAGTCAGCACCTATCTATACATAAGCCTCAGCAACAGCATATACGTAAGCCTCAGCACCAGTATATACAGTTAGGTCCATATATATTTGGACAGAGACAACATTTTCCTAATTTTGGTTCTAGAGTCTAGACATTACCACAATGAATTTTAAACAAAACAATTCAGATCCAGTTGAAGTTCAAACTTTCAGCTTTCATTTGAGGGTATCCACATTAAAATTAGATGAAGGGTTTAGGAGTTTCAGCTCCTTAACATGTGCCACCCTGTTTTTAAAGGGACCAAAAGTAATTGGACAATTGACTCCAAGGCAATTTCATGGACAGGTGTGGGCAATCCCTTTGTTATGTCATTCTCAATTAAGCAGATAAAAGGCCTGGAGTTGATCTGAGGTGTGGTGCTTGCATTTGGAAGGTTTTGCTGTGAAGGAAACATTCGGTCAAAGGAGCTCTCCATGCAGGTGAAACAAGCTACCCTTAAGCTGCAAAAACAGAAAAATCCCATCCAAGAAATTGCTACAACATTAGGAGTGGCAAAATCTACAGTTTGGTACATCCTGAGAAAGAAAGAAAGCACTGGTGAACTCATCAATGCAAAAAGACCTGGGCGCCCACGGAAGACAACAGTGGTGGATGATCGCAGAATAATCTCCATGGTGAAGAGAAACCCCGTCACAACAGCCAACCAAGTGAACAACACTCTCCAGGAGGTAGGCGTATCAATATCCAAATCTACCATAAATAGAAGACTGCATAAAAGTAAATACAGAGGGTTCACTGCACGGTGCAAGCCACTCATAAGCATCAAGAATCAAAAGGCTAGACTGGACTTTGCTAAAAAACATCTAAAAAAGCCAGCACAGTTCTGGAAGAACATTCTTTGGACAGATGAAACCAAGATCAACCTCTACCAGAATGATGGAAAGAGAAAAGTATGGCGAAGGCGTGGTACAGCTCATGATCCAAAACATACCATATCATCTGTAAAACACGGCGGAGGCAGTGTGATGGCTTGGGCATGCATAGCTGCCAGTGGCACTGGGTCACTAGTGTTTATTGATGATGTGACACAGGACAGAAGCAGCCGAATGAATTCTGAGGTATTCAGAGCCATACTGTGGGCTCAGATCCAGCCAAACTGATTGGTCGTCGTTTCATACTACAGATGGACAATGACCCAAAACATAAAGCCAAAGCAACCCAGGAGTATATTAAAGCAAAGAAGTGGAATATTCTTGAATCGCCAAGTCAGTCACCTGATCTCAACCCAATTGAGCATGCATTTCACTTGTTAAAGACTAAACTTCAGACAGAAAGGCCCACAAACAAACAGCAACTGAAAACCACCGCAGTGAAGGCCTGGCAGAGCATCAAAAAGGAGGAAACAGCATCTGGTGATGTCCATGAGTTCAAGACTTCAGGCAGTCATTGCCAACAAAGGGTTTTCAACCAAGTACTAGAAATGAACATTTTAGTTACAATTATTAAATCTGTCCAATTACTTTTGGTCCCTTTAAAAACAGGGTGGCACATGTTAAGGAGCTGAAACTGCTAAACCCTTCATTCAATTTTAAAGTGGATACCCTCAAATGAAAGCTGAAAGTCTGAACTTCAACTGCATCTGAATGGTTTTGTTTAAAATTCTTTGTGGTAAGGTCTAGAACCAAAATTAGAAAAATGTCCCTGTCCAAATATATATGGACCTAACTGTACATCAGCACCTGTATAATACACAGGTGCTGGGGCTGATGTATATACAGGTGCTGGCGGGGGTGATGTATATACTGGTGCTGACTTGAGGCTGATGTATATATGGGCTGCATGTATATACATCACTGATCAGCCTCTAGTCAGCACCTATATATACACCAGAACCTGTATATACATCAGCCCCAGCACCCGTATATACACCAGCCCCAGTACCTGTATATACATCAGCCCCAGCACCCGCATATACATCTGCCCCTGCACCCGTATATACATCAGCCCCAGCACCCTTATATACATCAGCCCAGGCACTCATATATACATCACCACAGCACTCGTATATACATTATATATATATAATGTATATAATATACACTCGTATATACGTATATACATTATATACAGTATATACTGATTAAATTTGCTGATGACACAAAGCTAGGAGGGATAGCTAATACTAGAGAAGAGAGAGAGAGGATTCAAAAAGATTTAAATAAACTGGAGAAGTGGGCAGCAACTAACAGAATGGTTTTTAACAGGGAGAAATGCAAAGTACTACATCTGGGCAATAAAAATGAAAAAAGCAGATATAGAATGGGAGGAATAGGGCTAAGTGACAGCACATGTGAAAAAGACTTGGGTATACTAATAGATCACAGACTGAATATGAGTCAACAGTGTGATGCAGCAGCAAAAAAGGCAAATGCAATTCTAGGATGTATTAACAGAAGCATACAGTCTAGATCACGTGAAGTCATTATTTCCCTCTACTCCTCTTTGGTCAGACCTCATCTGGAATATTGTGTCCAGTTTTGGGCACCACATTTTAAAAAAGACATCAACAAACTGGAGCAAGTTCAGAAAAGAGCGACCAGAATGGTGACCGGTCTGCAAACCCTGTCTTATGAGGAAAGGTTGCAGGATTTGGGAATGTTTAGTTTGCAAAAGAGAAGACTGAGAGGAGACTTAATAGCTGTCTACAAATATCTAAAGGGCTGTCACATTTTAGAAGGATCAACTTTATTCTCATTTGCACGAGGAAAGACTAGAAGCAATGGGATGAAACTGAATGGGAGGAGGCACAGATTAGATATTAGAAAAAACTTTTTGACAGTTAGAGTGATCAATGAGTGGAACAGGCTGCCACGAGAAGTGGTGAGTTCTCCTTCAATGGAAGTCTTCAAACAGAGGCTGGACAGACATCTGACTGGGATGATTTAGCGAATCCTGCTTTGAGCAGGGGGATGGACCAGATGGCCCAGGAGGTCCCTTCCAACTCTACGATTCTATGATTCTATGATTAGCCCCAGCACTCGTATATACATCAGCCCCAGCACCCTTATATACATCAGCCACAGCACTCGTATATACATCTGTCCCAGCACCCGTATATACATCAGCCCCAGCACCTTTATATACATCAGCCCCAGCACTCGTATATACATCTGTCCCAGCACCCGTATATACATCTGCCCCAGCACCCGCATATACATCTGCCCCAGCACCCGTATATACATCAGCCCCAGCACTCGTATATACATATGTATATACAGTAGTCTAAATGTGATATATATTCAGCAGTATGTAACATAATATAGTATAATACTGTCAATTATAATGTAGAGTTGTGTGTATATAGTGTAGAGCTGTTCATATAGTATGTTGCTGTGTATATAGTGTGGAATCCACACTATATACACTGGCCCATCTTTACACTATACAGTATATACACAGCTCCACTCTATATTCCTTACCACGGTATATATTGTGGAGCTGTATACATTGTGTATACTACTCCTGTCCTGTATACATGGTGTAAATATAAGTATCTGCTCTAAGTGTGTGTATCTATGAAAATAAAAAGCACTCCGATGAATTGTGCAAAGTGGTGGACTCTTTATTTGCCCATGTGACAAAGCTTTGGATCTATAACAGATCATTTCTCTGCTATGGAATTGAAATATTACCACATGGGCTAATAAAGAGTCCTCCACTTTTCTCTTATTTAATCATTTAATCGGTGTGCTGATTATTTTCTTTTTATAAATGCCTTTGATTTAAGGGTGTGTGTCCTAAAAGCAATTCACCCACTGCTTAATATTTGGTGGTGCTCAATTATGACACATATCAAGGCTGACATCACCACCTGGCAAAAGCGGGCAATTGCCGTCAGGGACTTGTCATGCTATGGGGCTCGTAAGTAGGGGCTCCGGTGCCAGCGCTGACACAGTGGAAAACAATGATGAGTGAGGGAGCCATCTGCTGATGCTCCCTCTCTCATCTTTCCCCCTCTGCGTCTGAGCTTTGTGATGTCTTAGTGCAGAGGGTGCAATGACATCACTACAGCGAATCATCTATGCCAAGCAGTGCAGAGGATCAGAATACATTGAGGAAACCAGAGCAGTGGGGACAGGGAGAAGTATTATATGGGGCCCATTGTACTGTATGAAGTAATACTGTATATGGGGCCCATTATACTGTATAAAGTAATATATGGGGCCCATTATACTGTTTGAAGTAATATACAGTATGAGGGCCCATTATACTGTTTGGGCCGTTATATGGGGCCCATAAAACTGTATGCAGTAATGTATGGGGCCCATAATAGTGTATGGAGCATTATATGGGCTCATTGTACCATATGGAGGAATATGTGGGGTCCATTGTACTGTATGGATCAATATATGGGGCCATTATACTGTATGGAGCGTTATGTGTTGCCCATAATACTGTATGGAGGACTATGTGATGCCCATAATACTGTATGTAGGACTATGTTGTGCCCATAATACTATGAAGGACTATGTCGTTCCCATAATACTGTATGGAGGACTATGTGGTGCCCATAATACTGTATGGAGGACTATGTGGCGCCCATAGTACTGTATGGAGGTCTATGAGGTGCCTATAATACTCTATAGAGGATTATATGGTGCCCATAATACTGTAAAGAGGACTATGTGGTACCAATAACAATGTATGGAGGACTAAGTTGTGCACATAATACTGTATGGAGGGTTATCCAAATTCGGAAGTTCTCCCCTATCTTTTGGATAGGGGATGACTTTCTGTTTGTTGTGGATCTGACCGCTGGGACCCCCATGATCCTAGGAAACGTAGCTTTGAAGAGCACCATGTAAATGGAGCTGTGGTCCAATCATACGCACAGTGACACCATTAACATGTGGCTCTTTAAATAACTCCTTTAATAGAGTGATGAGGGGACGACAAAGTATAGCAAAAATTCACTGATCGGGGCTGGTGAGTGTTATAATTTGTGGGCTGGTGGGGTTTGTGTGGCAGGGCTGCTTTTTTGTCCCAGTCCGGCCCTGGTTTCCGGAGTGTAATGTAGACGCAAATATATGTTTAAGTCCCTGCAGAAGTCAAAAATTTGAAAAACCAATGAAAAATATTTGAAAAATGTATGTAAATAATTTCAAATCAATCTACTTTTTCCCGGAATGTTATCAGATCTAAAATATAAAAAAATTAGCGTACTTTGCATGGTTGCATTCATAATTGTCCAAACTAATGAAATATTATATTTATCCATAATGGTGAACTGCAAAAGAAACGAAAAAAAATGAAATAGCAGAATTGTCGTTTTTTGGTCACTTCGACCAGAAAGGCATATGGATCCCAAGATGGTAAAGACAAAACTACAGTTGGTATCAGAAAAACCCCAAGCCCTCACATAATTCTATCAACCCAAGACTAAACATTTTAGAGCTCTTGGAAGGCAAGAAGGAAAAATAGAATTGAAGAGAGGCCCAATGGGAATCTGTCACCCAAGGGCATGAGTGGGGTGTGCACCAGTCACCCACACAGTATGAGGACCCCACTGCTTCCCACTCAATATAATGGCCCTCACATCCCCCCTTTCATTATCATGGTCCCCACATCACTTCACACTTTATGAAGGCCCCACACAGCACCTCACATAGTATAGTGGTTGGCATATCCCCTCACGTAGTAGACTAGGCCATTATTTTAAAGTAGGATGCTGGTGAGGTCTTCATGCTGAGTGGACCATTTTACTGAGTGGGGAGATGTGAGAGCCATTTTACTGTGTGAGCGCTATCAAAATGTGTTAGTGGCTGTGGGGAACCATCACACTGTGTGATGGGCTATGGGGGCCACTATAATGGGTGAGGTGCTGTGTGAGGCCACCATAAAGTGTGAGGGGTTGTGGGGGCCATCATACTGAATGAGTGGAAGAGGGGCCCTCTTTTTGAGTGGAGGGCTGTGGGGGGGGGCTTCATTCTGTGAGTGGGTGCTGATACTAATTAAGCGGCTGTGGGGCCATCATACTGAATGGGCTGTGGGGGTCTTCACTTTGAGAGTGGGCTGCTGGTTTCACCATACTAAACGAGGGTTGTTATACTGCGTGGGGATCATCATAATGACAGGACATCATGCTGTGTGGAGGCCATGATACTGTTTATGTATGGAGGCGGCGACCATAACTATATCATGCTATGGGGGAACACTATAGGGGCATCATGCTATGGCGATATTATATTTTGTTGCTCGCACTGCGGGGACATCACAATGTAAGTGTGAAGTGACTCTGTTGGAGTGATTCACTGTGGGAATATCAAAATCCGTGTGTGTGGGGGTAGGGGCATTACTATAAACATGTTTTATAATGGCCATAAAAGGGGTATCGCTGATGAGGACAATAAGGGGCTTCAATTGGAAAATAATTGCTGCTTATGTGTCATAATACATGTCCTTCTCCTGGCTGATGAAGGTTGGGACATTGCCGAATATGTATATGTATGTGTGTGTGTTGTGTATAAATATATATTACGTGTATATTTTTATGTAGGGTGTGAGGGAGTGGGGGCAAGTAGAATGGCTGCCTGGAATCCTATGATGACACAATTCCCAGAACACCGCCCCCTATCAGTGGAAATGAAAGAAAATCCAATGATAACACCAAATGTTTGAAGATTTTATCCTCAGCATTAGAATATATGGTTAGATGGATCTTTCTATACAGAATGAGAAGATAAACGAAACTGTAAGAAAAAGATTAAATGTGATATAATGTCATAAGATGAGAATTGGAAATAGGAAAAGCTCAGCCAAACCTCTGTAACCACGGCTGTAATCTTATACCTGGAAAACTGCCAGGATTTTACTGTGTTTCATTCATGCCTATGTGTGCCGCCATCATTATTAGCTGCTTTATAAGGGGCAGACAATGAGAGAAAAAGTATTGGTTATTGCGCTGCATTGTGACATCATCACTTTCCTTATATGGAAGCTGGTAGTGATGTCACACAGGTGAGTGATGTCACAATAGAGCGGAACCTATAAACACTCCGTCCCATCTCACTGGCTCAGACTTGGTATTTGTTTGTCTCCTGACTGCACTTAGCTAGATCTTCTCCTTGTGGATTAGTGATTTTACTTGCGAATTACTTGTGAATTAGCGGATTACGTCTGTATTAGTGGATTACTTCTGGAATTTCCTGAAGATCATTGACTGAGGACTTCTCCATCTGGAGGTAAATCTATTGTGTGCTTTTATTTATGAAACTAGAAGTTTTTGTCTCATTAGATTTCGTGTATTCATTAAATTTTTCTCTTATGGAAAAACAGAACAATCGCATGAAGGATTGTTCGGGAAAATGAGGAAAAAATTCCCAATGCACTAAAATTGAAAAAAAAACAAACCTGAAATATTGCCATTGTGTTTTGGGTTTTAATTTACAGTGTTAATTATTCAGTAAAAATGACCTGGTAATAGTGGAGTACTGGCAATCATGCCTGGTCATGCCAGTACTATGGGGCCTGATGGGTGAGGGGGCCCGGTGAATGTAGAATTAAATAGTGGGGACATTTTTGTAAGCACCATATAGTAGAATTGCTATAAAATGGGTGAGAAAACTAAGGGGCCTTCAACAGGAAAACAACTACTGTTCACTTGTAATAATACATGCCCTTCCCCTTGTTTTTGAAGGTTGGGGCTCCACCAAAATTATATATATATATCTGTCTGTGTACACACACATATAATATATATAGACACACACACACGTATAAATATGCGTATATACATATAATTTTTTTCTAGGGGGTGAAAGAGTGGGGTCAATAAGAACTTTTGCTATGAGGCCCCAATATGCCATCACTTCTATCATGGAAATGTTATCATCCATCTAATAGACTGTATGAGGAGATGAGGTCCTGGTGATGGTCGGCCTGGAATCAGATGATGTCACAATTCCCAGAACACTGCCCCCATCAGTGAAAATGTGAGAAAATCCAATGACACCACCAAATGTTTGAAGACTTTATTCTGAACATTAGATTATATAGTTAGATGTATCGTTATAGAGAAAATAAGAAGATAAAGAAAACTGTCAGAAAAAGATTAAATTTGATATAATGTTATATGATGTGAATTAGAAATAGGAAAAGCTCAGCCAAACCTCTGTAACCACCGGCTGTAATCTGTTACCTGGAAAACTGCCAGGATTTTATTTCATTCATCCCTATTTGTACCACCATCATTATCAGCTGATTTATAAGGGGCAGACAATGAGAGAAAAAGTATTGGTTATTATTCTGCATTGTGACATCATCACTTTCCTTATATGGAAGCTGGTAGTGATGTCACACAGGTGAGTGATGATGTCACAATAGAGCGGAACCTGTAAACACTCCGTCCCATCTCACTGGCTCAGACTTGGTATTTGTTCGTCTCCTGACTGCACTTACCTAGATCTTCTCCTTGTGGATTAGTGATTTACTTGCATATTACTAATGGATTAGCTGATTACATCTGGATTATTGGATTAATTCTGGATTAGCGTAATATTTCTGGATTTTCTGGAGATTTTTCTGGAGATCATTGACTGAGGACTTCTCCATCTGGAGGTAAATTTATTGTGGCTGTTATGAAACTAGAAGTTTTCCTCCTGATTATTTTTCTTGTACCCTGGCGTATGGGAAGCGGCCATTGGAACTAGAGAAGAGTAACTCGTCTGGCAAAATCATGGCACAATGCAACAGATAAACCGTTTTCATGAATTTTGGTTTTTATTTGCAAATCAGAAAACAAATCCAGTCCTCAGTGATAAAAGTAGGAATCGCCGACAGAAAACCAGGGAGCAAATCTCCATGTCCAGCTATTTACAGGGGGATGAGGGGATATTTGTTTTAGAGATAAATACTAGTAATAATAATGGCAGCCAGCGCTCTACCTGTATGGGGCATAGCGAGCTGCACCATGGATTATGGCACCATGTAACATGTCTCCAATGTTTTCTCATCCCCTTCAGATCTCCCTCCTGACTCTGTCTGGTCCAGGACCACAGAGGGGACGTCAGTCACCACCTACAGAAGCTGAGAAGAGAACTTCAGCGTGTACAGGACTCAGCAGAGCCGGACATCTTTAGAGTGAGTATAATTGCGGAGGTGCCGGTTTGTGGTGACCGGGTATACCATCGCTGTACACAGCATCAGACTGGAGCACCTTGGGCTCACCAGAGAAAATCATTCTTGGGGCCCACTTGTATAGCTACATAGAAATAAATGCAAGACCAACAATTCTGTGGTAAAACACACTTGTGTTATGGTATAACATAAGGTAGTACATGTCTTAATGATATAGCAGGAGTTGGGGTAGCCCCCCTCATTGAATATAATGTAGAACCCCTCATGGAATATAATGCAGACCCCCTCACAGAATATAATGTAGCCCTCCTCAGAGTAAAATGTAGCCCCATCACAGGGTATAATGCAGCCCCCCATAGAATATAATGTAGCCCCCTCGCAGGGTATAATGCAGTCCTACATAGAATATAATGTAGTTTCCACATAGGGTATAATCCAGTCCTACAGTTTTATGGCCACCAGTACCCACTCACTTGTTCCCCTGCTGCTCTAGGATCTGCTCCGTTCTCAGCAGCTACACTGCTGTCTGACCGACACACAACATGTTGCACGATGAAGTGATGTCATTGTGCACCGGCTGTGTCAGAGGCAAAGGGAAATGATGGGGGAGGGAGAATCATCTGACGTGCTGTACTCCATTATTGTTTTCAACTGTATCGGCATCCATGGGCACTGGGGAGACCACCCTGTAGGGGAAGGGGCTGTAAGCCCTGAAACATTTTAGTATTTATTACCCATTATAAATCAGTTTCAAATATTTCTGAAATTTGAGTGAAAGAAGAACAACATCTGTAATGTGAAATATTATATTATTTGCATTTATATTGTAGAAATAATAATTATCTTTTAATTATAATAAGTATTAATTTCATTGAGAATTTCATGACATTTCCTCAAACATCATATTCCATTTTTGGCAGATTTGCTCTTCTGATTATATGATGAAGCAATCCAGCATGGCATCCAGCGATCAGGATAAAGGCCTGTTGGCCGTGTTGGACCTGCTCGTTGTCCCACTCCTGGAGGACACTATTCCAGGCATTATCAAATCATATGAGCCTGAAGAAATGAAGACCATGACCAGCATGCTAATAAATCATCTGCATGATCTGGATGGACAGGATTTGGTGAATGCCCTCCTGTTCTTGTCGACCATGACATCTGCCAGAGCGGACGCTGACAACTTTCTGTCTAATGAGCTCATTGATAAGACCTATCAACACATGCTGAAAGCAGAAAGTGAGAAACATCAGGGAATAACTGGTGCAGCTATGACGCTCCTGGCCAATATTGCTGTATACCGCTCCCAAGACGTGATGGAGCGCTTGGAAAGTGATGAGGAGCATCCACAGAGCAGCGCGCTGAAGACACTGGATCTCATTTCCACCAAAACCATCACAGGTTGGAAAGAGAGAAGTGCAGCGCAGAATATACTGACAGTGGATGACTTGATTACCCCTACACAACATCAAGCTGGACCACCTGACGGATTTGATTTTTATTATCATCTCCTGCACCCTAGCTATGGGTTCATAAATCACCTGGATGACGCTGATGTCCTCCATGACACAGACACAACCCAGGCTGGGATGTGTCGTTACATTACATGTGTCTTAACTGATGAGGAAAGAAGAAAGATCATCCATTACCTGCTTATAGCAATGAGATCTGCTGTCAGAAAGAGCAGACTCATCAGTGTCATGATCTTCTCGGAGCTGTTACTCCATCATCCTGAGCTCCTGGAGGAGAAAATGGCAAAAGATTTAATCTTATTAACGGCTTCAAAGATATACAGTTCGGACGAACTTGAGAACTGTCTTGCTTTAGAAGCTATGGGAAGTGCCTGTAAAGGTGCACCAAGACAGGTGCATCAACTGAAAGACCTCATCTATCGCTGCCTTTACAGTAAACTAGTGGGTCGTCAGAAGCTAAAAGTGGTCATTGAATCCCTAAAAGCAATGTCAAAGTTTGTTACCCTGCTGAAAAGATCAAAACTTGGCAGTAAATTTGAGAGAATTGTCCAGCGTTGTACTGACTACCTAAACCACCCAAACCCGCTGGTTCGGACATACTCCACTTCACTATTTGCAGACCTCGCCAAGAACTGCAACAGGGACAAGAGAAGCTTCAGCCGCCACGTCAGGACATTCCTACCTGAGTTACTGATAAAGTTACACAGTAAAAACCAGCAGGATAAGGCATCCGGTATTGCAGCCTTGCTGCATTGTCTTTCTTACATCGGATGTAAGAACGTTCAAGAGCTGTTATGTGCTGATGGCGAAAAAGCCTACAAAATATATAAACAGCTTGGGAAAAAGGAACCTGCCCTTCTTGTGAGGATGATGATCCACAGCATTGATTATATTAAGCCGTATATGGCAGACGAGGTAGACGCTGTCATGAAACACCTCACTATGATAAGAGACGCGTTACCCTATGAAGAACTCTATCCGTCAGCATTATCTGACGTGTTTATAGGGTTGAGGAGACTCAATTCTAAGATATATACTCCAGTGGTGCATGAGGCAAGTATCCGCGCCATTGACATCCTGGGCACCAAGTGGAAGAGCATCAGAACTGTTAAAGCAGTGAAAGTTGGAACAGAGAGTTTCCTGATCTATGAAAAAGTGAAGAGAGTGGAAGTAATATTTTATGAGACTTCAGTGTGAAACATCCATCACCAGATGTTACACTAAGGGTCAATGAATGAGACATCCTGAATACACTTAGATAAAACTCTTGACTATTGAAGACCATCTCAAGAACAATCCCCACATACCCCAATTTTCTTATGAAAAACTTAAAATAAAGAAAATAAAAAGAAAACTTACGGTGTTTCTCTGCTTATTGTAACTGGATGAAATGTTTCTGGACTGTTCCCATATGTATTTTGATCATAATCCTCTATATATAGT
The DNA here is from genome assembly GCF_039654945.1 of Dendrobates tinctorius. Taxonomy (NCBI): domain Eukaryota; kingdom Metazoa; phylum Chordata; class Amphibia; order Anura; family Dendrobatidae; genus Dendrobates; species Dendrobates tinctorius. The sequence continues at coordinate 34,501,469 of NW_027361743.1, read as the reverse complement.
TACTAGCTGAAGAGCCCAGCACTGCCCGGGCATAGTAACTAACTGTGGTTAGTTATAACAAATTATAATTATCCTCCATCCCATATTCCCGTGCCCATATACCCATCATACATATCCTCCATCCCATAGTCGAGTGCCCATATACCCATCACACATCCTCCATTCCATAGTCCCGTGCCCATATACCCATCATACATATCCTCCATCCCATAGTCGAGTGCCCATATACTCATCATACAAATCCTCCATCGCATAGTCGAGTGCCCATATACCCATCACACATCCTCCATCCCATAGTCCCATGCCCATATACCCATCATACATATTCTCCATCCCATAGTACCATGCCCATATACCCATCATACGTATCCTCCATCCCATAGTCCCGTGCCCATATACCCGTCATACATATCCGCCATCCCATAGTCCCGTGCCCATATACCCATCACACTTCCTCCATCCCATAGTCCCGTGCCCATATACCCGTCATAGATATCCGCCATCCCATAGTCCCGTGCCCATATACCCATCACACATCCTCCATCCCATAGTCAACCATTATGACATCATAATGAGAGGCGGGGCTTGCAACCTATGATGACATCAGCGCCACCATGGCAATCATTATGACATCATAATGAGGGGCGGGGCTTGATACACACACTTTTTCCCCATTATGTAGATAGGGGCAAAATTGTTTGGTGAATTGGAACGCGCGGTGTTAAAATTTCACCTCACAACATAGCTTAGGACACTCTCGGGGTCCAGACGTGTGACTGTGCCAAATTTTGTGGCTGTAGCTGCGACGGTGCGGATGCCAATCCTGGACATACATACATACATACATACATACAAACACTTGAGCTTTATATATTAGATATATCATGATACAGCTCCATCTTAACATGTCTATGTTTGTTGAGCTCTTAAAGGGGCTTTCTAGACTATGATTTTGATGACATAGGTCATCAACATCAGATTAGTCCCGGTCTGACATGCGAAACTCCTAACCATCAGATGTTAGCAGATCCCTCAGTCAGCAGAAAGCACACAATGCATTGAGCTGGAGCTACATAGCTTACGTGTCATCAGTACTGTGGTTCCTGTATGATCCGCAGTCTGATGTTGGCTGGTAATAACAACTGCTGGTATCTCCTGTCTAGCTGACTGCAGAATTCTGAATCCTTACAGCGTGTGCACTACACACTCTCAGTGCTCTCTAGTGTTGCTGGCGACAGTGGGTAATGACGTGACAGCATGAATGCAATTTGCATACATGCGGTCACCTGGCAATTGGTTGTCTTTGGCCTTTCTCAATTCACTTGTATTCAATTGAGTGGATGTGGTTCTAAGTATGCAAATCACATACTTGCGCTCAGGGCTGTCACTAGGAATTTCAGGGCCCCATACTGGCAAAATTTTCGGGGCCCCCTTGAGACTCCACCCAGGCTCCACCCCAGCCCCGCCCTCCACCCCTCGACCTGTCCACAGCCCCACCGCTCTCTCTTGGAAAAACTCCACTTCTGACCAATCACACATTAACAGTTCCCATCTCCAGATCACACACATAGCCAGCAGCTCTTGTTATGGCCAAAAGATTTTTTAAATCTACCACCATGACAAGGTAGACTCTTTTGGCTGGGCCCTACTCTACTCTAACCTATTAAAGATTTGCTAAAATATCCAATACAATTTAGGTATATTTTTTATTTATTTTTCAATTTTTAAAATGACCAATAATATCACATCCAAAGGGACAAATACCACCACACCATGCCCAGACACCATATTACCACCACATGGTGACCAATAATACCACATACAAGGAACAAATACAGCCATACCATGACCAGACCACATATTACCACCAGTGACAGAATAATAGCACATACAAGGGACAAATACCACCGCACCATGACCAGACCACATATTACCAGCACATGGTGACTGGATACTACAATACTGATCATTAATAAAAAAAATATTACTATCACCATAAGTGCCATAATACACAGGAGATCTGTACTTAGTATGTAGTGTCTGTGTACAGGTAATACAGTGTTCACCAGTGACATTATACACAGAAGAAGCTCTGTATATAGTGTCAGTGTACAGTTAATACAGTGATCACCAGTGATATTATGCACAGGACCTCTGTATATAGTGCCAGTGTACAGGTAATACAGTGATCACTGGTGACATTGTACAAAGGCACTCTGCATATAGTGTATAGTGTCATTGAACAGGTAACAAACTGACTCACCAGTGACGTCTCTAGGTAAAATCCTTCATCTTTGCTTTTCATCTTTCTTCCAGCACAGATCGCCATCACGTCTTGTAGCCAGGGCTTGTTTCTGCAGGAAATAACACAGTTATCTAGAGCTCCACTTGCAGAACACATTACTTAATTTTTTTCCAACTTCTACACTACACCAGATGAAGAAAAAAGGTGACATAGTGTCACTCTGCACAGAAACAGAACCTCCCCCCCATTTAAAACAGTATCCTCAAAAAAATAAAATAAATACATCACTGCAGTAATAATATCCCTTAATTAGCCCCTATGGTAATAATATCCCCCATCCTGGCTCCAGCCATATTTTCTCTCATCCTGCCCTCATGAGTATCCATTCTGCCCCCACATGATCTCCAGATCCTGCCCCATCTGTCTACATCGTATCCATCCTGCCCCCATGATCCTGCACCATGTGTCTCCCATCATGCCCCCTCCTGTGTCTCACTGTCACATTCTGCCCCCTCCTGTGTCTCACTGTCACATTCTGCCTCCTTCTGTGTCTTACTGTCACATTCTGCCCCTGTGCCTCACATTCTGCCCCTCCTCTGTTTCACTGTCACATTCTGTCCCCTGTGTCTCACTGTCACATTCTGCACCCTCATGTGTCTCACTGTCACATTTTGCCCCTCCTGTGTCTTACTGTCACATTATACCCCCATGTCCATTCTGACCCCATGTCTCACATTCTGCCCGCATGGTCATTCCGCCCCGTGTCTCGCATTCTGCCCCCTCCTGTGTCTCACTGTCACATTCTGCCCCCTCCTGTGTCTCACTGTCATATTCTGCCCCCTCCTGTGTCTCACTGTCACATTATGCCCCATGTCTCATATTATGCCCCCTCCTGTGTCTCACTGTCACATTCTGCCCTCATGTCTCACATTCTGCCCCCTCCTGCGTCTCAATGTCACATTCTGCCCCCCTCCTGTGTCTCAATGTCACATTCTGCCCCCTCCTGTGCCTTACTGTCACATTCTTCCCCCATGTCTGCATTCTACCCCCATGTCCTGCATTCTGCCCTCATGTCTCACATTCTGCACCCATGTCCATTCTGTCCCCATGTCTTGCATTCTGCCCCCATGTATTGCATTCTGCCCCCTCCTGAGTCTCACTGTCATATTCTGCCCCCTCCTGTGTCTTACTGTCACATTCTGCCCCCATGTCTTGCACTCTGCCCCATGTCTCACATTCTGCCCCCTCCTGTGTCTCACTGTCACATTCTGCCCCATTTCTAGCATTCTGCCCCCATGTCTTGCATTCTGCTCCATGTCTTGCATTCTGCCCCATGTCTTGTATTCTGCTCCCACGTCTTGTATTCTGCTCCCACGTTCTGCATTCTGCTCCCGTGTCCATTCTGCCCCGTGTCTCACATTCTGCCCCCATGTCTTGTATTCTGCTCTCACGTTCTGCATTCTGCTCCCATGTCCATTCTGTCCCGTGTCTCAAATTCTGCCCCCATGTCTCACATTCTGCCCCATCATGTCTGCATTCTGCACCCATGTCTTGTATTCTGCCCCATGTCTTGTATTCTGCCCCATGTCTGCATTCTGCCCCCCATGTCTTGTATTCTGCTCCCATGTCTTGCATTCTGCCCCGTCATGTCTGCATTCTGCCCCCATCATGTGTCCATTCTGCCTCCCATGTCTTGTATTCTGCCCCATGTCTGCATCCTGCCCCCATGTCTCGCATTCTGCCCCCATGTCTTGCATTCTGCCCCATGTCTGCATTCTGCCCCCATGTCTCGCATTCTGCCCCATGTCTCACATTCTGCCCCCTTGTCTGCATTCTGCCCCTTGTCTGCATTCTGCCCCCATGTCTCGCATTCTGCCCCATGTCTCACATTCTGCCCCCTTTTCTGCATTCTGCCCCATGTCTCGCATTCTTCCCCCTTGTCTGCATTCTACACCATGTCTTGCATTCTACCCCATGTCTTGCATTTTGCCCCCGTGTCTACATATTTGCCCCTGTGTGTCTCCAATCCTGCCCCCTGTCTCCATATTTGCCTTTGTATGTCTCCGATCCTGCCCCCGTGTCTACATTCTGCCAGGGAAACATATTGCCCCTTTCAATAATAAAATAAAAACTTTGTTCTAACCTGACCTCGCTCCTGCGGTGAAGATGGAGCTGCTGTTGTGTGAGCTGAAATCGCCTGTGGTGACGTCATCGTCATGTGATCAGGGGGCGGAGCTGATCAATGCTGAAGGCCTGTGATAATGATGACGTCACCACAGGTCCTTCAGCACTTCTCTAACTTTTGGATGTCGGGCGCTGTGGTGGCTCTGCTGATGTGTGCGCTGCAGGCCCGGCTGCAGCGCACACTTGGGGCCCGACCACAGCGCACACTTGGGGCTCACCCGGCGCCCCTATGACGCACGGCACTTGGGGCCCGATGACTGGCAGCACAGGAGCGGGGCCCCTGATCTGCGGGCCCCCTTCTGTTCTGCTGTTCACCGGGCCCCATACAGCAGTAAGGGCTGTCATGCCCTGATGGCGGCCCTGCTTGCGCTCACATGACCACCTGCTCTTGCCGGCGACACCTGATAGCAATGGCCGCATGCCATGCACACGCTGTAATGATTCTGAAGTCTACAGTCACAAGAGTGATTACAGTCTTTCATCAGAAGACCGGACAACCCCTTTAACAATGGGAAAAGTGATACTAGGAGTTGTTTTGTACTGATGGTAGTTCTGGTGATGTAGTCATGTACTAACGGTGGTTCTGATTATGTATCCGTGTACTGATGGTGGTTGTAGTAAGGTAGTCATATACTGATGGTGGGTCTAGTGATTTAGCTCAGCAAAGATCATGGTTCTGGTGATGTATGCATGTACTGATGGTGGTGGTAGTGATGTATTCATGTACTAATTGATGGTTCTGGTGCTGTATTCTCTCATTAAAGATAAAGAAGAAAAAAAATTGGTACAGCCAGATCAGTAAAAGATTTGGATATCAAAATTGTCAAAATATAAAACTATTTAGCCCTTACGGTAATGAGAAAAACATAAGCATTACAAACCAAACATTTTTTTTTTAGCAAAATAAAGAATTCAGGAAAGTTTGGTACAGCTGTAATGACACTGATCTGTAGAATCATGTCCACGGGTCTCCTTTATCAAATAATGAATAACTTAAAATCAAATATAAAAAAAACTATGATTTAATTGCATTTGTTTACTTCAGATTTATATTGTACTGCAGGGACAAGAGCAATTTCAATTTTCTCCATAGTTAGCAAAAAAGCTAGAATTGGCCCTGGCTGCAGTCACTACTCTGCTGTTACTTAATGTCTTATACTCTAGTCACATCCAGAGCTGCAGTAACCATTCTTCTGCTGTATCAAATTTTATTCTTCTATCACACCCAGAGCTGCAGTCATTTTTCTGTATTAAATCTTGTTTTATACTCTAGTTATATCCAGAGCTGCATTCACTATTCTGCTGTTACAGCATGTTTTAAATTCTAGCACAGACCTGGTCAAAGTGTGACCTATGGGCCACATCAGGCTATTTGGTTGTTTCTATCTGGCACATGGAGCGGGACAGCCCAAGGGCAAGAACCTGTGCCATCCCACACCACATGGCCTACCCCTGCCTGGCATTTCAATTTCCCAAGGATGCAGATAGCCATGTGTATACAGTTTGACATTCCATGCAGTATGATTGCCCATAGCTCCCATACAAAGTCTGATGCCACATAGCCCCTATATACAGTATGATGACCCATAGCTCTGACCTAGTATGGTACCCCATAGCCTCTATACATGGTATACTTTCCTTTAGCCCATATACAAATTATGACGCACCATATCCTCACTTTTCATAGTATGAGGTCCCAAAGCCTCTATGCCGAGTATGATGGCCTCCACAGTATACTCCTCCATATAATGCCACCACAGCTCCCTCAACTCCCAGGATATCCAAAAAGCTTATACTCACCCAGCCTTGGTTCAATGTTCACTGCAGCCTCCATTTCCTCTTCCAGCTTGTATAATAATGAGCAGAAGCTGCCCGTGCCTGTCAGTGTAACTGGTGGAGCAAGGAGAAGATGGCTTTCTGCTCCTCAACAGGGTTTAACAGTATCAGTGTCCAAAGGATACTATTAAAAGTGTTGCATACTAATGCCATCCACTGACCATTTGGCATTTGCCAGAATTTCCACTCCAGCCCCGCTGCATCGCATTAGAATAACTTCTATGCCAGTCTGTCATTTATCAGAGTCATTAACCCCTTTATGACCTATGACGTGCCGTGTCCGTCATAGGTCACCCGCCCCTCTTTGTTGCAGTCTCCAGAGCCTGATCTCATCAGCTGTCATGTGCCCCTAACAGCAGTGGGTAGAATCGCGATCCACCCACGGCTGTTAACTAGTTAAATGCCGCTGTTAATCTCGGCATTTAACTCACAGAAACGGGATGCGTGTCTCAGCTCTGCCCATCTGCGCCCGTGTAACATGACCGTGGGTCGCCGATGGGGTTGTCATTGCTGAGCTGCTATGATCATTTTTGTTACACATTGCAGTTCTGCAGCCCTGCTATGTGTAACAGAAGCTATCAGATGATCGCAGCTTCTAGTCTACCACGGAGACTATTGGAACAAGTAAAAAAAAAAAATTTTAAACATTAAAAAATTGTTAAAAGTGTAAAAATTCAAATCACCCCCATTTGGCCCATTCAAAGTAAAATAAAAAATACACATATTTGGTATCGCATCATTCAGAATCACCTAATGTATCAAGATATAAAAAGAATTAATCCGAACTGTAAACGGTATAACGAGAAAACAATCTAAAGGCCAGAATTAAGTTTTTTAGTCGCTGCAACATTGCAATAAAATACAATAACGGGTGATCAAAACATCATATCTACCCCAAATAGTGTTCATAAAGACATCAGGTCGGCACGCAAAACATATGCACTCTCCCAGCTCCAGATCCTGGGAAAAAGGAGATGCTACGGGTCTTGTAAAATGGCGCCATTTCTAAAGAAATTTGACAAACTTTGGATTTTTTTTCACCACTTAAATAAATAATAACCTTTACATGTTTGGTATCTACGAACTTGTAATCACCTGGGGAATGATAGTGGCAGTTTTCCTGAAGATAGTAAAAAAAATCCAAAACACTATTGTGGAATTGCCCTTTTTTGCCATTTCACGGCACTTAGAATTTTTTTCCCCATTTTCCAGTGTACAGTCTGGTAAAAGCAATGGTGTTGTTCAAAAGTAAAATTCGTCTCGCAAAAAAAACAAGCCGTCACGTGTCCGTAGTGATGGAAAAATAACAAAAGTTATGGATCTGAGAAGAAGGGGAGCGAAAAATGGAAACAAAAAATCGGAAATATCCTTGGTCTTTAAGGGGTTAATATGCATGTGTTTAGAGTTTATTAGTGAATCGCTAATTACTGGAATAACTTACTTTGACTTGTCATTGCTTCATGACTGTGAATTTGTCACAAGAGCACAATTAACATTCACTCGACTTGATACCTTCAGAAAATCTGCAAGAACGGACTTATGATTGACTGGGCAGCCGTCATAGTTATTCACAGTAGACGTAGAGTAAAGTGCTTCATAGATACTGGTGGAGATCTTTGGCCTTTGAGTTGAGGTCAGATGTCAGTTCTTAAAATATTTCTTAAAAATTGTCATTAAGTCCGATATCTGTGCACTTGAATCTGATTGTAAATCCCAAGAAGAAAGATTGGCTGAGAGATAATGGACCACTGACTGAGTTTAGACTAACGTGATCTGCCACTTTACCTAGAAAAACAGTCGTCTAGAAACGTGCTGGATCAAATTTTTTTGGTTCTGCTGCCATCAAAACTGCAGCAATTCAGTGTGGCATAAATGTGAAAAAGTGATGACATTGTAGTGCAGGAATATTGGAGATGCCGACACTATAGCTACTCGCAATTGCCACAGATTAGATAAAAGCCTCAAGGAAGGACTGCTCTTCATATGTCCATCCACAGGTATCAGAGGAGCAGGGTGTGCAAAGATAACCTTCCCCGCACCGTTATTACACTTACGTCAGTCTGCAGGAAGGGGTCATACATCCGGTATCTGAGGAACTAGGGTGCACCAAGAAAGCATTCTCCCACCATTATTCCACCCTATAAATGTTCAATAAGGGGTCATCCATCCACAGGAATCACCGGAGTTAGAGAGTGCCGAGAAAACAATACCCTATCATTATTCTAACCTACTAGCTTGCAGGAATAGGTCATCTATCCACAGGAATCTGAGGAGCTAGGGTGCAATAATAAAACATTCGCCCACCATTACTCCATCATACCAGCCTTCAGCAAGGGTTCATCCTTCAACGGGTATCGTAGGAGATGCAGGGAGCCAAGACAACATTCTCCACAACATTACTCCACCTGCATGGCAGAAAGGGTTCATCAATCCAAAGGTATCAGGGGTCACAATGTGCCAAGAAAACATTCCATCACCATCACTCTCAAGCAGCCTGAATTGGTGAAGCAGAAATACATATAGATTCATCTGTCCTGATTAGAGTTGAGCAAAACGGGTCGGTCGTATTCAAAAGTCGGCGACTTTCGCTGAAGTCGGGTTTCATGAAATGAAACCCGACCATAACATGAGGTCGGCCACGAGTTCGGCGACCAGAGCGCCAAAGTCGTGTTTCAAAAGATGCTTCCAGCGCCCTTTTTCAGCCAATGATGGAGGACGCACACTGTGGGCAACGCGATGACATAGGCATCGGTCACCACCATCTTTGAGAAGGGCATGCAAGTGATTGGCTGGCTTTGTGTGGCATCACAGAGGCTATAAAAGGGCGTGCACACCGACCACCATCTTACTTCTGCCGATCTTAGCATTAGGGAGAGGTTGCAGCTGCTGATTCTGAATAAGGGAGAGCGTTAGGCATGGAAGAAGAACCAAAAAACTGCTTCTGCTGTTAGCGATTTTCACTTACAACACAACACTTTGTGTGCAGTGACAGGGGAGTCTGTATTTTTGTGCATCAGCTCTGTTGGTTATTAGGCTGCCTTATAAGGCTCCCTGATAGCTGCATTGCTGTTTGCACACTGCTGTGCAAACTGCTATTTTAAAAGCAAAAATACTTTTTTTCCTCCTTTCTGCACAGTTACCAAGCGTTCATTTTTCCACCCTTTTGTGTGTGCAGCAGTCCTGCTTATTAGGCTGCCTGCGTCCATACTTGGACTGAGAGCATCATTGTCAGCGTCCTCAAATCTCTAGTGATATCCAAATTCTCACTAATCCTATAGACACCCTCCACCTTGTCATACACCATCCAATTTCAGCCTGTTACATTGAGGTGTATTCTCTCCTGGGCCTAAGACAATAGTTCAGTGTCCTCAAATCTATAGTGAGAATCCAATTCTCACCAATCCTATAAACACCCTCCACCTTGTCATACACCATCCAATTTCAGCCTGTTACATTGAGGTGTAATCTCTCCTGGACCTGAGACAATAGTTCAGCGTCATCAAATCTATAGTGAGATACAAATTCTCACCAATCCTATAGACACCCTCGACCTTGTCATACACCATCCAATTTCAGCCTGTTACATTGAGGTGTAATCTCTCCTGGGCCTGAGACAATAGTTCAGCGTCCTCAAATCTATAGTGAGATTCAAATTCTCACCATTCCTATAGACACCCTCCACCTTGTCATACACCATCCAATTTCAGCCTGTTAAATTGAGGTGTAATCTCTCCTGGGCCTGAGACAATAGTTCAGCGTTCTCAAATCTATAGTGAGATTCCAATTCTCACCAATCCTATAGACACCCTCCACCTTGTCATACACCATCCAATTTCAGCCTGTTACATTGAGGTGTAATCTCTCCTGGGCCTGAGACAATAGTTCAGCGTCCTTAAATCTATAGTGAGATTCAAATTCTCACCAATCCTATAGATACCATATAGCTGGTGGTATTTTGGGTTCATTTTCACAAAAATGAGAAAGTATGGGGGAAGACACCATGGAAGTGGGCAGGGGTTGCCAGCTGGTCCCGATGGTGGTGGTGTTGCATCTGTTGGTAGTGGCAAAAGCACAATAGCACCTAAGGCAGGAGGTGTTGAGCCTGCGTCATCGTCTGGCTTCACAAGGCCTCGAAGGCTCTCTTTTCTGGGATTTGGTAAACCGCTTTTAAAGCCGGAGCTTCAAGAACAAGTTTTGGCTTACATTGCTGACACAGCCTCCAGCTCTCTCACCTCCTCTTCTGAAGTTTCAAAAAATAAAAGCACTGAGTCGTCATTGGAGGCTCCTGGTCAGGAACAACACCTATCCTTGTGTCCTTCACCCCTAACAAAAGTGAAGGATGTGACAGGCCACACTACCTATTACTCCATGGAGCTCTTTTCACATGCCATACCTGGGATAGCAAGTCAAATCGTGAATTCCCCAGTCAAAGATGAATCTGACATGGAGTGCACTGATGCACAGCCACTGCTAGATTTTTCTGCTGGTACATCCACTCAGAGCACGACCTTGTCCTCGCAGTGCACTGAGGCAGAATCAGACCCTGATGAAACTCCAGTGCCCCTTCCCGCATAATATACCACCTTACACGGTGAAACAGAGGAAGGTGCACATGAAATTGAAGAGGAGGTGATGGATGACCCAGTTGTTGACCCAGATTGGCATCCATTGGGGGAAGAGGGTGCCGCTGCCTACAGCTCAGAAGAGGAGGAGGAGGATTTGCAGCAGGCAACGACATCGCAACAGCTGTTATCTGGCATGACCGTAGCAGTCCAAAAACATGTTACAAAAACCAAAAGAGTTGCAGGACAGCTTGGCCAGACGGTCAAATTAGAACAGCGTGCAAGGTCTCAAAATGTCTTCCATAGTAGGAAGAGTGCAGTGTGGCATTTTTTGAACAAAATCTTAATGATCAGGCAAAAGTTATCTGTAAGAAGAGCGCAAAGACCTTTAGCCGAGGGAAAAATCTGAGAAATTTGAATACAAGTTGCATGATTAGACATTTAACCACCGTACACTTGCAAGCGTGGACGGACTACCAAACCTCATGTACCACATGTGCACCTGTTACGAATAAAGGTAGTCAGCAATGCTACATCGCTTCCCCCACTGTAAGCCCACCGGTTAGCACACCACCAGTAGCAAATGTCGAGATGTCGTCGCAAGGGCAAAAGCAGTCATGGAATCACAATGTTATTGCTATGAAAGACTGAATCTAGGCCATCAGCAACACCACCAACACCATCACCATCACCAACCCTCTCTCAGTTCGCCATGTCAACCGCTAGTTCCACCATATGCAGCTCTCAAGTCCAGCTCACCCTAAAAGAGACTCTCAGTAGGACAAGAAAGTACTCATCCTCTCATCCGCGTCACTTTGAATGCACACATTGCCAAACTAATCTCGTTAGAGATGATGCCCTACCGGTTGGTAGAAAGCAAAGCTTTCCACGACCTCATGGCCTACGCAGTACCACGCTATGACATACCCAGTCGGCACTTTTTTTCGCAAAAAGCCATCCCAGCCCTCCACGTTCATGTGAAAGACCGCATTGTCCATGCACTCAAGCAATCAGTGAGTGGAAAGGTGCACCTCACAACAGATGCATGGTCCAGTAGGCATGGCCAAGGCCGTTATGTGTCCATCACTGCGCACTGGGTTAATGTGGTGGATGCAGGGTCCACAGGGGACAGCGGAGGTGGGACAGTGCTGCCTAGCCCACGGTATAGGAAACAGTTGGCTGTAGGCGTTCGACCCTCCTTCTCCTTCAGAAGCGAAAGCTCGTCCACAGAGCGCAGTCGCACAAGCACTCCATCCGCAGCTGCCAGTGTTGCACACGAGTTGTCCCACTATAGAACAGCTAGTGGTAAGCGTCAGCAGGCTGTGATGAAGATGATGTGTTTGGGCGACAACAGACACACCGCGGAGGTACTGGCCGACTACTTGCAGCGACAAACTGAGTCATGGCTAGGCAGTCTACATCTTGAGACAGGCAAGGTAGTTAGTGATAACGGACGGAATTTTGTGGCAGCCATAGCCCTTTCAAAACTCAGACACATACCACACCTTGAACCTGGTGGTGCAGTGCTTCCTCAATAATTATCCGGAGTTAACACCCCTGCTCCATAAGGTGCGAAGACTGTGCTCGCACATCCGCCGGTCACCCCTACACTCCAGTCGTATGCAGAAGCTGCAGCGATTGCTCCACCTTCCCAAGCACCGCCTAATTATCGACGTTGCAACAAGGTGGAACTCCACCCTGCACATGGTTCAGAGGCTGTGCAAACAGAGGCAGGCTGTAATTCATTTGTGGGAGGATACACGGGCAGGCAGTTTGCAGGCAGACATGGAGTTGTCCGGTGTGCAGTGGTCGAAGCTGAAAGACCTCTGTAAAGTCCTTCAGTGTTTTGAGGAATGCACATGGCTGGTAAGCGCAGACGACGCCATCATAAGCATGAGCATCCCACTTATGCGTCTGCTCATGCAAACTTTGACGCACATTAAGGAGCAGGCTTCTGCAGCCAAGGAGGAAGAGGGAAGCCTTGATGACAGTCAGCCATTGTCTGCTCAGGGAAGTCTCATGGACGAGGTGGAGGAAGAAGAGGAGGAGGAGGAGGATTATGGGGATAATTATTTTGGGGAGGATGCTTCTCAGGGGGCAAGTGAAAATGTTGGCGTGGCAAGGTCAGATACAGGGTTTGTGCATGACTGGAGGGATGTGGATTTGCCAGAAAGTGCTCCTCCACCCAGCACTCGCAGTGCATCATTGACACCTGGAACATTGGCCCACATGTCAGATTATGCCTTGCAGATCCTAAAAAGGGACCACCGCATTGCCAAAATGATGAACGATGACGACTACTGGTTGGCCAGCATCCTGGATCCACGCTATAAAGGCAAATTCCAAAACATCATGCCACAGGAGAACCTAGAGCTAATATTGGCTAACAAACAAGCAACTCTGGTTAACCGCTTGGTGGGGCATTCCCAGCACACAGCGACGGTGATGTTTTTCCAACGAGCCGTAGGAGGCAACATGGAAGAGGTGTTCGTGGTGCACACAGCCAAAGTGGCGTTGGACACAGGGGTTTCATGACCATGGTGTGGACTGACTTTTCAAGTACCGCTCACATGACTGGTTATACTGCATCGATCGAAAGTGACAGGAGACAGCAGTTGTCAACTATGGTAACAAACTACTTCTCGTCCCATATCGATGTTCTCCCTCACCGGTCATTCCCCTTTGACTATTGGGCCTGTAAACTTGAAACCTGGCCTGAATTGTCACAATATGTCTTACAGGAGCTCGCTTGTCCTGCTGCTAGTTTGTTATCTGAATTTGTTATCAGTGCTGCTGGATCAATCCTGACAGAAAAAAGGACCCGTCTGTCGACCCAAAATGTTGATGATCTAACCTTCATTAAAATGAACCATGCATGGGTGTTAGGGTTCTAAGTGGGAACCCGAGAGTGGACCCTCTGGGTCGTGGCTCCAGAGCCCCCGAGGGCGAGCGGACCAGGTGATGGCCACCCCCTATACAGGGAGTGTTAGGGGCAGGCCCAAGGGGGGTGAGACCACGACAGCCGGAACCAAAGGGACGACCCAGGGAGTGTACAGAGGGAAAGGCCAAAGGATGCTGACTAGAGTAGACCCGGAGTAGGAGGGAACAGACTGAGGGAACCAGGACCGATCAGGACGGAGCCGGAGCAGAGGTGCTGGAATGGAAGAAGGAAGGAAGATTAGGAGGGACTGGCCTAGGGGTACAGACAGGGCCCTAGCTAAGGGGCTAACGAAGACAGCAGCAGGGGAGGACCAGGCAAGGGACAGGCACGGAAACAGGAAGGAAGACAGCAGAGGGAACTGAGCGGAGATCCCAGACGGGGCTACGGAGCGGTGAGCAGAGCGCAGACTAGGAGAGTGGAGGGACCTGAGAGTCGGGGGCGACGCTGCGCAGGAACGCTAAGCGCCACAGAGCAAGACAAACAGGCGTCTTACCACTCAAGACGCCAGACAGAAATACCCGGTGGGCGCCGCCATGTTGGGGCGGAGCCACCGGGTCACGTGCTCCCAGGATGCCCCGCGGTCAGAAACGAGCGAGTGCGCATGTGCGTGCCTCTGACGCGCCGTGACCCTGCAAAGCCAGACAGGGCACGGCGCGAGGATGGAGGAGGGGTGCACCGGGAGGAGGAGGACCCCAGGTGAGCGTCGGGGCGCGTAATAATGGGTTTTAAAGGATTTTGTCCCACCCTCCCCTGCTGTCACGTAGGTTGCCAGAAAAATGGCTTGCTTTTGTCCTCTTCTTCCACGAACTTCTCCAATTACTCCATTTGCAGCTGCTGAATATCCAACATCAACATATGCCATTTTTTCCACCTCCCTAACTGGGCTGCCTCCTCCCACAGGGCCGGGGTCACCACGAGGCGCACGCACCCGTGCAAGTGCCATTGCCCTGGACAGGTGGGTGGGCACACTCTTTGGCAAAGGCACTGGCACAAGGTCCCTCATAGTAGAATCAAGTGTCTCTGACGGTGGGGGTGCACACCCGCCGTCAGACACACCGGCGTACTATGAGGGGCCCTGTGCCAGTACCGCCGCCCATGAGTGGGCCCCCCCTGCTTGCTCAGGGCACCAGCACTTGACTTACCTCTCCCTGCTCCACTACTGTGTAGTCTGGCCTGTTAAATACTGCACTGGGACTGCCAATACAAATTTGGTGAAATGATAGATGATGATTAAGAGGTAGGTATGCACTGTCCTGCTGGGCTCTATCTTCAGATAATCAATGGCTTCCATTTGTTATGGACGTCGACTCACAATGAGATGCAGTGGTGGTTTATCATCAGCTTTCACGGTTTTCCGACTCACAGACGTGTGACATTCCTGCCCACATTTTTAAATGTGTCCTCTCATGCCAATCCAATAGAATCGCATACGGCCTGTGGCTTGTGTCTTTTGCACTCCAAAGTTACCTGACAGATCATGATAGGCAGTGAGGGCGATGTCTACATCTGTCCCTGTGATCACAATTTGATGGAGATGAGTAACGGTGATGGGTTCCACGTTACTGCGATACAGCAAACCTTTCTTCACAAGAACTGTTTTCACTGTCTCCACACACAAAGTAATTGAGGGTCAGCGTCGCCTCTGAGAATTCTCCCGGGAGTTTTTACCGTGATTACTAGTAATTCCAAAATTTCTGCAATCAGTCGACTTTCCGTCTGTACTTGTATCCATCTCGTTTCCTCTTGCGTAGAGTCTGGACTGTCTTACTGAGACTGAAATATATATGAAGATTGAAAAATACCCCAACAGTGTATACTTGTAATTACCAAAAGAAGAAGCAGTCAAAAATCCATAAAACTATAATGTTTATTGAAAATAGTAATAAAACATTAATAAATATGGACACACAGTATTTGGAAAGGGAAAAGGAACAGCATATAGATGAACACAATGGTCATGAAGGGCCAACGAGGCTGCAGACACCCCGTCAGGATAATAGAATGCAGAGCTAGATAATATAGCTAATAAAAGTCAAGGGGATATAAAAACTATATAGTATAACAAATCATATAGCAAGTGCTGCTATCCTTCATAGGAAATATTCCCTGACAAAGTGCAAAACGCACAAATAGAATTGGTGCATAATAAGCATCATAGCGATGGCATGAAAAGACTGCATTGCTATACCTGAGATACGGGGGGAGGCAGCAGGGTCGGTCCTTATACTATATAGTTTTTATATCCCCTTGACTTTTATTAGCTATATTATCTAGCTCTGCATTCTATTATCCTGACGGGGTGTCTGCAGCCTCGTTGGCCCTTCATGACCATTGTGTTCATCTATATGCTGTTCCTTTTCCCTTTCCAAATACTGTGTGTCCATATTTATTAATGTTTTATTACTATTTTCAATAAACATTATAGTTTTATGGATTTTTGACTGCTTCTTCTTTTGGTAATTTCTAGTAAATGTGCAGTTGTCCTGCATTTGTCCTGCCTCAATTATGTGGATCATGATATATGATTTATATTATTGATCTTCTTTTATGGCCATTATATATCGTTGATATTTGGCCTCCACATATAATATGTCTATTACCCTTTTATTACAGTGTATACTTGTGTACGCTTCGAATACATAACCCTTTTTACCTTTGTCTAAACCATACTGAGGCTGTGAGTGTCTTTGTCGGACTCCGGAAATATACACGCAGATTTTTAATGTTTAAACTATTCTATATATACCTGCTATCCAGTGATACTGTACCCTTTCTCAACTTTGTACAATCACGTCAAATCCATACTGGGCCTGAGACCCTCTGAGTCTGCCTCCTGATATATAGACATAGGTTTTTAATGTTTAAACTATGCTATATATACCTGTTATCCGGTGATACTGTACCCTTTCTCAAAGTAAATGAGGGTCAGTATCACCTCTGAGAATTCTCCCGGAAGTTTTTACAATGATTAGTAATTCTAAAATTTCTGCAATCAGTTGACTTTCCGTCTATACTTGTATCCATCTCGTTTCCTCTTGCGGAGAGTCTGGACTCTCTTTCTGAGACTGAAATATATATGAAGATTGAAAAATACCCCAACAGTGTATACTGGTGTACTGTTATGAATGGGTCGCCGAGGAAAAAAAAACAACACAAGCTAAGCCTCAGAAAACCAGAGAGGTTGGTAACTATGCAGACTGCAGATCCCTGATTCTAACTCACAACTAGCAGCAGTCGTGGAAGGTTCCTACATTGGTCCTAGACGCCTGGTCACAACCGGAGAGCTAAATAAGCCTAAAGCAGGAAAAGAGGAAAACTAACTGCCCCAGAGCAGACCCCAAAGGAAAGACAGCCCCCACATGTATTGACGGTGTTACAAGATGAAAACACATACAAAGGCAGGAAAATAAGCTGAGCAAACGATGGGGCCAAACTAACTAGAAAGGACAGGAAAGGAAAGACACTGTCTGCAATCTGCCAAACACCCGACCAAAGATAATGTCCAACACATCCGATAGCAAAATTAACCCTGAAGTCACTAGACTTCTCCCACTATATCAGCACTCTGAAATATTCTGAGACAGAGCAAAAAGAGGCCAATCTAATAAGGGACAAAAAAAAGCAAATTGGCAAATACAGATAAATAAAAGTGGAAATTCAGCACAGCCCAGCTGGGCTGACTGACCCCACAAAAAACTGAATTGACCAACAAGAGCAAGTGTGAACATTAGCAAAAACAAACTTAACTTGAGAAGACTGGAACAGAGCTGAGTCCAAGACCTGAGAAGCAGACTGAATCACCAGCACCAGGATTGGGCGTCGGCTGTCTTATATCCAGTCTGATACTCCAGAGATCCAATCATTATCCTTCCTCACCAGGTGGCAAATCACTACCAATTAAACCAAGCTCACTACCTCCTGTCACCACCAGAGGGAGAACGGAAGGAGAACTCTCAACTGGTGGGGTGTACGATGTGGAGCAGAGCCGGGTCTGTATGGGGTGTACAGAGAGGAGCCGCGTGTGTACGAGGTGTACGAAGCAGAGCCGGAGGTGTACGGAGCGGATGTGTGTACAAGGTCTACGGAGCGGAGCAGTGTGTGTATGAGGTGTACGGAGCAGAGCCGGAGGTTTACGGAGCGAAGGTATGTACAAGGTCTATGGAGCGGAGCCGTGTGTGTACGAGGTGTACGGAGCGGAGCAGAGCCGGGTGTGTACGAAGCGGAGCCGGAGGTGTACGGAGCGAAGGTATGTACAAGGTCTACGGAGCGGAGCCGTGTGTGTACGAGGTGTGCGGGGTGGAGCAGAGCCGGGTGTGTATGGGGTGTACAGAGCGGAGCCGCGTGTGTACGAGGTGTACGAAGCAGAGCCGGATGTGTACGAGGTGTACGGAGCGGAGGTGTGTGCAAAGTCTACGGAGTGGAGCAGTGTGTGTATAAGGTGTACGGAGCGGAGCCAGAGGTGTATGGAGCGGAGGTATGCGTGTACGAGGTGTATGGTGGGGAGCATTCATACCTCCCAACTGTCCCGTATCCAATGGGACAGTCCCGATTTTGAGAGAGAGACTGCCCCAGCTGGAAGCTTACTTTTCCCGCGGACACAGGAGTACGCGGCGGAGCCCCGAGGAGCACTTTAAAACTCGCACGTGACGTTCTACCGAAAGTGATGTGCTGGAAGCTGACCGGAAATGAGGTAATTTCGGGAGGAGATTGTGACGGAACCATGGAGGCACGTCAGAGAATGCTTCAGATCACGTGTCCTCCTCCGACAGCGTGGACAGAGGGATTGCCTTGGAATCGGGGATGCCGGCCATGTGAACGGATCATGATATGTCCTGCATCGGGAGGCTCAGGTGGGTATTACATTGGGAGCCGGGCTGCTATAGTATCTTTATACAATACTAGCTGAAGAGCCCGGCGCTGCCCGGGCATAGTAACTAACTGTGGTTAGTTATAGTAAATTATAATTATCCTCCATCCCATAGTCCCCTGCCCATATACCCATCATACATATCCTCCATCCCATAGTCGTGTGCCCACATACCCATCACATGTCCTCCATCCCATAGTCCCATGCCCATACACCCATCATACATATCCTCCATCCCATAGTCCCGTGCCCATATACCCATCATATATATCCTCCATCCCATAGTCCCGTGCCCATATACCCATCATACATATCCTCCATCCCAGAGTCCCGTGCCCATATACCCATCACACATCCTCCATCCCATAGTCCCATGCCCATATACCCATCATACATATTCTCCATCCCATAGTCCCATGCCCATATACCCATCATACATATTCACAATCCCATTGTCGAGAGCCCATATACCCGTCATACATATCCTCCATCACAAAGTCCAGTGCCCATATACCCATCACACATCCTCCATCCCATAGTCCCATGCCCATATACCCATCATACATATTCGCCATCCCATAGTTGAGTTCCCATATACCCATCACACATCCTTCATCTCATAGTCCCATGCCCATATACCCATCACACATCCTCCATCCCATAATCCCGTGCCCATATACCCATCATACATATCCGCCATCCCATAGTCCCGTGCCCATATACCCATCATACATATCCTCCATCCCATAATCCAGTGCCCATATACCCGTCATACATATCCTCCATCCCATAGTCCAGTGCCCATATACCCATCACACATCCTCCATCCCATAGTCAACCATTATGACATCATAATGAGCAGCGGCGGGGCTTGCAACCTATGATGACATCAGCCTCACCATGGCAACCATTGTGACATCATAATGAGGGGTGGGGCTTGATACACACACACTGTTTCCCCAGTAGGCAAATAGGGGCATTATGACATCATAATGAGGGGCGGGGCTTGATGCGCACACACTTTTTCCCCCAGTATGTAGATAGGGGCAAAATTGTTTGGTGAATTGGAACGCGCGGGGTTAGAATTTCGCCTCACAACATAGCTTCTTATGACCCCGCTCTCGGGGTCCAGACGTGTGACTGTGCCAAATTTTGTGGCTGTAGCTGCGACAGTTCGGATGCCTATCCCGGACATACACACATACATACACACATACATACACACTTTGAGCTTTATATATTAGATTTCTTTATCTCTTTGTTTCTTTCTCTCTCTGTTCTTTCCTTCTTTCTCTCTCTAATCTTTCTTTTTTCTTTCTCTCTCTCTGTTCTTTCTTTCTTTTCCTCAGTACCAGCCACTGTGCCAAAAATGGCTGATGTATATACACTATACACTGTATATACATCAGCCTCGAGTCAGCACCTATCTATACATAAGCCTCAGCAACAGCATATACGTAAGCCTCAGCACCAGTATATACAGTTAGGTCCATATATATTTGGACAGAGACAACATTTTCCTAATTTTGGTTCTAGAGTCTAGACATTACCACAATGAATTTTAAACAAAACAATTCAGATCCAGTTGAAGTTCAAACTTTCAGCTTTCATTTGAGGGTATCCACATTAAAATTAGATGAAGGGTTTAGGAGTTTCAGCTCCTTAACATGTGCCACCCTGTTTTTAAAGGGACCAAAAGTAATTGGACAATTGACTCCAAGGCAATTTCATGGACAGGTGTGGGCAATCCCTTTGTTATGTCATTCTCAATTAAGCAGATAAAAGGCCTGGAGTTGATCTGAGGTGTGGTGCTTGCATTTGGAAGGTTTTGCTGTGAAGGAAACATTCGGTCAAAGGAGCTCTCCATGCAGGTGAAACAAGCTACCCTTAAGCTGCAAAAACAGAAAAATCCCATCCAAGAAATTGCTACAACATTAGGAGTGGCAAAATCTACAGTTTGGTACATCCTGAGAAAGAAAGAAAGCACTGGTGAACTCATCAATGCAAAAAGACCTGGGCGCCCACGGAAGACAACAGTGGTGGATGATCGCAGAATAATCTCCATGGTGAAGAGAAACCCCTTCACAACAGCCAACCAAGTGAACAACACTCTCCAGGAGGTAGGCGTATCAATATCCAAATCTACCATAAATAGAAGACTGCATGAAAGTAAATACAGAGGGTTCACTGCACGGTGCAAGCCACTCATAAGCATCAAGAATCAAAAGGCTAGACTGGACTTTGCTAAAAAACATCTAAAAAAGCCAGCACAGTTCTGGAAGAACATTCTTTGGACAGATGAAACCAAGATCAACCTCTACCAGAGTGATGGAAAGAGAAAAGTATGGCGAAGGCGTGGTACAGCTCATGATCCAAAACATACCATATCATCTGTAAAACACGGCGGAGGCAGTGTGATGGCTTGGGCATGCATAGCTGCCAGTGGCACTGGGTCACTAGTGTTTATTGATGATGTGACACAGGACAGAAGCAGCCGAATGAATTCTGAGGTATTCAGAGCCATACTGTGGGCTCAGATCCAGCCAAACTGATTGGTCGTCGTTTCATACTACAGATGGACAATGACCCAAAACATAAAGCCAAAGCAACCCAGGAGTATATTAAAGCAAAGAAGTGGAATATTCTTGAATCGCCAAGTCAGTCACCTGATCTCAACCCAATTGAGCATGCATTTCACTTGTTAAAGACTAAACTTCAGACAGAAAGGCCTACAAACAAACAGCAACTGAAAACCACCGCAGTGAAGGCCTGGCAGAGCATCAAAAAGGAGGAAACACAGCATCTGGTGATGTCCATGAGTTCAAGACTTCAGGCAGTCATTGCCAACAAAGGGTTTTCGACCAAGTACTAGAAATGAACATTTTATTTACAATTATTAAATCTGTCCAATTACTTTTGGTCCCTTTAAAAACAGGGTGGCACATGTTAAGGAGCTGAAACTGTTAAACCCTTCATTCAATTTTAAAGTGGATACCCTCAAATGAAAGCTGAAAGTCTGAACTTCAACTGCATCTGAATTGTTTTGTTTAAAATTCTTTGTGGTAAGGTCTAGAACCAAAATTAGAAAAATGTCCCTGTCCAAATATATATGGACCTAACTGTACATCAGCACCTGTATAATACACAGGTGCTGGGGCTGATGTATATACAGGTGCTGGCGGGGGTGATGTATATACTGGTGCTGACTTGAGGCTGATGTATATATGGGCTGCATGTATATACATCACTGATCAGCCTCTAGTCAGCACCTATATATACACCAGAACCTGAATATACATCAGCCCCAGCACCCGTATATACACCAGCCCCAGTACCTGTATATACATCAGCCCCAGCACCCGCATATACATCTGCCCCTGCACCCGTATATACATCAGCCCCAGCACCCTTATATACATCAGCCCCAGCACTCATATATACATCACCACAGCACTCGTATATACATTATATATATATAATGTATATAATATACACTCGTATATACGTATATACATTATATACAGTATATACTGATTAAATTTGCTGATGACACAAAGCTAGGAGGGATAGCTAATACTAGAGAAGAGAGAGAGGATTCAAAAAGATTTAAATAAACTGGAGAAGTGGGCAGCAACTAACAGAATGGTTTTTAACAGGGAGAAATGCAAAGTACTACATCTGGGCAATAAAAATGAAAAAAGCAGATATAGAATGGGAGGAATAGGGCTAAGTGACAGCACATGTGAAAAAGACTTGGGTATACTAATAGATCACAGACTGAATATGAGTCAACAGTGTGATGCAGCAGCAAAAAAGGCAAATGCAATTCTAGGATGTATTAACAGAAGCATACAGTCTAGATCACGTGAAGTCATTATTTCCCTCTACTCCTCTTTGGTCAGACCTCATCTGGAATATTGTGTCCAGTTTTGGGCACCACATTTTAAAAAAGACATCAACAAACTGGAGCAAGTTCAGAAAAGAGCGACCAGAATGGTGACCGGTCTGCAAACCCTGTCTTATGAGGAAAGGTTGCAGGATTTGGGAATGTTTAGTTTGCAAAAGAGAAGACTGAGAGGAGACTTAATAGCTGTCTACAAATATCTAAAGGGCTGTCACATTTTAGAAGGATCAACTTTATTCTCATTTGCACGAGGAAAGACTAGAAGCAATGGGATGAAACTGAATGGGAGGAGGCACAGATTAGATATTAGAAAAAACTTTTTGACAGTTAGAGTGATCAATGAGTGGAACAGGCTGCCACGAGAAGTGGTGAGTTCTCCTTCAATGGAAGTCTTCAGAGGCTGGACAGACATCTGACTGGGATGATTTAGCGAATCCTGCTTTGAGCAGGGGGTTGGACCAGATGGCCCAGGAGGTCCCTTCCGACTCTACGATTCTATGATTCTATGATTAGCCCCAGCACTCGTATATACATCAGCCCCAGCACCCTTATATACATCAGCCACAGCACTCGTATATACATCTGTCCCAGCACCCGTATATACACTCACTGGCCACTTTATTAGGTACACCTGTCCAACTGTGTGTTAAGACTTAATTTCTAATCAGCCAATCACATGGCGGCAACTCAGTGCATTTAGGCATGTAGACATGGTCAAGACAATCTCCTGCAGTTCAAACCGAGCATCAGTATGGGGAAGAAAGGTGATTTGAGTGCCTTTGAACGTGGCATGATTGTTGGTGCCAGAAGGGCTGGTCTGAGTATTTCAGAAACTGCTGATCTACTGGGATTTTCACGCACAACCATCTCTAGGGTTTACAGAGAATGGTCCAAAAAAGAAAAAAAATCCAGTGAGCGGCAGTTCTGTGGCCGGAAATGCCTTGTTGATGCCAGAGGTCAGAGGAGAATGGGCAGACTGGTTCGAGCTGATAGAAAGGCAACAGTGACTCAAATTGCCACCCGTAACAACCAAGTTAGGCAGAAGAGCATCTCTGAACGCACAGTGCGTCGAACTTTGAGGCAGATGGGCTACAGCAGCAGAAGACCACACTGGGTACCACTCCTCTCAGCTAAGAACAGGAAACAGAGGCTACAATTTGCACAAGCTCATCGAAATTGGCCAGTAGAAGATTGGAAAAACGTTGCCTGGTCTGATGAGTCTCGATTTCTGCTGCGACATTCGGATGGTAGGGTCAGAATTTGGCGTAAACAACATGAAAGCATGGATCCATCCTGCCTTGTATCAACGGTTCAGGCTGGTGGTGGTGGTGTCATGGTGTGGGGAATTTTTTCTTGGCACTCTTTGGGCCCCTTGGTACCAATTGAGCATCGTTGCAACGCCACAGCCTACCTGAGTATTGTTGCTGACCATGTCCATCCCTTTATGACCACAATGTACCCAACATCTGATGGCTACTTTCAGCAGGATAATGCGCCATGTCATAAAGCTCGAATCATCTCAGATTGGTTTCTTGAACATGACAATGAGTTCACTGTACTCAAATGGCCTCCTCAGTCACCAGATCTCAATCCAATAGAGCATCTTTGGGATGTGGTGGAACGGGAGATTCGCATCAGGGATGTGCAGCCGACAAATCTGCGCCAACTGTGTGATGCCATCATGTCAATATGGTCCAAAATCTCTGAGGAATGCTTCCAGCACCTTGTTGAATCTCTGCCACAAAGAATTGAGGCAGTTCTGAAGGCAAAAGGGGGTCCAACCCGTTACTAGCATGGTGTACCTAATAAAGTGGCCAGTGAGTGTACATCAGCCCCAGCACCTTTATATACATCAGCCCCAGCACTCGTATATACATCTGTCCCAGCACCCGTATATACATCTGCCCCAGCACCCGCATATACATCTGCCCCAGCACCCGTATATACATCAGCCCCAGCACCCGTGTATACATCAGCCCCAGCACTCATATATACATCACCACAGCACTCGTATATACATTATATATATATAATGTATATAATATACACTCGTATATACGTATATACATTATATACAGTATATACTGATTAAATTTGCTGATGACACAAAGCTAGGAGGGATAGCTAATACTAGAGAAGAGAGAGAGGATTCAAAAAGATTTAAATAAACTGGAGAAGTGGGCAGCAACTAACAGAATGGTTTTTAACAGGGAGAAATGCAAAGTACTACATCTGGGCAATAAAAATGAAAAAAGCAGATATAGAATGGGAGGAATAGGGCTAAGTGACAGCACATGTGAAAAAGACTTGGGTATACTAATAGATCACAGACTGAATATGAGTCAACAGTGTGATGCAGCAGCAAAAAAGGCAAATGCAATTCTAGGATGTATTAACAGAAGCATACAGTCTAGATCACGTGAAGTCATTATTTCCCTCTACTCCTCTTTGGTCAGACCTCATCTGGAATATTGTGTCCAGTTTTGGGCACCACATTTTAAAAAAGACATCAACAAACTGGAGCAAGTTCAGAAAAGAGCGACCAGAATGGTGACCGGTCTGCAAACCCTGTCTTATGAGGAAAGGTTGCAGGATTTGGGAATGTTTAGTTTGCAAAAGAGAAGACTGAGAGGAGACTTAATAGCTGTCTACAAATATCTAAAGGGCTGTCACATTTTAGAAGGATCAACTTTATTCTCATTTGCACGAGGAAAGACTAGAAGCAATGGGATGAAACTGAATGGGAGGAGGCACAGATTAGATATTAGAAAAAACTTTTTGACAGTTAGAGTGATCAATGAGTGGAACAGGCTGCCACGAGAAGTGGTGAGTTCTCCTTCAATGGAAGTCTTCAGAGGCTGGACAGACATCTGACTGGGATGATTTAGCGAATCCTGCTTTGAGCAGGGGGTTGGACCAGATGGCCCAGGAGGTCCCTTCCGACTCTACGATTCTATGATTCTATGATTAGCCCCAGCACTCGTATATACATCAGCCCCAGCACCCTTATATACATCAGCCACAGCACTCGTATATACATCTGTCCCAGCACCCGTATATACATCAGCCCCAGCACCTTTATATACATCAGCCCCAGCACTCGTATATACATCTGTCCCAGCACCCGTATATACATCTGCCCCAGCACCCGCATATACATCTGCCCCAGCACCCGTATATACATCAGCCCCAGCACCCGTATATACATCAGCCCCAGCACTCGTATATACATATGTATATACAGTAGTCTAAATGTGATATATATTCAGCAGTATGTAACATAATATAGTATAATACTGTCAATTATAATGTAGAGTTGTGTGTATATAGTGTAGAGCTGTTCATATAGTATGTTGCTGTGTATATAGTGTGGAATCCACACTATATACACTGGCCCATCTTTACACTATACAGTATATACACAGCTCCACTCTATATTCCTTACCACGGTATATATTGTGGAGCTGTATACATTGTGTATACTACTCCTGTCCTGTATACATGGTGTAAATATAAGTATCTGCTCTAAGTGTGTGTATCTAT
The DNA here is from genome assembly GCF_039654945.1 of Dendrobates tinctorius. Classification (NCBI taxonomy): domain Eukaryota; kingdom Metazoa; phylum Chordata; class Amphibia; order Anura; family Dendrobatidae; genus Dendrobates; species Dendrobates tinctorius. The sequence continues at coordinate 34,475,387 of NW_027361743.1, read as the reverse complement.
GAAAATAAAAAGCACTCCGATGAATTGTGCAAAGTGGTGGACTCTTTATTTGCCCATGTGACAAAGCTTTGGATCTATAACAGATCATTTCTCTGCTATGGAATTGAAATATTACCACATGGGCTAATAAAGAGTCCTCCACTTTTCTCTTATTTAATCATTTAATCGGTGTGCTGATTATTTTCTTTTTATAAATGCCTTTGATTTAAGGGTGTGTGTCCTAAAAGCAATTCACCCACTGCTTAATATTTGGTGGTGCTCAATTATGACACATATCAAGGCTGACATCACCACCCGGCAAAAGCGGGCAATTGCCGTCAGGGACTTGTCATGCTATGGGGCTCGTAAGTAGGGGCTCCGGTGCCAGCGCTGACACAGTGGAAAACAATGATGAGTGAGGGAGCCATCTGCTGATGCTCCCTCTCTCATCTTTCCCCCTCTGCGTCTGAGCTTTGTGATGTCTTAGTGCAGAGAGTGCAATGACATCACTACAGCGAATCATCTATGCCAAGCAGTGCAGAGGATCAGAATACATTGAGGAAACCAGAGCAGTGGGGACAGGGAGAAGTATTATATAGGGCCCATTGTACTGTATGAAGTAATACTGTATATGGGGCCCATTATACTGTATAAAGTAATATATGGGGCCCATTATACTGTTTGAAGTAATATACAGTATGAGGGCCCATTATACTGTATGGGCCATTATATGGGGCCCATAAAACTGTATGCAGTAATGTATGGGGCCCATAATAGTGTATGGAGCATTATATGGGCTCATTGTACCATATGGAGGAATATGTGGGGTCCATTGTACTGTATGGAGCAATATATGGGGCCATTATACTGTATGGAGCGTTATGTGTTGCCCATAATACTGTATGGAGGACTATGTGATGCCCATAATACTGTATGTAGGACTATGTTGTGCCCATAATACTATGAAGGACTATGTCGTTCCCATAATACTGTATGGAGGACTATGTGGTGCCCATAATACTGTATGGAGGACTATGTGGCGCCCATAGTACTGTATGGAGGTCTATGAGGTGCCTATAATACTCTATAGAGGATTATATGGTGCCCATAATACTGTAAAGAGGACTATGTGGTACCAATAACAATGTATGGAGGACTAAGTTGTGCACATAATACTGTATGGAGGGTTATCCAAATTCGGAAGTTCTCCCCTATCTTTTGGATAGGGGATGACTTTCTGTTTGTTGTGGATCTGACCGCTGGGACCCCCATGATCCTAGGAAACGTAGCTTTGAAGAGCACCATGTAAATGGAGCTGTGGTCCAATCATACGCACAGTGACACCATTAACATGTGGCTCTTTAAATAACTCCTTTAATAGAGTGATGAGGGGACGACAAAGTATAGCAAAAATTCACTGATCGGGGCTGGTGAGTGTTATAATTTGTGGGCTGGTGGGGTTTGTGTGGCAGGGCTGCTTTTTTGTCCCAGTCCGGCCCTGGTTTCCGGAGTGTAATGTAGACGCAAATATATGTTTAAGTCCCTGCAGAAGTCAAAAATTTGAAAAACCAATGAAAAATATTTGAAAAATGTATGTAAATAATTTCAAATCAATCTACTTTTTCCCGGAATGTTATCAGATCTAAAATATAAAAAAATTAGCGTACTTTGCATGGTTGCATTCATAATTGTCCAAACTAATGAAATATTATATTTATCCATAATGGTGAACTGCAAAAGAAACGAAAAAAAATGAAATAGCAGAATTGTCGTTTTTTGGTCACTTCGACCAGAAAGGCATATGGATCCCAAGATGGTAAAGACAAAACTACAGTTGGTATCAGAAAAACCCCAAGCCCTCACATAATTCTATCAACCCAAGACTAAACATTTTAGAGCTCTTGGAAGGCAAGAAGGAAAAATAGAATTGAAGAGAGGCCCAATGGGAATCTGTCACCCAAGGGCATGAGTGGGGTGTGCACCAGTCACCCACACAGTATAAGGACCCCACTGCTTCCCACTCAATATAATGGCCCTCACATCCCCCCTTTCATTATCATGGTCCCCACATCACTTCACACTTTATGAAGGCCCCACACAGCACCTCACATAGTATAGTGGTTGGCATATCCCCTCACGTAGTAGACTAGGCCATTATTCTAAAGTAGGATGCTGGTGAGGTCTTCATGCTGAGTGGACCATTTTACTGAGTGGGGAGATGTGAGAGCCATTTTACTGTGTGAGCGCTATCAAAATGTGTTAGTGGCTGTGGGGAACCATCACACTGTGTGATGGGCTATGGGGGCCACTATAATGGGTGAGGTGCTGTGTGAGGCCACCATAAAGTGTGAGGGGTTGTGGGGGCCATCATACTGAATGAGTGGAAGAGGGGCCCTCATTTTGAGTGGAGGGCTGTGGGGGGGCTTCATTCTGTGAGTGGGCGCTGATACTAATTAAGCGGCTGTGGGGCCATCATACTGAATGGGCTGTGGGGGTCTTCACTTTGAGAGTGGGCTGCTGGTTTCACCATAGTAAACGAGGGTTGTTATACTGCGTGGGGATCATCATAATGACAGGACATCATGCTGTGTGGAGGCCATGATACTGTTTATGTATGGAGGAGGCGACCATAACTATATCATGCTATGGGGGAACACTATAGGGGCATCATGCTATGGTGGTATTATATTTTGTTGCTCGCACTGCGGGGACATCACAATGTAAGTGTGAAGTGACTCTGTTGGAGTGATTCACTGTGGGAATATCAAAATCCGTGTGTGTGGGGGTAGGGGCATTACTATAAACATGTTTTATAATGGCCATAAAAGGGGTATCGCTGATGAGGACAATAAGGGGCTTCAATTGGAAAATAATTGCTGCTTATGTGTCATAATACATGTCCTTCTCCTGGCTGATGAAGGTTGGGACATTGCCGAATATGTATATGTATGTGTGTGTGTGTTGTGTATAAATATATATTATGTGTATATTTTTATGTAGGGTGTGAGGGATGGGGGGGCAAGTAGAATGGCAGCCAGGAATCCTATGATGACACAGTTCCCAGAACACCGCCCCCTATCAGTGGAAATGAAAGAAAATCCAATAATGCCACCAAATGTTTGAAGATTTTATCCTCAGCATTAGAATATATGGATAGATGTATCTTTCTATACAGAATGAGAAGATAAAGGAAACTGTAAGAAAAAGATTAAATGTGATATAATGTCATAAGATGAGAATTGGAAATAGGAAAAGCTCAGCCAAACCTCTGTAACCACGGCTGTAATCTTTTACCTGGAAAACTGCCGGGATTTTACTGTGTTTCATTCATGCCTATGTGTGCCGCCATCATTATTAGCTGCTTTATAAGGGGCAGACAATGAGAGAAAAAGTATTGGTTATTGCGCTGCATTGTGACATCATCACTTTCCTTATATGGAAGCTGGTAGTGATGTCACACAGGTGAGTGATGTCACAATAGAGCGGAACCTATAAACACTCCGTCCCATCTCACTGGCTCAGACTTGGTATTTGTTCGTCTCCTGACTGCACTTACCTAGATCTTCTCCTTGTGGATTAGTGATTTTACTTGCGAATTACTTGTGAATTAGCGGATTACGTCTGTATTAGTGGATTACTTCTGGAATTTCCTGAAGATCATTGACTGAGGACTTCTCCATCTGGAGGTAAATCTATTGTGTGCTTTTATTTATGAAACTAGAAGTTTTTGTCTCATTAGATTTCGTGTATTCATGACATTTTTCTCTTATGGAAAAACATAACAATCGCATGAAGGATTGTTCGGGAAAATGAGGAAAAAATTCCCAATGCACTAAAATTGAAAAAAAAACAAACCTGCAATGTTGCCATTGTGTTTTGGGTTTTAATTTACAGTGTTAATTATTCAGTAAAAATGACCTGGTAATAGTGGAGTACTGGCAATCATGCCTGGTCATGCCAGTACTATGAGGCCTGATGGGTGAGGGGGCCCGGTGAATGTAGAATTAAATAGTGGGGACATTTTTGTAAGCACCATATAGTAGAATTGCTATAAAATGGGCAAGAAAACTAAGGGGCCTTCAACAGGAAAACAACTACTGTTCACTTGTAATAATACATGCCCTTCCCCTCGTTTTTGAAGGTTGGGGCTCCACCAAAATTATATATATATATATATCTGTCTGTGTACATACACATATAATATATATAGACACACACACACGTATAAATATGCGTATATATATAATTTTTTTCTAGGGGGTGAAAGAGTGGGGTCAATAAGAACTTTTGCTATGAGGCCCCAATATGCCATCACTTCTATCATGGAAATGCCCCTCTGAGAAATGTTATCATCCATCTAATAGACTGTATGAGGAGATGAGGTCCTGGTGATGGTCGGCCTGGAATCAGATGATGTCACAATTCCCAGAACACTGCCCCCATCAGTGAGCTGAGGAAGGAGCTGCCCTGCTCCGAAACGCGCGTCGGGGTTAGCCTGCGTGTCTGTCTCTACTCCATTCAGGTAATGTCTCTTGATATTCACATATGTTAATAATTCCGGTCCCTTATTTATCCATCTACAGTGGGTCTGGTCGGTCTATATGTATGATAATGCACACTGGTGCTTTATATATGCTTTATAGTCCCCGGTTGACTGACAGACTAACTCTAAAGGATTTGTGATTTGATTCAATGTGACTTTTGCTACTATATCTCACTAGTCCCTTTATGATGGCTACATGACTATAATTTATTGTCATATAACAACTAGTATTATCTGTGTCATTTGACATAGGATCAGTAGGGATTTGGTTTTCTATTTTTACAATTTAGAGCTCTGTATGGTGTAGACAGCATGCATGGCTTACTATTGCCATTTTGTATGCCTTGAGATCCCCCTTTTTCATGTGAACCTGTGTTTATTTCTGTGATATATATTAATAAAATATTATTTTTAGGGGTCTTTTGACTGTGGGTCATTTTCTATTTTTTGATTTTTTTAATTATAATAAGTATTAATTTCATTGAGAATTTCATGACATTTCCTCAAACATCATATTCCATTTTTGGCAGATTTGCTCTTCTGATTATATGATGAAGCAATCCAGCATGGCATCCAGCGATCAGGATAAAGGCCTGTTGGCCGTGTTGGACCTGCTCGTTGTCCCACTCCTGGAGGACACTATTCCAGGCATTATCAAATCATATGAGCCTGAAGAAATGAAGACCATGACCAGCATGCTAATAAATCATCTGCATGATCTGGATGGACAGGATTTGGTGAATGCCCTCCTGTTCTTGTCGACCATGACATCTGCCAGAGCGGACGCTGACAACTTTCTGTCTAATGAGCTCATTGATAAGACCTATCAACACATGCTGAAACCAGAAAGTGAGAAACATCAGGGAATAACTGGTGCAGCTATGACGCTCCTGGCCAATATTGCTGTATACCGCTCTCAAGACGTCATGAAGAGCTTGGAAAGCGATGAGGAGCATCCACAGAGCAGCGCGCTGAAGACATTGGATCTCATTTCCACCAAAACCATTACAGGTTGGAAAGAGAGAAGTGCAGTGCAGAATATACTGACAGTGGATGACTTGATTACCCCTACACAACATCAAGCTGGACCACCTGACGGATTTGATTTTTATTATCATCTCCTGCACCCTAGCTATGGGTTCATAAATCACCTGGATGATGCTGATGTCCTCCATGACACAGACACAACCCAGGCTGGGATGTGTCGTTACATTACATGTGTCTTAACTGATGAGGAAAGAAGAAAGATCATCCATTACCTGCTTATAGCAATGAGATCTGCTGTCAGAAAGAGCAGACTCATCAGTGTCATGATCTTCTCGGAGCTGTTACTCCATCATCCTGAGCTCCTGGAGGAGAAAATGGCAAAAGATTTAATCTTATTAACGGCTTCAAAGATATACAGTTCGGACGAACTTGAGAACTGTCTTGCTTTAGAAGCTATGGGAAATGCCTGTAAAGGTGCACCAAGACAGGTGCATCAACTGAAAGACCTCATCTATCGCTGCCTTTACAGTAAACTAGTGGGTCGTCAGAAGCTAAAAGTGGTCATTGAATCCCTAAAAGCAATGTCAAAGTTTGTTACCCTGCTGAAAAGATCAAAACTTGGCAGTAAATTTGAGAGAATTGTCCAGCGTTGTACTGACTACCTAAACCACCCAAACCCGCTGGTTCGGGCTTACTCCACTTCACTATTTGCAGACCTCGCCAAGAACTGCAACAGGGACAAGAGAGGCTTCAGCCTCCACGTCAGGACATTCCTACCTGAGTTACTGATAAAGTTACACAGTAAAAACCAGCAGGATAAGGCATCCGGTATTGCAGCCTTGCTGCATTGTCTTCCTTACATCGGATGTAAGAACGTTCAAGAGCTGTTATGTGCTGATGGCGAAAAAGCCTACAAAATATATGAACAGCTCGGGAAAAAGGAACCTGCCCTTCTTGTGAGGTTGATGATTCACAGCATTGAATATATTAAGCCGTATATGGCAGATGAGGTAGACGCTGTCATGAAACACCTCACTATGATAAGAGACGCGTTACCCTATGAAGAACTCTATCCGTCAGCATTATCTGATGTGTTTATAGGGTTGAGGAGACTCAATTCTAAGATATATCATCCAGTGGTGCATGAGGCAAGTATCCGTGCCATTGACATCCTGGGCACCAAGTGGAAGAGCATCAGAACTGTTAAAGCAGTGAAAGTTGGAACAGAGAGTTTCCTGATCTATGAAAAAGTGAAGAGAGTGGAAGTAATATTTTATGAGACTTCAGTGTGAAACATCCATCACCAGATGTTACACTAAGGGTCAATGAATGAGACATCCTGAATACACTTAGATAAAACTCTTGACTATTGAAGACCATCTCAAGAACAATCCCCACATACCCCAATTTTCTTATGAAAAACTTAAAATAAAGAAAATAAAAAGAAAACTTACGGTGTTTCTCTGCTTATTGTAACTGGATGAAATGTTTCTGGACTGTTCCCAAATGTATTTTGATCATATCCTCTATATAAAGCTACTAGCTGAAGAGCCCAGCGCTGGCCGGGCATAGTAACTAACTGTGGTTAGATATAACAAATTATAATTATCCTCCATCCCATAGTCCCGTGCCCATATACCCATCATACATATCCTCCATCCCATAGTCGAGTGCCCATATACCCATCACACATCCTCCATCCCATAGTCCCATGCCCATATACCCATCATACATATTCTCCATCCCATAGTACCATGCCCATATACCCATCATACATATTCTCCATCCCATAGTCCCGTGCCCATATACCCAACACACATATCCTCCATCCTATAGTCCAGTGCCCATATACCCATCACACATATCCTCCATCCCATAGTCCCGTGCCCATATACCCATCACACATCCTCCATCCCATAGTCCCGTGCCCATATACCCGTCATACATATCCGCCATCCCATAGTCCCGTGCCCATATACCCAACACACATCCTCCATCCCATAGTCCCGTGCCCATATACCCGTCATACATATCCGCCATCCCATAGTCCCGTGCCCATATACCCATCACACATCCTCCATCCCATAGTCAACCATTATGACATCATTATGAGCGGCAGGGCTTGCAACCTATGATGACATCAGCACAACCATGGCAACCATTATGACATCATAATGAGGGGCGGGGCTTGATACACACACTTTTTCCCCATTATGTAGATAGGGGCAAAATTGTTTGGTGAATTTGAATGCTTGGGGTTAAAATTTCACCTCACAACATAGCTTAGGACACTCTCAGGGTCCAGACGTGTGACTGTGCCAAATTTTGTGGCTGTAGCTGCGACGGTGCGGATACCAATCCTGGACATACACACATACATACATACATACATACATACATACAAACACTTGAGCTTTATATATTAGATATATCATGATACAGCTCCATCTTAACATGTCTATGTTTGTTGAGCTCTTAAAGGGGCTTTCTAGACTATGATTTTGATGACATAGGTCATCAACATCAGATTAGTCCCGGTCTGACATGCGAAACTCCTAACGATCAGATGTTAGCAGATCCCTCAGTCAGCAGAAAGCACACAATGCATTGAGCTGGAGCAACATCGTGTCATCAGTACTGTGGTTCCTGTATGATCCGCAGTCTGATGTTGGCTGGTAATAACAACTCCTGGTATCTCCTGTCTAGCTGACTGCAGAATTCTGAAATCTTACAGCGTGTGCACTACACACTCTCAGTGCTCTCTAGTGTTGCTGGCGACAGTGGGTAATGACGTGACAGCATGAATGCAATTTGCATACATGCGGTCACCTGGCAATTGGATGTCTTTGGCCTTTCTCAATTCACTTGTATTCAATTGAGTGGATGTGGTTCTAAGTATGCAAATCACATACTTGCGCTCAGGGCTGTCACTAGGAATTTCAGGGCCCCATACTGGCAAAATTTTCGGGGCCCCCTTGAGACTCCACCCAGGCTCCACCCCAGCCCCGCCCTCCACCCCTCGAACTGTCCACAGCCCCACCGCTCTCTCTTGGAAAAACTCCACTTCTGACCAATCACACATTAACAGTTCCCATCTCCAGATCACACACATAGCCAGCAGCTCTTGTTATGGCCAAAAGATTTTTTAAATCTACCACCATGACAAGGTAGACTCTTTTGGCTGGGCCCTACTCTAACCTATTAAAGATTTGCTAAAATATCCAATACAATTTAGGTATATTTTTTATTTATTTTTCAATTTTTAAAATGACCAATAATATCACATCCAAAGGGACAAATACCACCACACCATGCCCAGACACCATATTACACCACATGGTGACCAATAATACCACATACAAGGAACAAATACAGCCATACCATGACCAGACCACATATTACCACCAGTGACAGAATAATAGCACATACAAGGGACAAATACCACCACACTATGACCAGACCACATATTACCAGCACATGATGACTGGATACTACAATACTGATCATTAATAAAAAAAACATATTACTATCACCATAAGTGCCATAATACACAGGAGATCTGTACTTAGTATGTAGTGTCTGTGTACAGGTAATACAGTGATCACCAGTGACATTATACACAGAAGAAGCTCTGTATATAGTGTCAGTGTACAGTTAATACAGTGATCACCAGTGATATTATGCACAGGACCTCTGTATATAGTGCCAGTGTACAGGTAATACAGTGATCGCTGGTGACATTGTACAAAGGCACTCTGCATATAGTGTAAAGTGTCAGTGAACAGGTAACACACTGACTCACCAGTGACGTCTCTAGGTAAAATCCTTCATCTTTGCTTTTCATCTTTCATCCAGCACAGATCGCCATCACGTCTTGCAGCCAGGGCTTGTTTCTGCAGGAAATAACACAGTTATCTAGAGCTCCACTTGCAGAACACATTACTTAATTTTTTTCCAACTTCTACACTACACCAGATGAAGAAAAAAGGTGACATAGTGTCACTCTGCACAGTAACAGAACCTCCCCCCATTTAAAACAGTATCCTCAAAAAAATAAAATAAATACATCACTGCAGTAATAATATCCCTTAATTAGCCCCTATGGTAATAATATCCCCCATCCTGGCTCCAGCCATATTTTCTCTCATCCTGCCCTCATGAGTATCCATTCTGCCCCCACATGATCTCCAGATCCTGCCCCATCTGTCTACATCGTATCCATCCTGCCCCCATGATCCTGCACCATGTGTCTCCCATCCTGCCCCCTCCAGTGTCTCACTGTCACATTCTGCCCCATCCTGTGTCTCACTGTCACATTCTGCCCCTGTGCCTCACATTCTGCCCCTCCTCTGTTTCACTGTCACATTATGTCCCCTGTGTCTCACTGTCACATTCTGCACCCTCATGTGTCTCACTGTCACATTTTGCCCCTCCTGTGTCTTACTGTCACATTATACCCCATGTTCATTCTGACCCCATGTCTCACATTCTTCCCTATGGTCATTCCGCCCCGTGTCTCGCATTCTGCCCCCTCCTGTGTCTCACTGTCACATTCTGCCCCCTCTTGTGTCTCACTGTCATATTCTGCCCCCTCCTGTGTCTCACTGTCATATTCTGCCCTATGTCTCATATTATGCCCCCTCCTGTGTCTCACTGTCACATTCTGCCCCCTCCTGTGTCTCACTGTCACATTCTGCCCTCATGTCTCACATTCTGCCCCCTCCTGCGTCTCTCTGTCACATTCTGCCCCCCTCCTGTGTCTCAATGTTACATTCTGCCCCCTCCTGTGTCTTACTGTCACATTCTGCCCCCATGTCTGCATTCTACCCCCATGTCCTGCATTCTGCCCTCATGTCTCACATTCTGCACCCATGTCCATTCTGTCCCCATGTCTTCCATTCTGCCCCCATGTATTGCATTCTGCCCCCTCCTGTGTCTCACTGTCATATTCTGCCCCCTCCTGTGTCTTACTGTCACATTCTGCCCCCATGTCTTGCACTCTGCCCCATGTCTCACATTCTGCCCCCTCCTGTGTCTCACTGTCACATTCTGCCCCATTTCTTGCATTCTGCCCCCATGTCTTGCATTCTGCCCCATGTCTTGCATTCTGCCCCCATGTCTTGTTGTCTTGTTTTCTGCTCCCACGTTCTGCATTCTGCTCCCATGTCCATTCTGCCCCGTGTCTCACATTCTGCCCCCATGTCTTGTATTCTGCTCTCACGTTCTGCATTCTGCTCCCATGTCCATTCTGCCCCGTGTCTCACATTCTGCCCCCATGTCTCGCATTCTGCCCCATCATGTCTGCATTCTGCACCCATGTCTTGTATTCTGCCCCATGTCTTGTATTCTGCCCCCATGTCTTGCATTCTGCCCCATGTCTGCATTCTGCCCCCATGTCTTGTATTCTGCCCCCATGTCTTGCATTCTGCCCCGTCATGTCTGCATTCTGCCCCCATCATGTTTCCATTCTGCCCCATGTCTCGTATTCTGCCCCATGTCTGCATTCTGCCCCCATGTCTCACATTCTGCCCCCATGTCTTGCATTCTGCCCCATGTCTGCATTCTGCCCCATGTCTCGCATTCTGCCCCCTTGTCTGCATTCTGCCCCATGTCTCGCCTTCTGCCCCCTTGTCTGCATTCTGCCCCTATGTCTTTCATCCTACCCCATGTCTTGCATTTTGCCCCATGTCTTGCATTTTGCCCCCATGTCTACATATTTGCCCCTGTGTGTCTCCAATCCTGCCCCCTGTCTCCATATTTGCCCCTGTGTGTCTCCAATCCTGCCCCTGTGTGTCTGCAATCCTTCCCCGTGTCTCCATATTTGCCCCTGTATATCTCCGATCCTGCCCCCGTGTCTACATTCTGCCAGGGAAACATATTGCCCCTTTCGATAATAAAATAAAAACTTTGTTCTTACCTGACCTCGCTCCTGCGGTGAAGATGGAGCTGCTGTTGTGTGAGCTGAAATGACCTGTGGTGACGTCATCGTCATGTGATCAGGGGGCGGAGCTGATCAATGCTGAAGGCCTGTGATAATGATGACGTCACCACAGGTCCTTCAGCACTTCTCTAACTTTTGGATGTCGGGCACTGTGGTGGCTCTGCTGATGTGTGCGCTGCAGGCCCGGCTGCAGCGCACACTTGGGGCCCAACCGCAGCGCACACTTGGGGCTCACCCGGCGCCCCTATGACGCACAGCACTTGGGGCCCGATGACTGGCAGCACAGGAGCGGGGCCCCTGATCTGCGGGCCCCCTTCTGTTCTGCTGTTCACCAGGCCCCATACAGCAGTAAGGGCTGTCATGCCCTGATGGCGGCCCTGCTTGCGCTCACATGACCACCTGCTCTTGCTGGCGACACCTGTTAGCAATGACATTGTGCCATTCACACGCTGTAATGATTTTGAAGTCTACAATCACAAGAGTGATTACAGACTTTCATCAGAAGACAGGACAACCCCTTTAACATTGGGAAAAGAAATACTAGGAGTTGTTTTGTACTGATGGTAGTTCTGGTGATGTAGTCATGTATTAACGGTTGTTCTGATTATGTATCCGTGTACTGATGGTGGTTGTAGTAAGGTAGTCATATACTGATGATGGGTCTAGTGATTTAGCTCAGCAAAGATCATGGTTCTGGTGATGTATGCATGTACTGATGGTGGTGGTAGTGATGTATTCATGTACTAATTGATGGTTCTGGTGCTGTATTCTCTCATTAAAGATAAAGAAGAAAAAAAATGGTATAGCCAGATCAGTAAAAGATTTGGATATCAAAATTGTCAAAATATAAAACTATTTAGCCCTTACGGTAATGAGAAAAACATAAGCATTACAAACCAAACATTTTTTTATTAGCAAAATAAAGAATTCAGGAAAGTTTAGTCCAGCTGTAATGACACTGACCTGTAGAATCATGTTCACGGGTCTCCTTTATGAAATAACGAATAACTTAAAATCAAATATAAAAAAAACTATGATTTAATTGCATTTGTTTACTTCAGACTTATATTGTACTGCAGGGACAAGAGCAATTTCAATTTTCTCCATAGTTAGCAAAAAAGCTAGAATTGGCCCTGGCTGCAGTCACTACTCTGCTGTTACTTAATGTCTTAATACTGTAGTCACATCCAGAGCTGCAGTAACCATTCTACTGCTGTATCAAATTTTATTCTTCTATCACACCCAGAGCTGCAGTCATTTTTCTGTATTAAATCTTGTTTTATACTCTAGTTATATCCAGAGCTGCATTCACTATTCTGCTGTTACAGCATGTTTTAAATTCTAGCCCAGACCTGGTCAAAGTGTGACCTATGGGCCACATCAGGCTATTTGGTTGTTTCTATCTGGCACATGGAGCGGGACAGCCCAAGGGCAAGAACCTGTGCCATCCCACACCACATGGCCTACCCCTGCCTGGCATTTCAATTTCCCAAGGATGCAGATAGCCATGTGTATACAGTTTGACATTCCATGCAGTATGATTGCCCATATCTCCCATACAAAGTCTGATGCCACATAGCCCCTATATACAGTATGATGACCCATAGCTCTGACCTAGTATGGTACCCCATAGCCTGTATACATGGTATACTTTCCTTTAGTCCCTTATACAAATTATGATGCACCATATCCTCACTTTTCACAGTATGAGGTCCCAAAGCCTCTATGCCGAGTATGATGGCCTCCACAGTATACTCCTCCATATAATGCCACCACAGCTCCCTCAACTCCCAGGATATCCAAAAAGTTTATACTCACCCAGCCTTGGTTCAATGTCCACTGCCGCCTCCATCTCCTCTTCCAGCTTGTATAATAATGAGCAGAAGCTGCCCGTGCCTGTCAGTGTAACTGGTGGAGCAAGGAGAAGATGGCTTTCTGCTCCTCAACAGGGTTTAACAGTATCAGTGTCCAAAGGATGCTATTAAAAGTGTTGCATACTAATGCCATCCACTGACCATTTGGCATTTGCCAGAATTTCCACTCCAGCCCCGCTGCATCGCATTAGAATAACTTCTATGCCAGTCTGTCATTTATCAGAGTCATTAACCCCTTTATGACCTATGACGTGCCGTGTCCGTCATAGGTCACCCGCCCCTCTTTGTTGCAGTCTCCAGAGCCTGATCTCATCAGCTGTCATGTACCCCTAACAGCAGTGGGTAGAATCGCGATCCACCCACGGCTGTTAACTAGTTAAATGCCGCTGTTAATCTCGGCATTTAACTCACAGAAACGGGATGCGTGTTTCAGCTCTGCCCATCTGCTCCCTTGTAACATGACCGTGGGTCGCCGATGGGGTTGTCATTGCTGAGCTGCTATGATCATTTTTGTTACACATTGCAGTTCTGCAGCCCTGCTATGTGTAACAGAAGCTATCAGATGATCGCAGCTTCTAGTCTACCACGGAGACTATTGGAACAAGTAAAAAAAAAAATTTTAAACATTAAAAAATTGTTAAAAGTGTAAAAATTCAAATCACCCCCATTTGGTCCATTCAAAGTAAAATAAAAAATACACATATTTGGTATCGCATCATTCAGAATCACCTAATGTATCAAGATATAAAAAGAATTAATCCGAACTGTAAACGGTCTAACGAGAAAGCAATCTAAAGGCCAGAATTAAGTTTTTCAGTCGCTGCAACACTGCAATAAAATACAATAACGGGTGATCAAAACATCATATCTACCCCAAATAGTGTCCATAAAAACATCAGGTCGGCACGCAAAACATATGCACTCTCCCAGCTCCAGATCCTGGGAAAAAGGAGATGCTACGGGTCTTGTAAAATGGCGCCATTTCTAAAGAATTTTGACAAACTTTGGATTTTTTTTCACCACTTAAATAAATAATAACCTTTACATGTTTGGTATCTACGAACTTGTAATCACCTGGGGAATGACAGTGGCAGTTTTCCTGAAGATAGTAAAACAAATCCAAAACACTATTGTGGAATTGCCCTTTTTTGCCATTTCACTGCACTTAGAATTTTTTTCCCCATTTTCCAGTGTACAGTCTGGTAAAAGCAATGGTGTTGTTCAAAAGTAAAATTCGTCTCGCAAAAAAAACAAGCCGTCACGTGTCCGTAGTGATGGAAAAATAACAAAAGTTATGGATCTGAGAAGAAGGGGAGCGAAAAATGGAAACAAAAAATCGGAAATATCCTTGGTCTTTAAGGGGTTAATATGCATGTGTTTAGGGTTTATTAGTGAATCGCTAATTACTGGAATAACTTACTTTGACTTGTCATTGCTTCATGACTGTGAATTTGTCACAAGAGCACAATTAACATTCACTCGACTTGATACCTTCAGAAAATCTGCAAGAACGGACTTATGATTGACTGGGCAGCCGTCATAGTTATTCACAGTAGACGTAGAGTAAAGTGCTTCATAGATACTGGTGGAGATCTTTGGCCTTTGAGTTGAGGTCAGATGTCAGTTCTTAAAATATTTCTTAAAAATTGTCATTAAGTCCGATATCTGTGCACTTGAATCTGATTGTAAATCCCAAGAAGAAAGATTGGCTGAGAGATAATGGACCACTGACTGAGTTTAGACTGTATATAACGTGATCTGCCACTTTACCTAGAAATGTCTAGAAACATGCTGGATCAAATTTTTTTGGTTCTGCTGCCATCAAAACTGCAGCAATTCAGTGTGGCATAAATGTGAAAAAGTGATGACATTGTAGTGTAGGAATATTGGAGATGCCGACACTATAGCTACTCGCAATTGCCACAGATTAGATAAAAGCCTCAAGGAAGGACTGCTCTTCATATGTCCATCCACAGGTATCAGAGGAGCAGGGTGTGCAAAGATAACCTTCCCCGCACCGTTATTACACTTACGTCAGTCTGCAGGAAGGGGTCATACATCCGGTATCTGAGGAACTAGGGTGCACCAAGAAAGCATTCTCCCACCATTATTCCACCCTATAAATGTTCAATAAGGGGTCATCCATCCACAGGAATCACCGGAGTTAGAGAGTGCCGAGAAAACAATACCCTATCATTATTCTAACCTACTAGCTTGCAGGAATAGGTCATCTATCCACAGGAATCTGAGGAGCTAGGGTGCAATAATAAAACATTCCCCCACCATTACTGCATCATACCAGCCTTCAGCAAGGGTTCATCCGTCAACGGGTATCGTAGGAGATGCAGGGAGCCGAGACAACATTCTCCACAACATTACTCCACCTGCATGGCAGAAAGGGTTCATCAATCCAAAGGTATCAGGGGTCACAATGTGCCAAGAAAACATTCCATCACCATCACTCTCAAGCAGCCTGAATTGGTGAAGCAGAAATATATATAGATTCATCTGTCCTGATTAGAGTTGAGCAAAACGGGTCGGTCATAATCAAAAGTCGGCGACTTTTGCTGAAGTCGGGTTTCATGAAATGAAACCCGACCATAACATGAGGTCGGCCACGAGTTCGGCGACCAGAGCGCCAAAGTCGTGTTTCAAAAGATGCTTCCAGCGCCCTTTTTCAGCCAATGATGCAGGACGCACACTGTGGGAATCGCGATGACATAGGCATCGGTCACCACCATCTTTGAGAAGGGCATGCAAGTGATTGGCTGGCTTTGTGTGGCATCACAGTGGCTATAAAAGGGCGTGCACACTGACCGCCATCTTACTTCTGCCGATCTTAGCATTAGGGAGAGGTTGCAGCTGCTGATTCTGAATAAGGGAGAGCGTTAGGCAGGGAAGGAGAACCAAAAAACTGCTTCTGCTGTTAGCGATTTCCACTTACAACACAACACTTTGTGTGCAGTGACAGGGGAGTCTCTATTTTTGTGCATCAGCTCTGTTGGTTATTAGGCTGCCTTATAAGGCTCCCTGATAGCTGCATTGCTGTTTGCACACTGCTGTGCAAACTGCTATTTTAAAAGCAAAAACACTTTTTTTCCTCCTTTCTGCACAGTTACCAAGCGTTCATTTTTCCACCCTTTTGTGTGTGCAGCAGTCCTGCTTATTAGGCTGCCTGCGTCCATACTTGGACTGAGAGCATCATTGTCAGCGTCCTCAAATCTCTAGTGACATCCAAATTCTCACTAATCCTATAGACACCCTCCACCTTGTCATACACCATCCAATTTCAGCCTGTTACATTGAGGTGTATTCTCTCCTGGGCCTAAGACAATAGTTCAGCGTCATCAAATCTATAGTGAGATACAAATTCTCACCAATCCTATAGACACCCTCGACCTTGTCATACACCATCCAATTTCAGCCTGTTACATTGAGGTGTAATCTCTCCTGGGCCTGAGACAATAGTTCAGCGTCCTCAAATCTATAGTGAGATTCCAATTCTCACCAATCCTATAGACACCCTCCACCTTGTCAAACACCATCCAATTCCAGCCTGTTACATTGAGGTGTAATCTCTCCTGGGCCTGAGACAATAGTTCAGCGTCCTCAAATCTACAGTGAGATTCCAATTCTCACCAATCCTATAGACACCCTCCACCTTGTCATACACCATCCAATTTCAGCCTGTTACATTGAGGTGTAATCTCTCCCTGGCGTGAGACAATAGTTCAGCGTCCTCAAATCTATAGTGAGATTCCAATTCTCACCAATCCTATAGACACCCTCAACCTTGTCATACACCATCCAATTTCAGCCTGTTACATCGAGGTGTAATCTCTCCTGGGCCTGAGACATTAGTTCAGCGTCCTCAAATCTATAGTGAGATTCCAATTCTCACCAATCCTATAGACACCCTCCACCTTGTCATACACCATCCAATTTCAGCCTGTTACATTGAGGTGTAATCTCTCCTGGGCCTGAGACAATAGTTCAGCGTACTCAAATCTATAGTGAGATTCAAATTCTCACCAATCCTATAGATACCATATAGCTGGTGGTATTTTGGGTTCATTTTCACAAAAATGAGAAAGTATGGGGGAAGACGCCATGGAAGTGGGCAGGGGTTGCCAGCTGGTCCCGATGGTGGTGGTGGTGGTGTTGCATCTGTTGGTAGTGGCAAAAGCACAATAGCACCTAAGGCAGGAGGTGTTGAGCCTGCGTCATCGTCTGGCTCCACAAGGCCTCGAAGGCTCTCTTTTCTGGGAGTAGGTAAACTGCTTTTAAAGCCGGAGCTTCAAGAACAAGTTTTGGCTTACATTGCTGACACAGCCTCCAGCTCTCTCACCTCCTCTTCTGAAGTTTCAAAAAATAAAAGCACTGAGTCGTCAGTGGAGGCTCCTGGTCAGGAACAACACCTATCCTTGTGTCCTTCACCCCTAACAAAAGTGAAGGATGTGACAGGCCACACTACCTATTACTCCATGGAGCTCTTTTCACATGCCATGCCTGGGATAGCAAGTCAAATCATGAATTCCCCAGTCCAAGATGAATCTGACATGGAGTGCACTGATGCACAGCCACTGCTAGATTTTTCTGCTGGTACATTCACTCAGAGCACGACCTTGTCCTCGCAGTGTACTGAGGCAGAGTCAGACCCTGATGAAACTCCGGTGCCCCTTCCTGCATAATATACCACCTTACACGGTGAAACAGAGGAAGGAGCACATGAAATTGAAGAGGAGGTGATGGATGACCCAGTTGTTGACCCAGATTGGCATCCACTGGGGGAAGAGGGTGCCGCTGCCTACAGCTCAGAAGAGGAGGAGGAGGATTTGCAGCAGGCAACGACATCGCAACAGCTGTTATCTGGCATGACCGTAGCAGTCCAAAAACATGTTACAAAAACCAAAAGAGTTGCAGGACAGCTTGGCCAGACGGTCAAATTAGCACAGCGTGCAAGGTCTCAAAATGTCTTCCATAGTAGGAAGAGTGCAGTGTGGCACTTTTTGAACAAATTCTTAATGATCAGGCAAAAGTTATCTGTAAGAAGAGCGCAAAGACCTTTAGCCGAGGGAAAAATCTGAGAAATTTTAATACAAGTTGCATGATTAGACATTTAACCACCGTACACTTGCAAGCGTGGATGGACTACCAAACCTCATGTACCACATGTGCACCTGTTCCGAATGAAGTTAGTCAGCAATGCTACATCACTTCCCCCACTGTAAGCCCACCGGTTAGCACACCACCAGCAGCAAATGTCGAGGTATCGTCGCAAGGGCAAAGCAGTCAAGGAATCACAATGTTATTGCTATGAAAGACTGAATCTAGGCCATCAGCAACACCACCAACACCATCACCATCACCAACCCTCTCTCAGTCCGCCATGTCCACCGCTAGTTCCACCATATGCAGCTCTCAAGTCCAGCTCACCCTAAAAGAGACTCTCAGTAGGACAAGAAAGTACTCATCCTCTCATCCGCGTACACTGGCTTTGAACGCCCACATTGCCAAACTAATCTCGTTAGAGATGATGCCCTACCGGTTGGTAGAAAGCAAAGCTTTCTGCGAGCTCATGGCCTACGCAGTACCACGCTATGACCTACCCAGTCAGCACTTTTTTTCACAAAAAGCCATCCCAGTCCTCCACGTGCATGTGAAAGACCGCATTGTCCATGCACTCAAGCAATCAGTGAGTGGAAAGGTGCACCTCACAAAAGATGCATGGTCCAATAGGCATGGCCAGGGCCGTTATGTGTCCATCACTGCGCACTGGGTTAATGTGGAGGATGCAGGGTCCACATGGGACAGCGGCGGTGGGACAGTGCTGCCTAGCCCACGGTATAGGAAACAGTTGGCTGTAGGCGTTCGACCCTCCTTCTCCTCCAGAAGCGAAAGCTCGTCCACAGAGCGCAGTCGCACGAGCACTCCATCCACAGCTGCCAGTGTTGCACACGAGTTGTCCCACTATCAAACAGCTAGTGGTAAGCTGATGTGTTTGGGCGACAACAGACACACCGCGGAGGTACTGGCCGACTACTTGCAGCGACAAACTGAGTCATGGCTAGGCATTCTACATCTTGAGGCAGGCAAGGTAGTTAGTGATAACGGACGGAATTTTGTGGCAGCCATAGCCCTTTCAAAACTCAGACACATACCATGCCTGGCTCACACCTTGAACCTGGTGGTGCAGTGCTTCCTCAATAATTATCCAGAGTTAACACCCCTGCTCCATAAGGTGCGAAGACTGTGCTCGCACATCCGCCGGTCACGCCTACACTCCAGTCGTATGCAGAAGCTGCAGCGATTGCTCCACCATCCCAAGCACCGCCTAATTACCGACGTTACAACAAGGTGGAACTCCACCCTGCACATGGTTCAGAGGCTGTGCAAACAGAGGCAGGCTGTAATTCATTTGTGGGAGGATACACGGGCAGGCAGTTTGCAGGCAGACATGGAGTTGTCTGGTGTGCAGTGGTCGAAGCTGAAAGACCTCTGTAAAGTCCTTCAGTGTTTTGAGGAATGCACATGGCTGGTAAGCGCAGACGACGCCATCATAAGCATGAGCATCCCACTTATGGGTCTGCTCATGCAAACTTTGACGCACATTAAGGAGCAGGCATCTGCAGCCGAGGAGGAAGAGGAAGAGGGAAGCCTTGATGACAGTCAGCCATTGTCTGCTCAGGGAAGTCTGATGGACGAGGTGGAGGAAGAAGAGGAGGAGGAGGAGGATTATGGGGATAATTATTTTGGGGAGGAGGATGCTTCTCAGGGGTCAAGTGAAAATGTTGGCGTGGCAAGGTCAGGTACAGGGTTTGTGCATGACTGGAGGGATGTTGATTTGCCAGAAAGTGCTCCTCCACCCAGCACTCGCAGTGCATCATTGACACCTGGAACATTGGCCCACATGTCTAATTATGCCTTGCAGATCCTAAAAAGGGACCACCGCATTGCCAAAATGATGAACGATGATGACTACTGGTTGGCCAGCATCCTGGATCCACGCTATAAAGGCAAATTCCAAAACATCATGCCACAAGAGAATCTAGAGCTAATATTGGCTAACAAACAAGCAACTCTGGTTAACCGCTTGGTGGGGCATTCCCAGCACACAGCGGCAGTGATGTTTTTCCAACGAGCCGTAGGAGGCAACATGGAAGAGGTGTTCGTGGTGCACACAGCCAAAGTGGCGTTGGACACAGGAGTTTCATGACCATGGTGTGGACTGACTTTTCAAGTACCGCTCACATGACTGGTTATACTGCATCGATCAAAAGTGACAGGAGACAGCAGTTGTCAACTCTGGTAACAAACTACTTCTCGTCCCATATCGATGTTCTCCCTCACCGGTCATTCCCCTTTAACTATTGGGCCTGTAAACTTGAAACTGTCATGGTCACGTGTGTCTGGACGCAGATGATACCGCAAGGCAAACCCATAACACACGTGACCCTGGATACACCGCCTCCAGTGGGGCGCATTTAAATAATAAAACGTGCAGGTGGATACGCCGCCTCCACCTGGCGAATTTAGGTATTACACGTTATACAATAAATCTGGAAACCCCGCCTCCAGTAAGGCGCATTTAAATAATAAAGGGGAACCTGGGAAACTTTAACAATGGTGGGCCCTGCCATAGGGAATGGGGGACGTGGAGACCTCCTAAGCTCCCCTGAGCCAGTGTCCCTGCACTCCTGACATTCCCTATACAGGCTCCGAACCTGTCGCCGCACACGTACCTTAACGCCCTTGCTCACCCTGACCCTAAACCCTCACTAGGGAATGGGTCGGTGCGGAGACTAATCCCACCACTGCACTAATAACACACATGAGGAAAGAGACAATACAGGGGAAACACCACTTAGCTTTGCTCTGTTGCGTGCGCTCCCAGCAACAGAGCCCACCACCTGCGTGCGTCTTCTCCTCCACCCGGATCCATCACCATAACAGGATCCTTCACCTTAGTGCAGCCTTGGAGCAGAGTCCACCACCAGTTGCAGCTGCTTAGTACCAGAGTCCCAAGGAAGTGTTCAGCTTCTGCCACGAAGTCAAGCATGCTTGAGTCCAGTTCAGCAACCAAGTCCCACATGGTGAGTGCCACTCTCCATAGTCGCCACTCCACCAGCCCATGCAGACACTTCCCGCTGACACCATTACTGCGACCCCACCACGCCATGCAAGCCCTTCGTCCAGACACCAAAGCTGAAACACGTCCCCCCTGGCTAAGCTGCGCAGGACTCCTCACCAGCTCCATCCTTCCTCCAGGCTCTCAAACTCAAAGTGAAAACAAACTCACAATATCACAGGCAGTGAGTGAACACCCTGAGCACACCTTTATAGGGTGTCACACCTGATACATAATTAAGTGCACAAAAACCTAAAGTGCAATACCGCTAACCACCGGGGACAGTCAAGACACCTTGGAAATTTCCAAAGTAAAAAAAGTTCACCCAGTGCAATTTAAAACTGTCAGATCACTTCAGATCATGACAGAAACCTGGCGTGAATTGTCACAATATGTCTTACAGGAGCTCGCTTGCACTGCTGCTAGTTTGTTATCTGAACGAGTCTTCAGTGCTGCTGGATCAATCCTGACAGAAAAAAGGACCCGTCTGTCGACCCAAAATGTTTATGATCTAACCTTCATTAAAATGAACCATGCATGGGTTTCAAAGGATTTTGTCCCACCCTCCCCTGCTGTCACATAGGTTGCCAGAAAAATGGCTTGCATTTGTCCTCTTCTTCTGCGAACTTCTCCAATTACTCCATTTGCAGCTGCTGAATATCCAACATCAACATATGCCATTTTTTCCACCTCCCTAACTGGGCTGCCTCCTCCCACGGGGCCGGGGTCACCACGAGGCGCACGCACCCGTGCGAGTGCCATTGCCCTGGACAGGTGGGTGGGCACACTCTTTGGCAAAGGCACTGGCACAAGGTCCCTCATAGTAGAATCAAGTGTCTCTGACGGTGGGGGTGCACACCCGCCATCAGATACACCGGCGTACTATGAGGGGCCCTGTGCCAGTACCGCCGCCCATGAGTGGGCCCCCCCTGCTTGCTCAGGGCACCAGCACTTGACTTACCTCTCCCTGCTCCACTACTGTGTAGTCTGGCCTGTTAAATACTTCACTGGGACAGCCAATACAAATTTGGTGAAATGATAGATGATGATTAAGAGGTAGGTATGCCCTGTCCTGCTGGGCTCTATCTTCAGATAATCAATGGCTTCCATTTGTTATGGACGTCGACTCACAATGAGATGCAGTGGTGGTTTATCATCAGCTTTCACGGTTTTCCGACTCACAGACGTGTGACATTCCTGCCCACATTTTTAAATGTGTCCTCTCATGCCAATCCAATAGAATCGCATACGGCCTGTGGCTTGTGTCTTTTGCACTCCAAAGTTACCTGACAGATCATGATAGGCAGTGAGGGCAATGTCTACATCTGTCCCTGTGATCACAATTTGATGGAGATGAGTAACGGTGATGGGTTCCACGTTACTGCAATACAGCAAACCTTTCTTCACAAGAACTGTTTTCACTGTCTCCACACACAAAGTAATTGAGGGTCAGCATCGTCTCTGAGAATTCTCCCGGGAGTTTTTACCGTGATTAGTAATTCCAAAATTTCTGCAATCAGTCGACTTTCCGTCTGTACTTGTATCCATCTCGTTTCCTCTTGTGTAGAGTCTGGACTGTCTTACTGAGACTGAAATATATATGAAGAATGAAAAATACCCCAACAGGGTATACTTGTGTACGCTACGAATACATAACCCTTTTTACTTTTGTCTAAACCATACTGAGGTTGTGAGTGTCTTTGTCGGACTCCGGAAATATACACGCAGATTTTTAATGTTTAAACTATTCTATATATACCTGCTATCCAGTGATACTGTACCCTTTCTCAACTTTGTACAATCACGTCAAATCCATACTGGGCCTGAGACCCTCTGAGTCTGCCTCCTGATATATAGACATAGGTTTTTAATGTTTAAACTATGCTATATATACCTGTCATCCGGTGATACTGTACCCTTTCTCAAAGTAATTGAGGGTCAGCATCACCTCTGAGAATTCTCCCGGAAGTTTTTACAGTGATTAGTAATTCTAAAATTTCTGCAATCAGTTGACTTTCCGTCTATACTTGTATCCATCTCGTTTCCTCTTGCAGAGAGTCTGGACTCTCTTTCTGAGACTGAAATATATATGAAGAATGAAAAATACCCCAACAGTGTATACTGGTGTACTGTTATGAATAGGTCGCCAAGGAAAAAAAAAAAAACACAAGCTAAGCCTCAGAAAACCAGAGAGGTTGGTAACTATGCAGACTGCAGATCCCTGATTCTAACTCACAACTAGCAGCAGTCGTGGAAGGTTCCTACGTTGGTCCTAGACGCCTCGTCACAACCGGAGAGCTAAATAAGCCTAAAGCAGGAAAAGAGTTAAACTAACTGCCCCAGAGCAGACCCCAAAGGAAAGACAGCCCTCCACATGTATTGACGGTGTTACAAGATGAAAACACATACAAAGGCAGGAAAATAGGCTGAGCAAACGATGGGGCCAAACTAACTAGAAAGGACAGGAAAGGAAAGACACTGTCTGCAATCTGCCAAACACCCTACCAAAGATAATGTCCAACACATCTGATAGCAAAATTAACCCTGAAGTCACTAGACTTCTCCCACTATATCAGCACTCTGAAATATTCTGAGACAGAGCAAAAAGAGGCCAATTTAATAAGGGACAAAAAAAAGCAAATTGGCAAATACAGATAAATAAGAGTGGAAATTCAGCACAGCCCAGCCGGGCTGACTGACCCCACAAAAAACTGAATTGACCAACAAGAGCAAGTGTGAACATTAGCAAAAACAAACTTAACTTGAGAAGACTGGAACAGAGCTGAGTCCAAGACCTGAGAAGCAGACTGAATCACCAGCACCAGGATAGGGCATCAGCTGTCTTATATCCAGTCTGATACTCCAGAGATCCAATCGTTATCCTTCCTCACCAGGTGGCAGATCACTACCAATTAAACCAAGCTCACTACCTCCTGTCACCACCAGAGGGAGAACGGAAGGAGAACTCTCAACTGGTGGGGTGTACGGTGTGGAGCAGAGCCGGGTCTGTATGGGGTGTACAGAGCGGAGCCGCGTTTGTACGAGGTGTACGAAGCAGTGCCGGAGGTGTACGGAGCGGAGGTGTGTACAAGGTCTACGGAGCGGAGCAGTGTGTGTATGAGGTGTACGGAGCGGAGCCGGAGGTTTACGGAGCGAAGGTATGTACAAGGTCTACGGAGCGGAGCCGTGTGTGTACGAGGTGTACGGAGCGGAGCAGAGCCGGGTGTGTACGAAGCGGAGCCGTAGGTGTACGGAGCGGAGGTGTGTACAAAATCTACGGAGCGGAGCCGTGTGTGTACGAGGTGTACGGGGTGGAGCAGAGCCGGGTGTGTATGGGGTGTACGGAGCGGAGCCGCGTGTGTACGAGGTGTACGAAGTAAAGCCAGAGGTGTACGGAGCGGAGGTGTGTGCAAGGTCTACGGAGCGGAGCAGTGTGTGTATAAGGTGTACGGAGCGGAGCCAGAGGTGTATGGAGCGGAGGTATGTACAAGGTCTACGGAGCGGAACCATGTGTGTACGAGGTGTACGGAGCGGAGCCGGATGTGTGCGAGGTGTACGGAGTGGAGCAGAGCCGGGTGTGTACGAAGCGGAGCCAGAGGTGTGTACAAAGTCTACAGAGTGGAGCCGTGTGTATTCAAGGTGTATGGAATGGAGCCCTGTGTATACAAAGTGTACGGATCTGAGCCTTGTGTTTACGGAGCGGAGCAGATCCGGGTGTGTACGGAATGAAGCCGCGTGTGTATGAGGTGTATGGAGCAATGTCGCATGTGTTCAAGGTTTACGGAGTGGAGCCATGTGTGTACAAGGTGTACAGAGCGTGGCCACGTGTGTACAAGGCGTACGGAGCAGAGTCGCATGTGTACGAGTTTTACGGAGCGGAGCCATGTGTGTACTGAGTGGAACCATGTGTGCGCAAGGTGTACAGAGCGGAGCCGTGTGTGTACGAGGCATACAAAGCTGGACCGTGTGTGTATGAGGCGTGCGGAGCCATGCGTGTACGAGGTGTATGGTGGGGAGCATTCATACCTCCCAACTGTCCCGTATCCAATGGGACAGTCCCGATTTTGAGAGAGAGAGACTGCCCCAGCTGGAAGCTTACTTTTCCCGCGGACACAGGAGTACGCGGCAGAGCCCCGAGGAGCACTTTAAAACTCGCACGTGACGTTCTACCGAAAGTGACGTGCTGGAAGCTGACCGGAAATGAGGTAATTTCGGGAGGAGATTGTGACGGAACTATGGAGGCATGTCAGAGAATGCTTCAGATCACCGTGTCCTCCTCCGACAGCGTGGACAGAGGGATTGCCTTGGAATCGGGGATGCCGGCCATGTGAACGGATCATGGTATGTCCTGCATCGGGAGGCTCAGGTGGGTATTACATTGGGAGCCGGGCTGCTATAGTATCTTTATACAATACTAGCTGAAGAGCCCGGCGCTGCCCGGGCATAGTAACTAACTGTGGTTAGTTATAGCAAATTATAATTATCCTCCATCCCATAGTCCCATGCCCATATACCCATTATACATATCCTCCATCCCATAGTCGAGTGCCCATATACCCATAACACGTCCTCCATCCCATAGTCCCATGCCCATACACCCATCATACATATCCTCCATCCCATAGTCCCGTGCCCATATACCCATCATATATATCCTCCATCCCATAGTCCCGTGCCCATATACCCATCATACATATCCTCCATCCCAGAGTCCCGTGCCCATATACCCATCACACATCCTCCATCCCATAGTCCCATGCCCATATACCCATCATACATATTCTCCATCCCATAGTCCCATGCCCATATACTCATCATACATATTCACCATCCCATCGTCGAGTGCCCATATACCCGTCATACATATCCTCCATCACATAGTCCAGTGCCCATATACCCATCAAACATCCTCCATCCCATAGTCCCATGCCCATATACCCATCATACATATTCGCCATCACATAGTCGAGTGCCCATATACCCTTCACACATCTTTCATCTCATAGTCCCATGCCCATATACCCATCATACATATTCGCCATCACATAGTCGAGTGCCCATATACCCTTCACACATCCTTCATCTCATAGTCCCATGCCCATATACCCATCACACATCCTCCATCCCATAGTCCCGTGCCCATATACCCATCATACATATCCGCCATCCCATAGTCCCGTGCCCATATACCCGTGATACATATCCTCCATCCCATAATCCAGTGCCTATATACCCATGATACATATCCTCCATCCCATAGTCCAGTGCCCATATACCCATCACACATCCTCCATCCCATAGTCAACCATTATGACATCATAATGAGCAGCGGCGGGGCTTGCAACCTATGATGACATCAGCGTCACCATGGCAACCATTGTGACATCATAATGAGGGGTGGGGATTGATACACACACACTGTTTCCCCAGTAGGCAAATAGGGGCATTATGACATCATAATGAGGGGCGGGGCTTGACGCGCACACACTTTTTCCCCCAGTATGTAGATAGGGGCAAAATTGTTTGGTGAATTGGAATGCGCGGGGTTAAAATTTCGCCTCACAACATAGCTTAGGACGCTCTCGGGGTCCAGACGTGAGACTGTGCCAAATTTTGTGGCTGTAGCTGCGACAGTTCGGATGCCTATCCCGGACATACACACATACATACACACATACATACATACACACTTTGAGCTTTATATATTAGATTTCTTTATCTCTCTGTTTCTTTCTCTCTCTGTTCTTTCCTTCTTTCTCTCTCTAATCTTTCTTTTTTTTTCTCTCTCTCTGTTCTTGAAGGGTTTTGGAGTTTCAGCTCCTTAACATGTGCCACCCTGTTTTTAAAGGGACCAAAAGTAATTGGACAATTGACTCCAAGGCAATTTCATGGACAGGTGTGGGCAATCCCTTTGTTATGTCATTCTCAATTAAGCAGATAAAAGGCCTGGAGTTGATTTGAGGTGTGGTGCTTGCATTTGGAAGGTTTTGCTGTGAAGGAAACAGTCGGTCAAAGGAGCTCTCCATGCAGGTGAAACAAGCTACCCTTAAGCTGCAAAAACAGAAAAATCCCATCCAAGAAATTGCTACAACATTAGGAGTGGCAAAATCTACAGTTTGGTACATCCTGAGAAAGAAAGAAAGCACTGGTGAACTCATCAATGCAAAAAGACCTGGGCGCCCACGGAAGACAACAGTGGTGGATGATCGCAGAATAATCGCCATGGTGAAGAGAAACCCTTTCACAACAGCCAACCAAGTGAACAACACTCTCCAGGAGGTAGGCGTATCAATATCCAAATCTACCATAAATAGAAGACTGCATGAAAGTAAATACAGAGGGTTCACTGCACGGTGCAAGCCACTCATAAGCATCAAGAATCAAAAGGCTAGACTGGACTTTGCTAAAAAACATCTAAAAAAGCCAGCACAGTTCTGGAAGAACATTCTTTGGACAGATGAAACCAAGATCAACCTCTACCAGAATGATGGAAAGAGAAAAGTATGGCGAAGGCGTGGTACAGCTCATGATCCAAACCATACCACATCATCTGTAAAACACGGCGGAGGCAGTGTGATGGCTTGGGCATGCATAGCTGCCAGTGGCACTGGGTCACTAGTGTTTATTGATGATGTGACACAGGACAGAAGCAGCCGAATGAATTCTGAGGTATTCAGAGCCATACTGTGGGCTCAGATCTAGCCAAACTGATTTGTCGTCGTTTTATACTACAGATGGACAATGACCCAAAACATAAAGCCAAAGCAACCCAGGAGTTTATTAAAGCAAAGAAGTGGAATATTCTTGAATGGCCAAGTCAGTCACCTGATCTCAACCCAATTGAGCATGCATTTCACTTGTTAAAGACTAAACTTCAGACAGAAAGGCCCACAAACAAACAGCAACTGAAAACCACCGCAGTGGAGGCCTGGCAGAGCATCAAAAAGTAGGAAACACAGCATCTGGTGATGTCCATGAGTTCAAGACTTCAGGCAGTCATTGCCAACAAAGGGTTTTCAACCAAGTACTAGAAATGAACATTTTATTTACAATTATTAAATCTGTCCAATTACTTTTGGTCCCTTTAAAAACAGGGTGGCACATGTTAAGGAGCTGAAACTGCTAAACCCTTCATTCAATTTTAAAGTGGATACCCTCAAATGAAAGCTGAAAGTCTGAACTTCAACTGCATCTGAATTGTTTTGTTTAAAATTCTTTGTGGTAAGGTCTAGAACCAAAATTAGAAAAATGTCCCTGTCCAAATATATATGGACCTAACTGTACATCAGCACCTGTATAATACACAGGTGCTGGGACTGATGTATATACAGGTGCTGGCAGGGGTGATGTATATACTGGTGCTGACTTGAGGCTGATGTATATATGGGCTGCATGTATATACATCACTGATTAGCCTCTAGTCAGCACCTATATATACACCAGAACCTGTATATACATCAGCCCCAGCACCCGTATATACACCAGCCCCAGTACCTGTATATACATCAGCCCCAGCACCCGCATATACATCTGCCCCAGCACCCGTATATACATCAGCCCCAGCACCCTTATATACATCAGCCCCAGCACTCATATATACATCAGCCCCAGCACTCTTATATACATCAGCCCCAGCACTCGTATATACAACAGCCCCAGCACCCTTATATACATCAGCCCCAGCACTCGTATATACATCTGTCCCAGCACCCATATATACATCAGCCCCAGCACCCTTATATACATCAGCCCCAGCACCCGTATATACATCAGCCCCAGCACCCTTATATACATCAGCCCCAGCACTCGTATATACATCTGTCCCAGCACCCATATATACATCAGCCCCAGCACCCTTATATACATCAGCCCCAGCACTCGTATATACATCTGTCCCAGCACCCGTATATACATGAGCCCCAGCACCCTTATATACATCTGCCCCAGCACCCGTATATACATCAGCCCCAGCACCCGCATATACATCTTCCCCAGCACCCGTATATACATCAGCCCCAGCACTCGTATATACATATGTATATACAGTAGTCTAAATGTGATATATATTCAGCAGTATGTAACATAATATAGTATAATACTGTCAATTATAATGTAGAGTTGTGTGTATATAGTGTAGAGCTGTTCATATAGTATGTTGCTGTGTATATAGTGTGGAATCCACACTATATACACTGGCCCATCTTTACACTATACAGTATATACACAGCTCCACTCTATATTCCTTACCACGGTATATATTGTGGAGCTGTGTACATTGTGTATACTCCTCCTGTCCTGTATACATGGTGTAAATATAAGTATCTGCTCTAAGTGTGTGTATCTATGAAAATAAAAAGCGCTCCGATGAATTTTGCAAAGTGGTGGACTCTTTATTTGCCCATGTGACAAAGTTTTGGATCTATAACAGATCATTTCTCTGCTATGGAATTGAAATATTACCACATGGGCTAATAAAGAGTCCTCCACTTTTCTCTTATTTAATCATTTAATCGGTGTGCTGATTATTTTCTTTCTATAAATGCCTTTGATTTAAGGGTGTGTGTCCTAAAAGCAATTCACCCACTGCTTAATATTTGTTGGTGCTCAATTATGACACATATCAAGGCTGACATCACCACCCGGCAAAAGTGGGCAATTGCCGTCGGGCACTTGGCATGCTATGGGGCTCGTAAGTAGGGGCTCCGGTGCCAGCACTGACACAGTGGAAAACAATGATGAGTGAGGGAGCCATCTACTGATGCTCCCTCTCTCATCTTTCCCCCTCTGCGTCTGAGCTTTGTGATGTCTTAGTGCAGAGGGTGCAATGACATCACTACAGCGAATCATCTATGCCAAGCAGTGCAGAGGATCAGAATACATTGAGGAAACCAGAGCAGTGGGGACAGGGAGAAGTATTATATGGGGCCCATTGTACTGTATGAAGTAATATATGGAGCCCATTATACTGTATAAAGTAATATATGGGGCCCATTATACTGTTTGAAGTAATATACAGTATGAGGGCCCATTATACTGTATGGGCCGTTATATGGGGCCCATAAAACTGTATGCAGTAATGTATTGGGCCCATAATAGTGTATGGAGCATTATATGGGCTCATTGTACCATATGGAGGAATATGTGGGGTCTATTGTACTGTATGGAGCAATATATGGGGCCATTATACTGTATGGAGCATTATATGTTGCCCATAATACTGTATGGAGGACTATGTGATGCCCATAATACTGTATGTAGGACTATGTTGTGCCCATAATACTATGAAGGACTATGTCGTTCCCATAATACTGTATGGAGGACTATGTGGTGCCCATAATACTGTATGGAGGACTATGTGGCGCCCATAGTACTGTATGGAGGTCTATGAGGTGCCTATAATACTCTATAGAGGACTATATGGTGCCCATAATACTGTAAAGAGGACTGTGTGGTACCAATAACAATGTATGGAGGACTAAGTTGTGCACATAATACTGTATGGAGGGTTATCCAAATTCGGAAGTTCTCCCCTATCTTTTGGATAGGGGATGACTTTCTGTTTGTTGTGGATCTGACCGCTGGGACCCCCATGATCCTAGGAAACGTAGCTTTGAAGAGCACCATGTAAATGGAGCTGTGGTCCAATCATACGCACAGTGACACCATTAACATGTGGCTCTTTAAATAACTCCTTTAATAGAGTGATGAGGGGACGACAAAGTATAGCAAAAATTCACTGATCGGGGCTGGTGAGTGTTATAATTTGTGGGCTGGTGGGGTTTGTGTGGCAGGGCTGCTTTTTTGTCCCAGTCCGGCCCTGGTTTCCGAAGTGTAGTGTAGACGCAAATATATGTTTAAGTCCATGCAGAAGTCAAAAATTTGAAAAACCAATGAAAAATATTGGAAAAATGTATGTAAATAATTTCAAATCAATCTACTTTTTCCCGGAATGTTATCAGATCTAAAATATAAAAAAATTAGCGGACTTTGCATGGTTGCATTCATAATTGTCCAAACTAATGAAATATTATATTTATCCATAATGGTGAACTGCAAAAGAAACGAAAAAAAATGAAATAGCAGAATTGTCGTTTTTTGGTCACTTCGACCAGAAAGGCATATGGATCCCAAGATGGTAAAGACAAAACTACAGTTGGTATCAGAAAAACCCCAAGCCCTCACATAATTCTATCAACCCAAGACTAAACATTTTAGAGCTCTTGGAAGGCAAGAAGGAAAAATAGAATTGAAGAGAGGCCCAATGGGAATCTGTCACCCAAGGGCATGAGTGGGGTGTGCACCAGTCACCCACACAGTATAAGGACCCCACTGCTTCCCACTCAATATAATGGCCCTCACATCCCCCCTTTCATTATCATGGTCCCCACATCACTTCACACTTTATGAAGGCCCCACACAGCACCTGACATAGTATAGTGGTTGGCATATCCCCTCACGTAGTAGACTAGGCCATTATTTTAAAGTAGGATGCTGGTGAGGTCTTCATGCTGAGTGGACCATTTTACTGAGTGGGGAGATGTGAGAGCCATTTTACTGTGTGAGCGCTATCAAAATGTGTTAATGGCTGTGGGGAACCATCACACTGTGTGATGGGCTATGGGGGCCACTATAATGGGTGAGGTGCTGTGTGAGGCCACCATAAAGTGTGAGGGGTTGTGGGGGCCATCATACTGAATGAGTGGAAGAGGGGCCCTCTTTTTGAGTGGAGGGCTGTGGGGGGGCTTCATTCTGTGAGTGGGCGCTGATACTAATTAAGCGGCTGTGGGGCCATCATACTGAATGGGCTGTGGGGGTCTTCACTTTGAGAGTGGGCTGTTGGTTTCACCATACTAAACGAGGGTTGTTATACTGCGTGGGGATCATCATAATGACAGGACATCATGCTGTGTGGAGGCCATGATACTGTTTATGTATGGAGGAGGCGACCATAACTATATCATACTATGGGGGAACACTATAGGGGCATCATGCTATGGCGGTATTATATTTTGTTGCTCGCACTGCGGGGACATCACAATGTAAGTGTGAAGTGACTCTGTTGGAGTGATTCACTGTGGGAATATCAAAATCCGTGTGTGTGGGGGTAGGGGCATTACTATAAACATGTTTTATAATGGCCATAAAAGGGGTATCGCTGATGAGGACAATAAGGGGCTTCAATTGGAAAATAATTGCTGCTTATGTGTCATAATACATGTCCTTCTCCTGGCTGATGAAGGTTGGGACATTGCCGAATATGTATATGTATGTGTGTGTGTTGCGTTGCGTTTAAATATATATTATGTGTATATTTTTATGTAGGGTGTGAGGGAGTGGGGGCAAGTAGAATGGCTGCCTGGAATCCTATGATGACACAGTTCCCAGAACACCGCCCCCTATCAGTGGAAATGAAAGAAAATCCAATGATAACACCAAATGTTTGAAGATTTTATCCTCAGCATTAGAATATATGGTTAGATGGATCTTTCTATACAGAATGAGAAGATAAACGAAACTGTAAGAAAAAGATTAAATGTGATATAATGTCATAAGATGAGAATTGGAAATAGGAAAAGCTCAGCCAAACCTCTGTAACCACGGCTGTAATCTTTTACCTGGAAAACTGCCGGGATTTTACTGTGTTTCATTCATGCCTATGTGTGCCGCCATCATTATTAGCTGCTTTATAAGGGGCAGACAATGAGAGAAAAAGTATTGGTTATTGCGCTGCATTGTGACATCATCACTTTCCTTATATGGAAGCTGGTAGTGATGTCACACAGGTGAGTGATGTCACAATAGAGCGGAACCTATAAACACTCCGTCCCATCTCACTGGCTCAGACTTGGTATTTGTTCGTCTCCTGACTGCACTTACCTAGATCTTCTCCTTGTGGATTAGTGATTTTACTTGCGAATTACTTGTGAATTAGCGGATTACGTCTGTATTAGTGGATTACTTCTGGAATTTCCTGAAGATCATTGACTGAGGACTTCTCCATCTGGAGGTAAATCTATTGTGTGCTTTTATTTATGAAACTAGAAGTTTTTGTCTCATTAGATTTCGTGTATTCATTAAATTTTTCTCTTATGGAAAAACATAACAATCGCATGAAGGATTGTTCGGGAAAATGAGGAAAAAATTCCCAATGCATTAAAATTGAAAAAAAAACAAACCTGAAATATTGCCATTGTGTTTTGGGTTTTAATTTACAGTGTTAATTATTCAGTAAAAATGACCTGGTAATAGTGGAGTACTGGCAATCATGCCTGGTCATGCCAGTACTATGAGGCCTGATGGGTGAGGGGGCCCGGTGAATGTAGAATTAAATAGTGGGGACATTTTTGTAAGCACCATATAGTAGAATTGCTATAAAATGGGCGAGAAAACTAAGGGGCCTTCAACAGGAAAACAACTACTGTTCACTTGTAATAATACATGCCCTTCCCCTTGTTTTTGAAGGTTGGGGCTCCACCAAAATTATATATATATATCTGTCTGTGTACACACACATATAATATATATAGACACACACACACGTATAAATATGCGTATATACATATAATTTTTTTCTAGGGGGTGAAAGAGTGGGGTCAATAAGAACTTTTGCTATGAGGCCCCAATATGCCATCACTTCTATCATGGAAATGTTATCATCCATCTAATAGACTGTATGAGGAGATGAGGTCCTGGTGATGGTCGGCCTGGAATCAGATGATGTCACAATTCCCAGAACACTGCCCCCATCAGTGAAAATGTGAGAAAATCCAATGACAGCACCAAATGTTTGAAGACTTTATTCTGAACATTAGATTATATAGTTAGATGTATCGTTATAGAGAAAATGAGAAGATAAAGAAAACTGTCAGAAAAAGATTAAATTTGATATAATGTTATATGATGTGAATTAGAAATAGGAAAAGCTCAGCCAAACCTCTGTAACCACCGGCTGTAATCTGTTACCTGGAAAACTGCCAGGATTTTATTTCATTCATCCCTATTTGTACCACC
Source organism: Dendrobates tinctorius (assembly GCF_039654945.1). Lineage (NCBI taxonomy): Eukaryota > Metazoa > Chordata > Amphibia > Anura > Dendrobatidae > Dendrobates > Dendrobates tinctorius. Next base: position 34,440,924 of record NW_027361743.1, on the reverse strand, counting down.
ATCATTATCAGCTGATTTATAAGGGGCAGACAATGAGAGAAAAAGTATTGGTTATTATTCTGCATTGTGACATCATCACTTTCCTTATATGGAAGCTGGTAGTGATGTCACACAGGTGAGTGATGATGTCACAATAGAGCGGAACCTGTAAACACTCCGTCCCATCTCACTGGCTCAGACTTGGTATTTGTTCGTCTCCTGACTGCACTTACCTAGATCTTCTCCTTGTGGATTAGTGATTTACTTGCATATTACTAATGGATTAGCTGATTACATCTGGATTATTGGATTAATTCTGGATTAGCGTAATATTTCTGGATTTTCTGGAGATTTTTCTGGAGATCATTGACTGAGGACTTCTCCATCTGGAGGTAAATTTATTGTGGCTGTTATGAAATTAGAAGTTTTCCTCCTGATTATTTTTCTTGTACCCTGGCGTATGGGAAGCGGCCATTGGAACTAGAGAAGAGTAACTCGTCTGGCAAAATCATGGCACAATGCAACAGATAAACCGTTTTCATGAATTTTGGTTTTTATTTGCAAATCAGAAAACAAATCCAGTCCTCAGTGATAAAAGTAGGAATCGCCGACAGAAAACCAGGGAGCAAATCTCCATGTCCAGCTATTTACAGGGGGATGAGGGGATATTTGTTTTAGAGATAAATACTAGCAATAATAATGGCAGCCAGCGCTCTACCTGTATGGGGCATAGCGAGCTGCACCATGGATTATGGCACCATGTAACATGTCTCCAATGTTTTCTCATCCCCTTCAGATCTCCCTCCTGACTCTGTCTGGTCCAGGACCACAGAGGGGACGTCAGTCACCACCCACAGAAGCTGAGAAGAGAACTTCAGCGTGTACAGGACTCAGCAGAGCCGGACATCTTTAGAGTGAGTATAATTGCGGAGGTGCCGGTTTGTGGTGACCGGGTATACCATCGCTGTACACAGCATCAGACTGGAGCACCTTGGGCTCACCAGAGAAAATCATTCTTGGGGCCCACTTGTATAGCTACATAGAAATAAATGCAAGACCAACAATTCTGTGGTAAAACACACTTGTGTTATGGTATAACATAAGGTAGTACATGTCTTAATGATATAGAAGGAGTTGGTTTAGCCCCCCTCATTGAATGTAATGTAGAACCCCTCATGGAATATAATGCAGACCCCCTCACAGAATATAATGTAGCCCTCCTCAGAGTAAAATGTAGCCCCATCACAGGGTATAATGCAGCCCCCCATAGAATATAATGTAGATTCCTCACAGTATAATGAAGCCCCATCATAGGGTATAATGCAGCTCCCCATAGAATATAATGTAGCCCCCTCGCAGTGTATAATGCAGTCCTACATAGAATATAATGTAGTTTCCACATAGGGTATAATCCAGTCCTACAGTTTTATGGCCACCAGTACCCACTCACTTGTTCCCCTGCTGCTCTAGGATCTGCTCCGTTCTCAGCAGCTACACTGCTGTCTGACCAACACACAACATGTTGCACGATGAAGTGATGTCATTGTGCACCGGCTGTGTCAGAGGCAAAGGGAAATGATGGGGGAGGGAGAATCATCTGACGTGCTGTACTCCATTATTGTTTTCAACTGTATCGGCATCCATGGGCACTGGGGAGACCACCCTGTAGGGGAAGGCGCTGTAAGCCCTGAAACATTTTAGTATTTATTACCCATTATAAATCAGTTTCAAATATTTCTGAAATTTGAGTGAAAGAAGAACAACATCTGTAATGTGAAATATTATATTATTTGCATTTATATTGTAGAAATAATAATTATCTTTTAATTATAATAAGTATTAATTTCATTGAGAATTTCATGACATTTCCTCAAACATCATATTCCATTTTTGGCAGATTTGCTCTTCTGATTATATGATGAAGCAATCCAGCATGGCATCCAGCGATCAGGATAAAGGCCTGTTGGCCGTGTTGGACCTGCTCGTTGTCCCACTCCTGGAGGACACTATTCCAGGCATTATCAAATCATATGAGCCTGAAGAAATGAAGACCATGACCAGCGTGCTAATAAATCATCTGCATGATCTGGATGGACAGGATTTGGTGAATGCCCTCCTGTTCTTGTCGACCATGACATCTGCCAGAGCGGACGCTGACAACTTTCTGTCTAATGAGCTCATTGATAAGACCTATCAACACATGCTGAAAGCAGAAGGTGAGAAACATCAGGGAATAACTGGTGCAGCTATGACGCTCCTGGCCAATATTGCTGTATACCGCTCCCAAGACGTCATGGAGCGCTTGGAAAGTGATGAGGAGCATCCACAGAGCAGCGCGCTGAAGACATTGGATCTCATTTCCACCAAAACCATCACAGGTTGGAAAGAGAGAAGTGCAGCGCAGAATATACTGACAGTGGATGACTTGATTACCCCTACACAACATCAAGCTGGACCACCTGACGGATTTGATTTTTATTATCATCTCCTGCACCCTAGCTATGGGTTCATAAATCACCTGGATGACGCTGATGTCCTCCATGACACAGACACAACCCAGGCTGGGATGTGTCGTTACATTACATGTGTCTTAACTGATGAGGAAAGAAGAAAGATCATCCATTACCTGCTTATAGCAATGAGATCTGCTGTCAGAAAGAGCAGACTCATCAGTGTCATGATCTTCTCGGAGCTGTTACTCCATCATCCTGAGCTCCTGGAGGAGAAAATGGCAAAAGATTTAATCTTATTAACGGCTTCAAAGATATACAGTTCGGACGAACTTGAGAACTGTCTTGCTTTAGAAGCTATGGGAAATGCCTGTAAAGGTGCACCAAGACAGGTGCATCAACTGAAGGACCTCATCTATCGCTGCCTTTACAGTAAACTAGTGGGTCGTCAGAAGCTAAAAGTGGTCATTGAATCCCTAAAAGCAATGTCAAAGTTTGTTACCCTGCTGAAAAGATCAAAACTTGGCAGTAAATTTGAGAGAATTGTCCAGCGTTGTACTGACTACCTAAACCACCCAAACCCGCTGGTTCGGACATACTCCACTTCACTATTTGCAGACCTCGCCAAGAACTGCAACAGGGACAAGAGAAGCTTCAGCCGCCACGTCAGGACATTCCTACCTGAGTTACTGATAAAGTTACACAGTAAAAACCAGCAGGATAAGGCATCCGGTATTGCAGCCTTGCTGCATTGTCTTTCTTACATCGGATGTAAGAATGTTCAAGAGCTGTTATGTGCTGATGGCGAAAAAGCCTACAAAATATATAAACAGCTCGGGAAAAAGGAACCTGCCCTTCTTGTGAGGATGATGATCCACAGCATTGATTATATTAAGCCGTATATGGCAGACGAGGTAGACGCTGTCATGAAACACCTCACTATGATAAGAGACGCGTTACCCTATGAAGAACTCTATCCGTCAGCATTATCTGACGTGTTTATAGGGTTGAGGAGACTCAATTCTAAGATATATACTCCAGTGGTGCATGAGGCAAGTATCCGCGCCATTGACATCCTGGGCACCAAGTGGAAGAGCATCAGAACTGTTAAAGCAGTGAAAGTTGGAACAGAGAGTTTCCTGATCTATGAAAAAGTGAAGAGAGTGGAAGTAATATTTTACGAGACTTCAGTGTGAAACATCCATCACCAGATGTTACACTAAGGGTCAATGAATGAGACATCCTGAATATACTTAGATAAAACTCTTGACTATTGAAGACCATCTCAAGAACAATCCCCACATACCCCAATTTTCTTATGAAAAACTTAAAATAAAGAAAATAAAAAGAAAACTTACGGTGTTTCTCTGCTTATTGTAACTGGATGAAATGTTTCTGGACTGTTCCCATATGTATTTTGATCATAATCCTCTATATATAGTTACTAGCTGAAGAGCCCAGCACTGCCCGGGCATAGTAACTAACTGTGGTTAGTTATAACAAATTATAATTATCCTCCATCCCATAGTCCCGTGCCCATATACCCATCATACATATCCTCCATCCCATAGTCGAGTGCCCATATACTCATCATTAGAGTTGAGCGATACCGTCCGATACTTCAAAGTATCGGATCGGAATGGATCGGCCGATCTTTAAAAAAAGTATCGGTATCGCCGATTCCGATACCGGAAGTCCCATTCAAGTCTATGGGACTTCCGGTATCGGAATAAGAAAAACCCTGTTTTTGCCTTGTACAGCCTCTCTGGGGTCTGTACGGGCCTTTCGGGGGGCTGTGCCGGCCTGCCAGGGGGTCTGTGCAGGCTCCGGTGGTCTGTGCCGGCCTGCCGGGGGGCTGTGCCGGCCTGCCGGGGGTCTGTGCAGGCTCCGGTGGGCTGTGCCGGCCTGCCGGTGGTCTGTGCAGGCTCCGGGGGGCTGTGCCGGCCTGCCGGGGGGCTGTGCCGGCCTGCCGGTGGTCTGTGCAGGCTTCGGGGGTCTGTGCAGGCATCGTCCGATGGGACTACAAGTCCCATCGGGCGATGCCTGCAACCATGACAGTGATTGACACATTAGCCAATGATGGGACAGTAGTAGTCCCATCATCCGGCTAATGTGTTAAATGTTAAAAAAAAAATACTACATACATACTACATGCATGCTACATACATACTACATGCTACATACATACTACATGCTACATACATACTAAATGCTACATACATACTACATATATACTACATGCATGCTACATACATACTACATGCTACATACATACTACATGCTACATACATACTACATATATACTACATACATACTACATGCATGCTACATGCATGCTACATACATACTACATGCTACATACATACCACATGCTACATACATACTACATATATACTACATACATACTACATGCATGCTACATGCATGCTACATACATACTACATGCTACATACATACCACATACATACTACATACATACTACATGCTACATACATACTACATATATACTACATGCATGCTACATACATACTACATGCTACATACATACCACATACATACTACATACATGCTACATACATACTACATATATACTACATGCATGCTACATACATACTGCATGCTACATGCATGCTACATACATACTACATACATACTACATGCTACATACATACCACATATATACTACATACATACAATACATTCATACAATACATACATAGACATACAGTACATATAACATAGAGTAACATACTTACCAATACTTGTCACATTGTTCCCCGAAGCCATTGTCTTTTCCGGAATAAATATTAACATAACAAACCACAAAAATACTCACCCACGATCCGAAGCAGTCCACGAGTGTGTCCCACGACGATCTTGGGTAGAGAATTGCAGCATCAGATGATGCTGCCGTTCTCTACGGGCTGCAGGAATCCAATGACGGAAGGTAGGTATCCTTCCGCACTGTATTCCTCCGCCACTTAAAAAAAAAAAAGTCCCTAGTCTCACTTTATGCCATTGCTGCGTGGGAAATTCCCACACAGCAATGGCATAAAGTGAGACTAGGGACTTTTTTTTTTTAAGTGGCGGAGGAATACAGAGCGGAAGGATACCTACCTTCCGTCATTGGATTCCTGCAGCCCGTAGAGAACGGCAGCATCATCTGATGCTGCAGTTCTCTACCCAAGATCGTCGTGGGACACACTCGTGGACTGCTTCGGATCGTGGGTGAGTATTTTTGTGGTTTGTTATGTTAATATTTATTCCGGAAAAGACAATGGCTTCGGGGAACAATGTGACAAGTATTGGTAAGTATGTTACTCTATGTTATATGTACTGTATGTCTATGTATGTATTGTATGAATGTATTGTATGTATGTAGTATATATGTGGTATGTATGTAGCATGTAGTATGTATGTAGTATGTATGTAGCATGCATGTAGCATGCAGTATGTATGTAGCATGCATGTAGTATATATGTAGTATGTATGTAGCATGCATGTAGTATATATGTAGTATGTATGTAGCATGCATGTAGTATGTATGTAGTATGTATGTAGCATGCATGTAGTATGTATGTAGTATGTATGTAGCATGTAGCATGTATGTAGTATGTATGTGGTATGTATGTAGCATGTAGTATGTATGTAGCATGCATGTAGTATATATGTAGTATGTATGTAGCATGTAGTATGTATGTAGTATGTATGTAGTATGTATGTGGTATGTATGTAGCATGTAGTATGTATGTAGCATGCATGTAGCATGCATGTAGTATGTATGTAGCATGCATGTAGTATGTATGTAGTATGTATGTAGCATGCATGTAGTATGTATGTAGTATGTATGTAGCATGTAGCATGTATGTAGTATGTATGTGGTATGTATGTAGCATGTAGTATGTATGTAGCATGCATGTAGCATGCATGTAGTATGTATGTAGCATGCATGTAGTATGTATGTATGTAGTATGTATGTAGCATGCATGTAGTATGTATGTAGTATGTATGTAGTATGTATGTAGTATGTATGTAGCATGCAGTATGTATGTAGCATGTATGTAGCATGTATGTAGTATATATGTAGTATGTATGTAGCATGTAGTATGTATGTAGCATGCATGTAGTATATATGTAGTATGTATGTAGCATGTAGTATGTATGTAGCATGCATGTAGTATATATGTAGTATGTATGTAGCATGTAGTATGTATGTAGTATTTTTTTTTTTTTATTTTATTTTTTAACATTTAACACTTTAGCCGGATGATGGGACTACTACTGTCCCATCATTGGCTAATGTGTCAATCACTGTCATGGTAGCAGGCATCGCCAGATGGGACTTGTAGTCCCATCGGACGATGCTTGCACAGACCCCCGGACATCAGCACAGCCCCCCGGCAGGCCGGCACAGCCCCCCGGCAGGCCGGTACAGACCCCCACAGGGTGCACAGACCACCGTCAGGCCGGCACAGCCCCCCGGTAGGCCGGTACAGACCCCCACAGGGTGCACAGACCACCGGCAGGCCGGCACAGCCCCCCGGCAGGCCGGTACAGACCCCCACAGGGTGCACAGACCACCGGCAGGCCGGCACAGCCCCCCGGCAGGCCGGTACCGACCCCGGGCAGTCCACACAGCCCCCCGGCAGGCCGGCAGAGACCCCCGGAAGGCCCGAAATGACGGCGCATCATGATGCGCACACACCGCGCATCATGATGACGTCAGGCTGTCAATCAACTTTGAACTTCCGATTCCGATGCCGAATTCCAATATTGAAAAAATATCGGAAGTCGGTATCGGAATTCCGATACAGCAAGTATCGGCCGATACCCGATACTTGCGGTATCGGAATGCTCAACACTACTCATCATACAAATCCTCCATCGCATAGTCGAGTGCCCATATACCCATCACACATCCTCCATCCCATAGTCCCATGCCCATATACCCATCATACATATTCTCCATCCCATAGTACCATGCCCATATACCCATCATACATATTCTCCATCCCATAGTACCATGCCCATATACCCATCATACGTATCCTCCATCCCATAGTCCCGTGCCCATATACCCGTCATACATATCCGCCATCCCATAGTCCCGTGCCCATATACCCATCACACATCATCCATCCCATAGTCCCGTGCCCATATACCCGTCATAGATATCCGCCATCCCATAGTCCCGTGCCCATATACCCATCACACATCCTCCATCCCATAGTCAACCATTATGACATCATAATGAGAGGCGGGGCTTGCAACCTATGATGACATCAGCGCCACCATGGCAACCATTATGACATCATAATGAGGGGCGGGGCTTGATACACACACTTTTTCCCCATTATGTAGATAGGGGCAAAATTGTTTGGTGAATTGGAACGCGCGGTGTTAAAATTTCACCTCACAACATAGCTTAGGACACTCTCGGGGTCCAGACGTGTGACTGTGCCAAATTTTGTGGCTGTAGCTGCGACGGTGCGGATGCCAATCCTGGACATACATACATACATACATACATACAAACACTTGAGCTTTATATATTAGATATATCATGATACAGCTCCATCTTAACATGTCTATGTTTGTTGAGCTCTTAAAGGGGCTTTCTAGACTATGATTTTGATGACATAGGTCATCAACATCAGATTAGTCCCGGTCTGACATGCGAAACTCCTAACCATCAGATGTTAGCAGATCCCTCAGTCAGCAGAAAGCACACAATGCATTGAGCTGGAGCTACATAGCTTACGTGTCATCAGTACTGTGGTTCCTGTATGATCCGCAGTCTGATGTTGGCTGGTAATAACAACTGCTGGTATCTCCTGTCTAGCTGACTGCAGAATTCTGAATCCTTACAGCGTGTGCACTACACACTCTCAGTGCTCTCTAGTGTTGCTGGCGACAGTGGGTAATGACGTGACAGCATGAATGCAATTTGCATACATGCGGTCACCTGGCAATTGGATGTCTTTGGCCTTTCTCAATTCACTTGTATTCAATTGAGTGGATGTGGTTCTAAGTATGCAAATCACATACTTGCGCTCAGGGCTGTCACTAGGAATTTCAGGGCCCCATACTGGCAAAATTTTCGGGGCCCCCTTGAGACTCCACCCAGGCTCCACCCCAGCCCCGCCCTCCACCCCTCGACCTGTCCACAGCCCCACCGCTCTCTCTTGGAAAAACTCCACTTCTCACCAATCACACATTAACAGTTCCCATCTCCAGATCACACACATAGCCAGCAGCTCTTGTTATGGCCAAAAGATTTTTTAAATCTACCACCATGACAAGGTAGACTCTTTTGGCTGGGCCCTACTCTACTCTAACCTATTAAAGATTTGCTAAAATATCCAATACAATTTAGGTATATTTTTTATTTATTTTTCAATTTTTAAAATGACCAATAATATCACATCCAAAGGGACAAATACCACCACACCATGCCCAGACACCATATTTCCACCACATGGTGACCAATAATACCACATACAAGGAACAAATACCACCGCACCATGACCAGACCACATATTACCAGCACATGGTGACTGGATACTACAATACTGATCATTAATAAAAAAAAATATTACTATCACCATAAGTGCCATAATACACAGGAGATCTGTACTTAGTATGTAGTGTCTGTGTACAGGTAATACAGTGATCACCAGTGACATTATACACAGAAGAAGCTCTGTATATAGTGTCAGTGTACAGTTAATACAGTGATCACCAGTGATATTATGCACAGGACCTCTGTATATAGTGCCAGTGTACAGGTAATACAGTGATCACTGGTGACATTGTACAAAGGCACTCTGCATATAGTGTATAGTGTCATTGAACAGGTAACAAACTGACTCACCAGTGACGTCTCTAGGTAAAATCCTTCATCTTTGCTTTTCATCTTTCTTCCAGCACAGATCGCCATCACGTCTTGTAGCCAGGGCTTGTTTCTGCAGGAAATAACACAGTTATCTAGAGCTCCACTTGCAGAACACATTACTTAATTTTTTTCCAACTTCTACACTACACCAGATGAAGAAAAAAGGTGACATAGTGTCACTCTGCACAGAAACAGAACCTCCCCCCATTTAAAACAGTATCCTCAAAAAAATAAAATAAATACATCACTGCAGTAATAATATCCCTTAATTAGCCCCTATGGTAATAATATCCCCCATCCTGGCTCCAGCCATATTTTCTCTCATCCTGCCCTCATGAGTATCCATTCTGCCCCCACATGATCTCCAGATCCTGCCCCATCTGTCTACATCGTATCCATCCTGCCCCCATGATCCTGCACCATGTGTCTCCCATCATGCCCCCTCCTGTGTCTCACTGTCACATTCTGCCCCCTCCTGTGTCTCACTGTCACATTCTGCCTCCTGTGTCTTACTGTCACATTCTGCCCCTGTGCCTCACATTCTGCCCCTCCTCTGTTTCACTGTCACATTCTGTCCCCTGTGTCTCACTGTCACATTCTGCACCCTCATGTGTCTCACTGTCACATTTTGCCCCTCCTGTGTCTTACTGTCACATTATACCCCCATGTCCATTCTGACCCCATGTCTCACATTCTGCCCCCATGGTCATTCCGCCCCGTGTCTCGCATTCTGCCCCCTCCTGCGTCTCACTGTCACATTCTGCCCCCTCCTGTGTCTCACTGTCATATTCTGCCCCCTCCTGTGTCTCACTGTCACATTCTGCCCCATGTCTCATATTATGCCCCCTCCTGTGTCTCACTGTCACATTCTGCCCTCATGTCTCACATTCTGCCCCCTCCTGTGTCTCAATGTCACATTCTGCCCCCCTCCTGTGTCTCAATGTCACATTCTGCCCCCTCCTGTGCCTTACTGTCACATTCTTCCCCCATGTCTGCATTCTACCCCCATGTCCTGCATTCTGCCCTCATGTCTCACATTCTGCACCCATGTCCATTCTGTCCCCATGTCTTGCATTCTGCCCCCATGTATTGCATTCTGCCCCCTCCTGTGTCTCACTGTCATATTCTGCCCCCTCCTGTGTCTTACTGTCACATTCTGCCCCCATGTCTTGCACTCTGCCCCATGTCTCACATTCTGCCCCCTCCTGTGTCTCACTGTCACATTCTGCCCCATTTCTAGCATTCTGCCCCCATGTCTTGCATTCTGCTCCATGTCTTGCATTCTGCCCCATGTCTTGTATTCTGCTCCCACGTCTTGTATTCTGCTCCCACGTTCTGCATTCTGCTCCCGTGTCCATTCTGCCCCGTGTCTCACATTCTGCCCCCATGTCTCACATTCTGCCCCATCATGTCTGCATTCTGCACCCATGTCTTGTATTCTGTCCCATGTCTTGTATTCTGCCCCATGTCTGCATTCTGCCCCCATGTCTTGTATTCTGCTCCCATGTCTTGCATTCTGCCCCGTCATGTCTGCATTCTGCCCCCATCATGTGTCCATTCTGCCTCCCATGTCTTGTATTCTGCCCCATGTCTGCATCCTGCCCCCATGTCTCGCATTCTGCCCCCATGTCTTGCATTCTGCCCCATGTCTGCATTCTGCCCCCATGTCTCACATTCTGCCCCATGTCTCACATTCTGCCCCCTTGTCTGCATACTGCCCCTTGTCTGCATTCTGCCCCCATGTCTCGCATTCTGCCCCATGTCTCACATTCTGCCCCCTTTTCTGCATTCTGCCCCATGTCTCGCATTCTGCCCCCTTGTCTGCATTCTGCCCCATGTCTTGCATTCTACCCCATGTCTTGCATTTTGCCCCCGTGTCTACATATTTGTCCCTGTGTGTCTCCAATCCTGCCCCCTGTCTCCATATTTGCCCCTGTATGTCTCCGATCCTGCCCCCGTGTCTACATTCTGCCAGGGAAACATATTGCCCCTTTCAATAATAAAATAAAAACTTTGTTCTTACCTGACCTCGCTCCTGCGGTGAAGATGGAGCTGCTGTTGTGTGAGCTGAAATCGCCTGTGGTGACGTCATTGTCATGTGATCAGGGGGCGGAGCTGATCAATGCTGAAGGCCTGTGATAATGATGACGTCACCACAGGTCCTTCAGCACTTCTCTAACTTTTGGATGTCGGGCGCTGTGGTGGCTCTGCTGATGTGTACGCTGCAGGCCCGGCTGCAGCGCACACTTGGGGCCCGACCACAGCGCACACTTGGGGCTCACCCGGCGCCCCTATGACGCACGGCACTTGGGGCCCGATGACTGGCAGCACAGGAGCGGGGCCCCTGATCTGCGGGCCCCCTTCTGTTCTGCTGTTCACCGGGCCCCATACAGCAGTAAGGGCTGTCATGCCCTGATGGCGGCCCTGCTTGCGCTCACATGACCACCTGCTCTTGCCGGCGACACCTGATAGCAATGGCCGCATGCCATGCACACGCTGTAATGATTCTGAAGTCTACAGTCACAAGAGTGATTACAGTCTTTCATCAGAAGACCGGACAACCCCTTTAACAATGGGAAAAGAGATACTAGGAGTTGTTTTGTACTGATGGTAGTTCTGGTGATATAGTCATGTACTAACGTTGGTTCTGATTATGTATCCGTGTACTGATGGTGGTTGTAGTAAGGTAGTCATATACTGATGGTGGGTCTAGTGATTTAGCTCAGCAAAGATCATGGTTCTGGTGATGTATGCATGTACTGATGGTGGTGGTAGTGATGTATTCATGTACTAATTGATGGTTCTGGTGCTGTATTCTCTCATTAAAGATAAAGAAGAAAAAAAATTGGTACAGCCAGATCAGTAAAAGATTTGGATATCAAAATTGTCAAAATATAAAACTATTTAGCCCTTACGGTAATGAGAAAAACATAAGCATTACAAACCAAACATTTTTTTTTTAGCAAAATAAAGAATTCAGGAAAGTTTGGTACAGCTGTAATGACACTGATCTGTAGAATCATGTCCACGGGTCTCCTTTATCAAATAATGAATAACTTAAAATCAAATATAAAAAAAACTATGATTTAATTGCATTTGTTTACTTCAGATTTATATTGTACTGCAGGGACAAGAGCAATTTCAATTTTCTCCATAGTTAGCAAAAAAGCTAGAATTGGCCCTGGCTGCAGTCACTACTCTGCTGTTACTTAATGTCTTATACTCTAGTCACATCCAGAGCTGCAGTAACCATTCTTCTGCTGTATCAAATTTTATTCTTCTATCACACCCAGAGCTGCAGTCATTTTTCTGTATTAAATCTTGTTTTATACTCTAGTTATATCCAGAGCTGCATTCACTATTCTGCTGTTACAGCATGTTTTAAATTCTAGCCCAGACCTGGTCAAAGTGTGACCTATGGGCCACATCAGGCTATTTGGTTGTTTCTATCTGGCACATGGAGCGGGACAGCCCAAGGGCAAGAACCTGTGCCATCCCACACCACATGGCCTACCCCTACCTGGCATTTCAATTTCCCAAGGATGCAGATAGCCATGTGTATACAGTTTGACATTCCATGCAGTATGATTGCCCATAGCTCCCATACAAAGTCTGATGCCACATAGCCCCTATATACAGTATGATGACCCATAGCTCTGACCTAGTATGGTACCCCATAGCCTCTATACATGGTATACTTTCCTTTAGCCCATATACAAATTATGACGCACCATATCCTCACTTTTCATAGTATGAGGTCCCAAAGCCTCTATGCCGAGTATGATGGCCTCCACAGTATACTCCTCCATATAATGCCACCACAGCTCCCTCAACTCCCAGGATATCCAAAAAGCTTATACTCACCCAGCCTTGGATCAATGTTCACTGCAGCCTCCATTTCCTCTTCCAGCTTGTATAATAATGAACAGAAGCTGCCCGTGCCTGTCAGTGTAACTGGTGGAGCAAGGAGAAGATGGCTTTCTGCTCCTCAACAGGGTTTAACAGTATCAGTGTCCAAAGGATACTATTAAAAGTGTTGCATACTAATGCCATCCACTGACCATTTGGCATTTGCCAGAATTTCCACTCCAGCCCCGCTGCATCGCATTAGAATAACTTCTATGCCAGTCTGTCATTTATCAGAGTCATTAACCCCTTTATGACCTATGACGTGCCGTGTCCGTCATAGGTCACCCGCCCCTCTTTGTTGCAGTCTCCAGAGCCTGATCTCATCAGCTGTCATGTGCCCCTAACAGCAGTGGGTAGAATCGCGATCCACCCACGGCTGTTAACTAGTTAAATGCCGCTGTTAATCTCGGCATTTAACTCACACAAACGGGATGCGTGTCTCAGCTCTGCCCATCTGCGCCCGTGTAACATGACCGTGGGTCGCCGATGGGGTTGTCATTGCTGAGCTGCTATGATCATTTTTGTTACACATTGCAGTTCTGCAGCCCTGCTATGTGTAACAGAAGCTATCAGATGATCGCAGCTTCTAGTCTACCACGGAGACTATTGGAACAAGTAAAAAAAAAAAATTTTAAACATTAAAAAATTGTTAAAAGTGTAAAAATTCAAATCACCCCCATTTGGCCCATTCAAAGTAAAATAAAAAATACACATATTTGGTATCGCATCATTCAGAATCACCTAATGTATCAAGATATAAAAAGAATTAATCCGAACTGTAAACGGTATAACGAGAAAACAATCTAAAGGCCAGAATTAAGTTTTTTAGTCGCTGCAACATTGCAATAAAATACAATAACGGGTGATCAAAACATCATATCTACCCCAAATAGTGTTCATAAAGACATCAGGTCGGCACGCAAAACATATGCACTCTCCCAGCTCCAGATCCTGGGAAAAAGGAGATGCTACGGGTCTTGTAAAATGGCGCCATTTCTAAAGAAATTTGACAAACTTTGGATTTTTTTTCACCACTTAAATAAATAATAACCTTTACATGTTTGGTATCTACGAACTTGTAATCACCTGGGGAATGATAGTGGCAGTTTTCCTGAAGATAGTAAAAAAAATCCAAAACACTATTGTGGAATTGCCCTTTTTTGCCATTTCACGGCACTTAGAATTTTTTTCCCCATTTTCCAGTGTACAGTCTGGTAAAAGCAATGGTGTTGTTCAAAAGTAAAATTCGTCTCGCAAAAAAAACAAGCCGTCACGTGTCCGTAGTGATGGAAAAATAACAAAAGTTATGGATCTGAGAAGAAGGGGAGCGAAAAATGGAAACAAAAAATCGGAAATATCCTTGGTCTTTAAGGGGTTAATATGCATGTGTTTAGGGTTTATTAGTGAATCGCTAATTACTGGAATAACTTACTTTGACTTGTCATTGCTTCATGACTGTGAATTTGTCACAAGAGCACAATTAACATTCACTCGACTTGATACCTTCAGAAAATCTGCAAGAACGGACTTATGATTGACTGGGCAGCCGTCATAGTTATTCACAGTAGACGTAGAGTAAAGTGCTTCATAGATACTGGTGGAGATCTTTGGCCTTTGAGTTGAGGTCAGATGTCAGTTCTTAAAATATTTCTTAAAAATTGTCATTAAGTCCGATATCTGTGCACTTGAATCTGATTGTAAATCCCAAGAAGAAAGATTGGCTGAGAGATAATGGACCACTGACTGAGTTTAGACTAACGTGATCTGCCACTTTACCTAGAAAAACAGTCGTCTAGAAACGTGCTGGATCAAATTTTTTTGGTTCTGCTGCCATCAAAACTGCAGCAATTCAGTGTGGCATAAATGTGAAAAAGTGATGACATTGTAGTGCAGGAATATTGGAGATGCCGACACTATAGCTACTCGCAATTGCCACAGATTAGATAAAAGCCTCAAGGAAGGACTGCTCTTCATATGTCCATCCACAGGTATCAGAGGAGCAGGGTGTGCAAAGATAACCTTCCCCGCACCGTTATTACACTTACGTCAGTCTGCAGGAAGGGGTCATACATCCGGTATCTGAGGAACTAGGGTGCACCAAGAAAGCATTCTCCCACCATTATTCCACCCTATAAATGTTCAATAAGGGGTCATCCATCCACAGGAATCACCGGAGTTAGAGAGTGCCGAGAAAACAATACCCTATCATTATTCTAACCTACTAGCTTGCAGGAATAGGTCATCTATCCACAGGAATCTGAGGAGCTAGGGTGCAATAATAAAACATTCCCCCACCATTACTCCATCATACCAGCCTTCAGCAAGGGTTCATCCTTCAACGGGTATCGTAGGAGATGCAGGGAGCCGAGACAACATTCTCCACAACATTACTCCACCTGCATGGCAGAAAGGGTTCATCAATCCAAAGGTATCAGGGGTCACAATGTGCCAAGAAAACATTCCATCACCATCACTCTCAAGCAGCCTGAATTGGTGAAGCAGAAATACATATAGATTCATCTGTCCTGATTAGAGTTGAGCAAAACGGGTCGGTCGTATTCAAAAGTCGGCGACTTTCGCTGAAGTCGGGTTTCATGAAATGAAACCCGACCATAACATGAGGTCGGCCACGAGTTCGGCGACCAGAGCGCCAAAGTCGTGTTTCAAAAGATGCTTCCAGCGCCCTTTTTCAGCCAATGATGGAGGACGCACACTGTGGGCAACGCGATGACATAGGCATCGGTCACCACCATCTTTGAGAAGGGCATGCAAGTGATTGGCTGGCTTTGTGTGGCATCACAGAGGCTATAAAAGGGCGTGCACACCGACCACCATCTTACTTCTGCCGATCTTAGCATTAGGGAGAGGTTGCAGCTGCTGATTCTGAATAAGGGAGAGCGTTAGGCAGGGAAGAAGAACCAAAAAACTGCTTCTGCTGTTAGCGATTTTCACTTACAACACAACACTTTGTGTGCAGTGACAGGGGAGGCTCTAATTTTGTGCATCAGCTCTGTTGGTTATTAGGCTGCCTTATAAGGCTCCCTGATAGCTGCATTGCTGTTTGCACACTGCTGTGCAAACTGCTATTTTAAAAGCAAAAATACTTTTTTTCCTCCTTTCTGCACAGTTACCAAGCGTTCATTTTTCCACCCTTTTGTGTGTGCAGCAGTCCTGCTTATTAGGCTGCCTGCGTCCATACTTGGACTGAGAGCATCATTGTCAGCGTCCTCAAATCTCTAGTGACATCCAAATTCTCACTAATCCTATAGACACCCTCCACCTTGTCATACACCATCCAATTTCAGCCTGTTACATTGAGGTGTATTCTCTCCTGGGCCTAAGACAATAGTTCAGTGTCCTCAAATCTATAGTGAGATTCCAATTCTCACCAATCCTATAGACACCCTCCACCTTGTCATACACCATCCAATTTCAGCCTGTTACATTGAGGTGTAATCTCTCCTGGGCCTGAGACAATAGTTCAGCGTCATCAAATCTATAGTGAGATACAAATTCTCACCAATCCTATAGACACCCTCGACCTTGTCATACACCATCCAATTTCAGCCTGTTACATTGAGGTGTAATCTCTCCTGGGCCTGAGACAATAGTTCAGCGTCCTCAAATCTATAGTGAGATTCAAATTCTCACCATTCCTATAGACACCCTCCACCTTGTCATACACCATCCAATTTCAGCCTGTTAAATTGAGGTGTAATCTCTCCTGGGCCTGAGACAATAGTTCAGCGTTCTCAAATCTATAGTGAGATTCCAATTCTCACCAATCCTATAGACACCCTCCACCTTGTCATACACCATCCAATTTCAGCCTGTTACATTGAGGTGTAATCTCTCCTGGGCCTGAGACAATAGTTCAGCGTCCTTAAATCTATAGTGAGATTCAAATTCTCACCAATCCTATAGATACCATATAGCTGGTGGTATTTTGGGTTCATTTTCACAAAAATGAGAAAGTATGGGGGAAGACACCATGGAAGTGGGCAGGGGTTGCCAGCTGGTC
Source organism: Dendrobates tinctorius (assembly GCF_039654945.1). Classification (NCBI taxonomy): domain Eukaryota; kingdom Metazoa; phylum Chordata; class Amphibia; order Anura; family Dendrobatidae; genus Dendrobates; species Dendrobates tinctorius. The sequence goes on along the minus strand of NW_027361743.1, from coordinate 34,423,670 downwards.
CCGATGGTGGTGGTGGTGGTGTTGCATCTGTTGGTAGTGGCAAAAGCACAATAGCACCTAAGGCAGGAGGTGTTGAGCCTGCGTCATCGTCTGGCTCCACAAGGCCTCGAAGGCTCTCTTTTCTGGGATTTGGTAAACCGCTTTTAAAGCCGGAGCTTCAAGAACAAGTTTTGGCTTACATTGCTGACACAGCCTCCAGCTCTCTCACCTCCTCTTCTGAAGTTTCAAAAAATAAAAGCACTGAGTCGTCATTGGAGGCTCCTGGTCAGGAACAACACCTATCCTTGTGTCCTTCACCCCTAACAAAAGTGAAGGATGTGACAGGCCACACTACCTATTACTCCATGGAGCTCTTTTCACATGCCATACCTGGGATAGCAAGTCAAATCGTGAATTCCCCAGTCAAAGATGAATCTGACATGGAGTGCACTGATGCACAGCCACTGCTAGATTTTTCTGCTGGTACATTCACTCAGAGCACGACCTTGTCCTCGCAGTGCACTGAGGCAGAATCAGACCCTGATGAAACTCCAGTGCCCCTTCCCGCATAATATACCACCTTACACGGTGAAACAGAGGAAGGTGCACATGAAATTGAAGAGGAGGTGATGGATGACCCAGTTGTTGACCCAGATTGGCATCCATTGGGGGAAGAGGGTGCCGCTGCCTACAGCTCAGAAGAGGAGGAGGAGGATTTGCAGCAGGCAACGACATCGCAACAGCTGTTATCTGGCATGACCGTCGCAGTCCAAAAACATGTTACAAAAACCAAAAGAGTTGCAGGACAGCTTGGCCAGACGGTCAAATTAGAACAGCGTGCAAGGTCTCAAAATGTCTTCCATAGTAGGAAGAGTGCAGTGTGGCATTTTTTGAACAAAATCTTAATGATCAGGCAAAAGTTATCTGTAAGAAGAGCACAAAGACCTTTAGCCGAGGGAAAAATCTGAGAAATTTGAATACAAGTTGCATGATTAGACATTTAACCACCATGCACTTGCAAACGTGGACGGACTACCAAACCTCATGTACCACATGTGCACCTGTTCCGAATAAAGGTAGTCAGCAATGCTACATCGCTTCCCCCACTGTAAGCCCACCGGTTAGCACACCACCAGCAGCAAATGTCGAGATGTCGTCGCAAGGGCAAAAGCAGTCATGGAATCACAATGTTATTGCTATGAAAGACTGAATCTAGGCCATCAGCAACACCACCAACACCATCACCATCACCAACCCTCTCTCAGTTCGCCATGTCAACCGCTAGTTCCACCATATGCAGCTCTCAAGTCCAGCTCACCCTAAAAGAGACTCTCAGTAGGACAAGAAAGTACTCATCCTCTCATCCGCGTCACTTTGAACGCCCACATTGCCAAACTAATCTCGTTAGAGATGATGCCCTACCGGTTGGTAGAAAGCAAAGCTTTCCGCGACCTCATGGCCTACGCAGTACCACGCTATGACCTACCCAGTCGGCACTTTTTTTCGCAAAAAGCCATCCCAGCCCTCCACGTGCATGTGAAAGACCGCATTGTCCATGCACTCAAGCAATCAGTGAGTGGAAAGGTGCACCTCACAACAGATGCATGGTCCAGTAGGCATGGCCAAGGCCGTTATGTGTCCATCACTGCGCACTGGGTTAATGTGGTGGATGCAGGGTCCACAGGGGACAGCGGCAGTGGGACAGTGCTGCCTAGCCCACGGTATAGGAAACAGTTGGCTGTAGGCGTTCGACCCTCCTTCTCCTTCAGAAGCGAAAGCTCGTCCACAGAGCGCAGTCGCACGAGCACTCCATCCGCAGCTGCCAGTGTTGCACACGAGTTGTCCCACTATAGAACAGCTAGTGGTAAGCGTCAGCAGGCTGTGATGAAGATGATGTGTTTGGGCGACAACAGACACACCGCGGAGGTACTGGCCGACTACTTGCAGCGACAAACTGAGTCATGGCTAGGCAGTCTACATCTTGAGACAGGCAAGGTAGTTAGTGATAACGGACGGAATTTTGTGGCAGCCATAGCCCTTTCAAAACTCAGACACATACCTTGCCTGGCTCACACCTTGAACCTGGTGGTGCAGTGCTTCCTCAATAATTATCCGGAGTTAACACCCCTGCTCCATAAGGTGCGAAGACTGTGCTCGCACATCCGCCGGTCACCCCTACACTCCAGTCGTATGCAGAAGCTGCAGCGATTGCTCCACCTTCCCAAGCACCGCCTAATTATCGACGTTGCAACAAGGTGGAACTCCACCCTGCACATGGTTCAGAGGCTGTGCAAACAGAGGCAGGCTGTAATTCATTTGTGGGAGGATACACGGGCAGGCAGTTTGCAGGCAGACATGGAGTTGTCCGGTGTGCAGTGGTCGAAGCTGAAAGACCTCTGTAAAGTCCTTCAGTGTTTTGAGGAATGCACATGGCTGGTAAGCGCAGACGACGCCATCATAAGCATGAGCATCCCACTTATGCATCTGCTCATGCAAACTTTGACGCACATTAAGGAGCAGGCATCTGCAGCCGAGGAGGAAGAGGGAAGCCTTGATGACAGTCAGCCATTGTCTGCTCAGGGAAGTCTCATGGACGAGGTGGAGGAAGAAGAGGAGGAGGAGGAGGATTATGGGGATAATTATTTTGGGGAGGATGCTTCTCAGGGGGCAAGTGAAAATGTTGGCGTGGCAAGGTCAGATACAGGGTTTGTGCATGACTGGAGGGATGTGGATTTGCCAGAAAGTGCTCCTCCACCCAGCACTCGCAGTGCATCATTGACACCTGGAACATTGGCCCACATGTCAGATTATGCCTTGCAGATCCTAAAAAGGGACCACCGCATTGCCAAAATGATGAACGATGACGACTACTGGTTGGCCAGCATCCTGGATCCACGCTATAAAGGCAAATTCCAAAACATCATGCCACAGGAGAACCTAGAGCTAATATTGGCTAACAAACAAGCAACTCTGGTTAACCGCTTGGTGGGGCATTCCCAGCACACAGCGACGGTGATGTTTTTCCAACGAGCCGTAGGAGGCAACATGGAAGAGGTGTTCGTGGTGCACACAGCCAAAGTGGCGTTGGACACAGGGGTTTCATGACCATGGTGTGGACTGACTTTTCAAGTACCGCTCACACGACTGGTTATACTGCATCGATCGAAAGTGACAGGAGACAGCAGTTGTCAACTATGGTAACAAACTACTTCTCGTCCCATATCGATGTTCTCCCTCACCGGTCATTCCCCTTTGACTATTGGGCCTGTAAACTTGAAACCTGGCCTGAATTGTCACAATATGTCTTACAGGAGCTCGCTTGTCCTGCTGCTAGTTTGTTATCTGAACGAGTCTTCAGTGCTGCTGGATCAATCCTGACAGAATAAAGGACCCGTCTGTCGACCCAAAATGTTGATGATCTAACCTTCATTAAAATGAACCATGCATGGGTGTTAGGGTTCTAAGTGGGAACCCGAGATTGGACCCTCTGGGTCGTGGCTCCAGAGCCCCCGAGGGCGAGCGGACCAGGTGATGGCCACCCCCTATACAGGGAGTGTTAGGGGCAGGCCCAAGGAGGGTGAGACCACGACAGCCGGAACCAAAGGGACGACCCAGGGAGTGTACAGAGGGAAAGGCCAAAGGATGCTGACTAGAGTAGACCCGGAGTAGGAGGGAACAGACTGAGGGAACCAGGACCGATCAGGACGGAGCCGGAGCAGAGGTGCTGGAATGGAAGAAGGAAGGAAGGAAGATTAGGAGGGACTGGCCTAGGGGTACAGACAGGGCCCTAGCTAAGGGGCTAACGAAGACAGCAGCAGGGGAGGACCAGGCAAGGGACAGGCACGGAAACAGGAAGGAAGACAGCAGAGGGAACTGAGCGGAGATCCCAGACGGGGCTACGGAGCGGTGAGCAGAGCGCAGACTAGGAGAGTGGAGGGACCTGAGAGTCGGGGGCGACGCTGCGCAGGAACGCTAAGCGCCACAGAGCAAGACAAACAGGCGTCTTACCACTCAAGACGCCAGACAGAAATACCCGGTGGGCGCCGCCATGTTGGGGCGGAGCCACCGGGTCACGTGCTCCCAGGATGCCCCGCGGTCAGAAACGAGCGAGTGCGCATGTGCGTGCCTCTGACGCACCGTGACCCTGCAAAGCCAGACAGGGCACGGCGCGAGGATGGAGGAGGGGTGCACCGGGAGGAGGAGGACCCCAGGTGAGCGTCGGGGCGCGTAATAATGGGTTTCAAAGGATTTTGTCCCACCCTCCCCTGCTGTCACGTAGGTTGCCAGAAAAATGGCTTGCTTTTGTCCTCTTCTTCCACGAACTTCTCCAATTACTCCATTTGCAGCTGCTGAATATCCAACATCAACATATGCCATTTTTTCCACCTCCCTAACTGGGCTGCCTCCTCCCACAGGGCCGGGGTCACCACGAGGCACACGCACCCGTGCGAGTGCCATTGCCCTGGACAGGTGGGTGGGCACACTCTTTGGCAAAGGCACTGGCACAAGGTCCCTCATAGTAGAATCAAGTGTCTCTGACGGTGGGGGTGCACACCCGCCGTCAGACACACCGGCGTACTATGAGGGGCCCTGTGCCAGTACTGCCGCCCATGAGTGGGCCCCCCCTGCTTGCTCAGGGCACCAGCACTTGACTTACCTCTCCCTGCTCCACTACTGTGTAGTCTGGCCTGTTAAATACTGCACTGGGACTGCCAATACAAATTTGGTGAAATGATAGATGATGATTAAGAGGTAGGTATGCACTGTCCTGCTGGGCTCTATCTTCAGATAATCAATGGCTTCCATTTGTTATGGACGTCGACTCACAATGAGATGCAGTGGTGGTTTATCATCAGCTTTCACGGTTTTCCGACTCACAGACGTGTGACATTCCTGCCCACATTTTTAAATGTGTCCTCTCATGCCAATCCAATAGAATCGCATACGGCCTGTGGCTTGTGTCTTTTGCACTCCAAAGTTACCTGACAGATCATGATAGGCAGTGAGGGCGATGTCTACATCTGTCCCTGTGATCACAATTTGATGGAGATGAGTAACGGTGATGGGTTCCACGTTACTGCGATACAGCAAACCTTTCTTCACAAGAACTGTTTTCACTGTCTCCACACACAAAGTAATTGAGGGTGAGCGTCGCCTCTGAGAATTCTCCCGGGAGTTTTTACCGTGATTACTAGTAATTCCAAAATTTCTGCAATCAGTCGACTTTCCGTCTGTACTTGTATCCATCTCGTTTCCTCTTGCGTAGAGTCTGGACTGTCTTACTGAGACTGAAATATATATGAAGATTGAAAAATACCCCAACAGTGTATACTTGTAATTACCAAAAGAAGAAGCAGTCAAAAATCCATAAAACTATAATGTTTATTGAAAATAGTAATAAAACATTAATAAATATGGACACACAGTATTTGGAAAGGGAAAAGGAACAGCATATAGATGAACACAATGGTCATGAAGGGCCAACGAGGCTGCAGACACCCCGTCAGGATAATAGAATGCAGAGCTAGATAATATAGCTAATAAAAGTCAAGGGGATATAAAAACTATATAGTATAACAAATCATATAGCAAGTGCTGCTATCCTTCATAGGAAATATTCCCTGACAAAGTGCAAAACGCACAAATAGAATTGGTGCATAATAAGCATCATAGCGATGGCATGAAAAGACTGCATTGCTATACCTGAGATACGGGGGGAGGCAGCAGGGTCGGTCCTTATACTATATAGTTTTTATATCCCCTTGACTTTTATTAGCTATATTATCTAGCTCTGCATTCTATTATCCTGACGGGGTGTCTGCAGCCTCGTTGGCCCTTCATGACCATTGTGTTCATCTATATGCTGTTCCTTTTCCCTTTCCAAATACTGTGTGTCCATATTTATTAATGTTTTATTACTATTTTCAATAAACATTATAGTTTTATGGATTTTTGACTGCTTCTTCTTTTGGTAATTTCTAGTAAATGTGCAGTTGTCCTGCATTTGTCCTGCCTCAATTATGTGGATCATGATATATGATTTATATTATTGATCTTCTTTTATGGCCATTATATATCGTTGATATTTGGCCTCCACATATAATATGTCTATTACCCTTTTATTACAGTGTATACTTGTGTACGCTTCGAATACATAACCCTTTTTACTTTTGTCTAAACCATACTGAGGCTGTGAGTGTCTTTGTCGGACTCCGGAAATATACACGCAGATTTTTAATGTTTAAACTATTCTATATATACCTGCTATCCAGTGATACTGTACCCTTTCTCAACTTTGTACAATCACGTCAAATCCATACTGGGCCTGAGACCCTCTGAGTCTGCCTCCTGATATATAGACATAGGTTTTTAATGTTTAAACTATGCTATATATACCTGTTATCCGGTGATACTGTACCCTTTCTCAAAGTAAATGAGGGTCAGCATCACCTCTGAGAATTCTCCCGGAAGTTTTTACAATGATTAGTAATTCTAAAATTTCTGCAATCAGTTGACTTTCCGTCTATACTTGTATCCATCTCGTTTCCTCTTGCGGAGAGTCTGGACTCTCTTTCTGAGACTGAAATATATATGAAGATTGAAAAATACCCCAACAGTGTATACTGGTGTACTGTTATGAATGGGTCGCCGAGGAAAAAAAAACAACACAAGCTAAGCCTCAGAAAACCAGAGAGGTTGGTAACTATGCAGACTGCAGATCCCTGATTCTAACTCACAACTAGCAGCAGTCGTGGAAGGTTCCTACATTGGTCCTAGACGCCTGGTCACAACCGGAGAGCTAAATAAGCCTAAAGCAGGAAAAGAGGAAAACTAACTGCCCCAGAGCAGACCCCAAAGGAAAGACAGCCCCCACATGTATTGACGGTGTTACAAGATGAAAACACATACAAAGGCAGGAAAATAAGCTGAGCAAACGATGGGGCCAAACTAACTAGAAAGGACAGGAAAGGAAAGACACTGTCTGCAATCTGCCAAACACCCGACCAAAGATAATGTCCAACACATCCGATAGCAAAATTAACCCTGAAGTCACTAGACTTCTCCCACTATATCAGCACTCTGAAATATTCTGAGACAGAGCAAAAAGAGGCCAATCTAATACGGGACAAAAAAAAGCAAATTGGCAAATACAGATAAATAAGAGTGGAAATTCAGCACAGCCCAGCTGGGCTGACTGACCCCACAAAAAACTGAATTGACCAACAAGAGCAAGTGTGAACATTAGCAAAAACAAACTTAACTTGAGAAGACTGGAACAGAGCTGAGTCCAAGACCTGAGAAGCAGACTGAATCACCAGCACCAGGATTGGGCATCGGCTGTCTTATATCCAGTCTGATACTCCAGAGATCCAATCGTTATCCTTCCTCACCAGGTGGCAAATCACTAGCAATTAAACCAAGCTCACTACCTCCTGTCACCACCAGAGGGAGAACGGAAGGAGAACTCTCAACTGGTGGGGTGTACGGTGTGGAGCAGAGCCGGGTCTGTATGGGGTGTACAGAGAGGAGCCGCGTGTGTACGAGGTGTACGAAGCAGAGCCGGAGGTGTACGGAGCGGATGTGTGTACAAGGTCTACGGAGCGGAGCAGTGTGTGTATGAGGTGTACGGAGCAGAGCCGGAGGTTTACGGAGCGAAGGTATGTACAAGGTCTACGGAGCGGAGCCGTGTGTGTACGAGGTGTACGGAGCGGAGCAGAGCCGGGTGTGTACGAAGCGGAGCCGGAGGTGTACGGAGCGAAGGTATGTACAAGGTCTACGGAGCGGAGCCGTGTGTGTACGAGGTGTGCGGGGTGGAGCAGAGCCGGGTGTGTATGGGGTGTACAGAGCGGAGCCGCGTGTGTACGAGGTGTACGAAGCAGAGCCGGAGGTGTACGAGGTGTACGGAGCGGAGGTGTGTGCAAGGTCTACGGAGTGGAGCAGTGTGTGTATAAGGTGTACGGAGCGGAGCCGGAGGTGTATGGAGCGGAGGTATGCACAAGGTCTACGGAGCGGAACCATGTGTGTACGAGGTGTACGGAGCGGAGCCGGATGTGTGCGAGGTGTACGGAGTGGAGCAGAGCCGGGTGTGTACGAAGCGGAGCCGGAGGTGTGTACAAAGTCTACGGAGCGGAGCCTTGTGTGTACAAGGTGTATGGAATGGAGCCCTGTGTATACAAAGTGTACGGATCTGAGCCTTGTGTTTACGGAGCGGAGCAGATCCGGATGTGTACAGAATGAAGCCGTGTGTGTGCGGGGTGTACGGAGCGGAGCTGCTTGTGTATGGAGCGGATTCGCGTGTGTACGAGGTGTATGGAGCAAAGTCGCATGTGTTCAAGGTTTACGGAGTGGAGCCATGTGTGTACAAGGCGTACGGAGCAGAGTCGCATGTGTACGAGTTTTACGGAGCGGAGCCATGTGTGTACTGAGTGGAACCATGTGTGCGCGAGGTGTACAGAGCGGAGCCGTGTGTGTACGAGGCATACAAAGCTGGACCGTGTGTGTATGAGGCGTGCGGAGCCATGCGTGTACGAGGTGTATGGTGGGGAGCATTCATACCTCCCAACTGTCCCGTATCCAATGGGACAGTCCCGATTTTGAGAGAGAGACTGCCCCAGCTGGAAGCTTACTTTTCCCGCGGACACAGGAGTACGCGGCGGAGCCCCGAGGAGCACTTTAAAACTCGCACGTGACGTTCTACCGAAAGTGACGTGCTGGAAGCTGACCGGAAATGAGGTAATTTCGGGAGGAGATTGTGACGGAACCATGGAGGCACGTCAGAGAATGCTTCAGATCACCGTGTCCTCCTCCGACAGCGTGGACAGAGGGATTGCCTTGGAATCGGGGATGCCGGCCATGTGAACGGATCATGATATGTCCTGCATCGGGAAGCTCAGGTGGGTATTACATTGGGAGCCGGGCTGCTATAGTATCTTTATACAATACTAGCTGAAGAGCCCGGCGCTGCCCGGGCATAGTAACTAACTGTGGTTAGTTATAGTAAATTATAATTATCCTCCATCCCATAGTCCCCTGCCCATATACCCATCATACATATCCTCCATCCCATAGTCGAGTGCCCACATACCCATCACATGTCCTCCATCCCATAGTCCCATGCCCATACACCCATCATACATATCCTCCATCCCATAGTCCCGTGCCCATATACCCATCATATATATCCTCCATCCCATAGTCCCGTGCCCATATACCCATCATACATATCCTCCATCCCAGAGTCCCGTGCCCATATACCCATCACACATCCTCCATCCCATAGTCCCATGCCCATATACCCATCATACATATTCTCCATCCCATAGTCCCATGCCCATATACCCATCATACATATTCACAATCCCATTGTCGAGTGCCCATATACCCGTCATTCATATCCTCCATCACAAAGTCCAGTGCCCATATACCCATCACACATCCTCCATCCCATAGTCCCATGCCCATATACCCATCATACATATTCGCCATCCCATAGTCGAGTTCCCATATACCCATCACACATCCTTCATCTCATAGTCCCATGCCCATATACCCATCACACATCCTCCATCCCATAGTCCCGTGCCCATATACCCATCATACATATCCGCCATCCCATAGTCCCGTGCCCATATACCCATCATACATATCCTCCATCCCATAATCCAGTGCCCATATACCCGTCATACATATCCTCCATCCCATAGTCCAGTGCCCATATACCCATCACACATCCTCCATCCCATAGTCAACCATTATGACATCATAATGAGCAGCAGCGGGGCTTGCAACCTATGATGACATCAGCGTCACCATGGCAACCATTGTGACATCATAATGAGGGGTGGGGCTTGATACACACACACTGTTTCCCCAGTAGGCAAATAGGGGCATTATGACATCATAATGAGGGGCGGGGCTTGACGCGCACACACTTTTTCCCCCAGTATGTAGATAGGGGCAAAATTGTTTGGTGAATTGGAACGCGCGGGGTTAGAATTTCGCCTCACAACATAGCTTCTTATGACCCCGCTCTCCGGGTCCAGACGTGTGACTGTGCCAAATTTTGTGGCTGTAGCTGCGACAGTTCGGATGCCTATCCCGGACATACACACATACATACACACATACATACACACTTTGAGCTTTATATATTAGATTTCTTTATCTCTCTGTTTCTTTCTCTCTCTGTTCTTTCCTTCTTTCTCTCTCTAATCTTTCTTTTTTCTTTCTCTCTCTCTGTTCTTTCTTTCTTTTCCTCAGTACCAGCCACTGTGCCAAAAATGGCTGATGTATATACACTATACACTGTATATACATCAGCCTCGAGTCAGCACCTATCTATACATAAGCCTCAGCAACAGCATATACGTAAGCCTCAGCACCAGTATATACAGTTAGGTCCATATATATTTGGACAGAGACAACATTTTCCTAATTTTGGTTCTAGAGTCTAGACATTACCACAATGAATTTTAAACAAAACAATTCAGATCCAGTTGAAGTTCAAACTTTCAGCTTTCATTTGAGGGTATCCACATTAAAATTAGATGAAGGGTTTAGGAGTTTCAGCTCCTTAACATGTGCCACCCTGTTTTTAAAGGGACCAAAAGTAATTGGACAATTGACTCCAAGGCAATTTCATGGACAGGTGTGGGCAATCCCTTTGTTATGTCATTCTCAATTAAGCAGATAAAAGGCCTGGAGTTGATCTGAGGTGTGGTGCTTGCATTTGGAAGGTTTTGCTGTGAAGGAAACATTCGGTCAAAGGAGCTCTCCATGCAGGTGAAACAAGCTACCCTTAAGCTGCAAAAACAGAAAAATCCCATCCAAGAAATTGCTACAACATTAGGAGTGGCAAAATCTACAGTTTGGTACATCCTGAGAAAGAAAGAAAGCACTGGTGAACTCATCAATGCAAAAAGACCTGGGCGCCCACGGAAGACAACAGTGGTGGATGATCGCAGAATAATCTCCATGGTGAAGAGAAACCCCTTCACAACAGCCAACCAAGTGAACAACACTCTCCAGGAGGTAGGCGTATCAATATCCAAATCTACCATAAATAGAAGACTGCATAAAAGTAAATACAGAGGGTTCACTGCACGGTGCAAGCCACTCATAAGCATCAAGAATCAAAAGGCTAGACTGGACTTTGCTAAAAAACATCTAAAAAAGCCAGCACAGTTCTGGAAGAACATTCTTTGGACAGATGAAACCAAGATCAACCTCTACCAGAATGATGGAAAGAGAAAAGTATGGCGAAGGCGTGGTACAGCTCATGATCCAAAACATACCATATCATCTGTAAAACACGGCGGAGGCAGTGTGATGGCTTGGGCATGCATAGCTGCCAGTGGCACTGGGTCACTAGTGTTTATTGATGATGTGACACAGGACAGAAGCAGCCGAATGAATTCTGAGGTATTCAGAGCCATACTGTGGGCTCAGATCCAGCCAAACTGATTGGTCGTCGTTTCATACTACAGATGGACAATGACCCAAAACATAAAGCCAAAGCAACCCAGGAGTATATTAAAGCAAAGAAGTGGAATATTCTTGAATCGCCAAGTCAGTCACCTGATCTCAACCCAATTGAGCATGCATTTCACTTGTTAAAGACTAAACTTCAGACAGAAAGGCCCACAAACAAACAGCAACTGAAAACCACCGCAGTGAAGGCCTGGCAGAGCATCAAAAAGGAGGAAACACAGCATCTGGTGATGTCCATGAGTTCAAGACTTCAGGCAGTCATTGCCAACAAAGGGTTTTCAACCAAGTACTAGAAATGAACATTTTATTTACAATTATTAAATCTGTCCAATTACTTTTGGTCCCTTTAAAAACAGGGTGGCACATGTTAAGGAGCTGAAACTGCTAAACCCTTCATTCAATTTTAAAGTGGATACCCTCAAATGAAAGCTGAAAGTCTGAACTTCAACTGCATCTGAATGGTTTTGTTTAAAATTCTTTGTGGTAAGGTCTAGAACCAAAATTAGAAAAATGTCCCTGTCCAAATATATATGGACCTAACTGTACATCAGCACCTGTATAATACACAGGTGCTGGGGCTGATGTATATACAGGTGCTGGCGGGGGTGATGTATATACTGGTGCTGACTTGAGGCTGATGTATATATGGGCTGCATGTATATACATCACTGATCAGCCTCTAGTCAGCACCTATATATACACCAGAACCTGTATATACATCAGCCCCAGCACCCGTATATACACCAGCCCCAGTACCTGTATATACATCAGCCCCAGCACCCGCATATACATCTGCCCCTGCACCCGTATATACATCAGCCCCAGCACCCTTATATACATCAGCCCCAGCACTCATATATACATCACCACAGCACTCGTATATACATTATAAATATAATGTATATAATATACACTCGTATATACGTATATACATTATATACAGTATATACTGATTAAATTTGCTGATGACACAAAGCTAGGAGGGATAGCTAATACTAGAGAAGAGAGAGAGAGGATTCAAAAAGATTTAAATAAACTGGAGAAGTGGGCAGCAACTAACAGAATGGTTTTTAACAGGGAGAAATGCAAAGTACTACATCTGGGCAATAAAAATGAAAAAAGCAGATATAGAATGGGAGGAATAGGGCTAAGTGACAGCACATGTGAAAAAGACTTGGGTATACTAATAGATCACAGACTGAATATGAGTCAACAGTGTGATGCAGCAGCAAAAAAGGCAAATGCAATTCTAGGATGTATTAACAGAAGCATACAGTCTAGATCACGTGAAGTCATTATTTCCCTCTACTCCTCTTTGGTCAGACCTCATCTGGAATATTGTGTCCAGTTTTGGGCACCACATTTTAAAAAAGACATCAACAAACTGGAGCAAGTTCAGAAAAGAGCGACCAGAATGGTGACCGGTCTGCAAACCCTGTCTTATGAGGAAAGGTTGCAGGATTTGGGAATGTTTAGTTTGCAAAAGAGAAGACTGAGAGGAGACTTAATAGCTGTCTACAAATATCTAAAGGGCTGTCACATTTTAGAAGGATCAACTTTATTCTCATTTGCACGAGGAAAGACTAGAAGCAATGGGATGAAACTGAATGGGAGGAGGCACAGATTAGATATTAGAAAAAACTTTTTGACAGTTAGAGTGATCAATGAGTGGAACAGGCTGCCACGAGAAGTGGTGAGTTCTCCTTCAATGGAAGTCTTCAAACAGAGGCTGGACAGACATCTGACTGGGATGATTTAGCGAATCCTGCTTTGAGCAGGGGGTTGGACCAGATGGCCCAGGAGGTCCCTTCCAACTCTACGATTCTATGATTCTATGATTAGCCCCAGCACTCGTATATACATCAGCCCCAGCACCCTTATATACATCAGCCACAGCACTCGTATATACATCTGTCCCAGCACCCGTATATACATCAGCCCCAGCACCTTTATATACATCAGCCCCAGCACTCGTATATACATCTGTCCCAGCACCCGTATATACATCTGCCCCAGCACCAGCATATACATCTGCCCCAGCACCCGTATATACATCAGCCCCAGCACCCGTATATACATCAGCCCCAGCACTCATATATACATATGTATATACAGTAGTCTAAATGTGATATATATTCAGCAGTATGTAACATAATATAGTATAATACTGTCAATTATAATGTAGAGTTGTGTGTATATAGTGTAGAGCTGTTCATATAGTATGTTGCTGTGTATATAGTGTGGAATCCACACTAAATACACTGGCCCATCTTTACACTATACAGTATATACACAGTTCCACTCTATATTCCTTACCACGGTATATATTGTGGAGCTGTATACATTGTGTATACTACTCCTGTCCTGTATACATGGTGTAAATATAAGTATCTGCTCTAAGTGTGTGTATCTATGAAAATAAAAAGCACTCCGATGAATTGTGCAAAGTGGTGGACTCTTTATTTGCCCATGTGACAAAGCTTTGGATCTATAACAGATCATTTCTCTGCTATGGAATTGAAATATTACCACATGGGCTAATAAAGAGTCCTCCACTTTTCTCTTATTTAATCATTTAATCGGTGTGCTGATTATTTTCTTTTTATAAATGCCTTTGATTTAAGGGTGTGTGTCCTAAAAGCAATTCACCCACTGCTTAATATTTGGTGGTGCTCAATTATGACACATATCAAGGCTGACATCACCACCCGGCAAAAGCGGGCAATTGCCGTCAGGGACTTGTCATGCTATGGGGCTCGTAAGTAGGGGCTCCGGTGCCAGCGCTGACACAGTGGAAAACAATGATGAGTGAGGGAGCCATCTGCTGATGCTCCCTCTCTCATCTTTCCCCCTCTGCGTCTGAGCTTTGTGATGTCTTAGTGCAGAGGGTGCAATGACATCACTACAGCGAATCATCTATGCCAAGCAGTGCAGAGGATCAGAATACATTGAGGAAACCAGAGCAGTGGGGACAGGGAGAAATATTATATGGGGCCCATTGTACTGTATGAAGTAATACTGTATATGGGGCCCATTATACTGTATAAAGTAATATATGGGGCCCATTATACTGTTTGAAGTAATATACAGTATGAGGGCCCATTATACTGTATGGGCCGTTATATGGGGCCCATAAAACTGTATGCAGTAATGTATGGGGCCCATAATAGTGTATGGAGCATTATATGGGCTCATTGTACCATATGGAGGAATATGTGGGGTCCATTGTACTGTATGGAGCAATATATGGGGCCATTATACTGTATGGAGCGTTATGTGTTGCCCATGATACTGTATGGAGGACTATGTGATGCCCATAATACTGTATGTAGGACTATGTTGTGCCCATAATACTATGAAGGACTATGTCGTTCCCATAATACTGTATGGAGGACTATGTGGTGCCCATAATACTGTATGGAGGACTATGTGGCGCCCATAGTACTGTATGGAGGTCTATGAGGTGCCTATAATACTCTATAGAGGATTATATGGTGCCCATAATACTGTAAAGAGGACTATGTGGTACCAATAACAATGTATGGAGGACTAAGTTGTGCACATAATACTGTATGGAGGGTTATCCAAATTCGGAAGTTCTCCCCTATCTTTTGGATAGGGGATGACTTTCTGTTTGTTGTGGATCTGACCGCTGGGACCCCCATGATCCTAGGAAACGTAGCTTTGAAGAGCACCATGTAAATGGAGCTGTGGTCCAATCATACGCACAGTGACACCATTAACATGTGGCTCTTTAAATAACTCCTTTAATAGAGTGATGAGGGGACGACAAAGTATAGCAAAAATTCACTGATCGGGGCTGGTGAGTGTTATAATTTGTGGGCTGGTGGGGTTTGTGTGGCAGGGCTGCTTTTTTGTCCCAGTCCGGCCCTGGTTTCCGGAGTGTAATGTAGACGCAAATATATGTTTAAGTCCCTGCAGAAGTCAAAAATTTGAAAAACCAATGAAAAATATTTGAAAAATGTATGTAAATAATTTCAAATCAATCTACTTTTTCCCGGAATGTTATCAGATCTAAAATATAAAAAAATTAGCGTACTTTGCATGGTTGCATTCATAATTGTCCAAACTAATGAAATATTATATTTATCCATAATGGTGAACTGCAAAAGAAACGAAAAAAAATGAAATAGCAGAATTGTCGTTTTTTGGTCACTTCGACCAGAAAGGCATATGGATCCCAAGATGGTAAAGACAAAACTACAGTTGGTATCAGAAAAACCCCAAGCCCTCACATAATTCTATCAACCCAAGACTAAACATTTTAGAGCTCTTGGAAGGCAAGAAGGAAAAATAGAATTGAAGAGAGGCCCAATGGGAATCTGTCACCCAAGGGCATGAGTGGGGTGTGCACCAGTCACCCACACAGTATGAGGACCCCACTGCTTCCCACTCAATATAATGGCCCTCACATCCCCCCTTTCATTATCATGGTCCCCACATCACTTCACACTTTATGAAGGCCCCACACAGCACCTCACATAGTATAGTGGTTGGCATATCCCCTCACGTAGTAGACTAGGCCATTATTTTAAAGTAGGATGCTGGTGAGGTCTTCATGCTGAGTGGACCATTTTACTGAGTGGGGAGATGTGAGAGCCATTTTACTGTGTGAGCGCTATCAAAATGTGTTAGTGGCTGTGGGGAACCATCACACTGTGTGATGGGCTATGGGGGCCACTATAATGGGTGAGGTGCTGTGTGAGGCCACCATAAAGTGTGAGGGGTTGTGGGGGCCATCATACTGAATGAGTGGAAGAGGGGCCCTCTTTTTGAGTGGAGGGCTGTGGGGGGGGGCTTCATTCTGTGAGTGGGTGCTGATACTAATTAAGCGGCTGTGGGGCCATCATACTGAATGGGCTGTGGGGGTCTTCACTTTGAGAGTGGGCTGCTGGTTTCACCATACTAAACGAGGGTTGTTATACTGCGTGGGGATCATCATAATGACAGGACATCATGCTGTGTGGAGGCCATGATACTGTTTATGTATGGAGGAGGCGACCATAACTATATCATGCTATGGGGGAACACTATAGGGGCATCATGCTATGGCGATATTATATTTTGTTGCTCGCACTGCGGGGACATCACAATGTAAGTGTGAAGTGACTCTGTTGGAGTGATTCACTGTGGGAATATCAAAATCCGTGTGTGTGGGGGTAGGGGCATTACTATAAACATGTTTTATAATGGCCATAAAAGGGGTATCGCTGATGAGGACAGTAAGGGGCTTCAATTGGAAAATAATTGCTGCTTATGTGTCATAATACATGTCCTTCTCCTGGCTGATGAAGGTTGGGACATTGCCGAATATGTATATGTATGTGTGTGTGTTGTGTATAAATATATATTACGTGTATATTTTTATGTAGGGTGTGAGGGAGTGGGGGCAAGTAGAATGGCTGCCTGGAATCCTATGATGACACAATTCCCAGAACACCACCCCCTATCAGTGGAAATGAAAGAAAATCCAATGATAACACCAAATGTTTGAAGATTTTATCCTCAGCATTAGAATATATGGTTAGATGGATCTTTCTATACAGAATGAGAAGATAAACGAAACTGTAAGAAAAAGATTAAATGTGATATAATGTCATAAGATGAGAATTGGAAATAGGAAAAGCTCAGCCAAACCTCTGTAACCACGGCTGTAATCTTTTACCTGGAAAACTGCCGGGATTTTACTGTGTTTCATTCATGCCTATGTGTGCCGCCATCATTATTAGCTGCTTTATAAGGGGCAGACAATGAGAGAAAAAGTATTGGTTATTGCGCTGCATTGTGACATCATCACTTTCCTTATATGGAAGCTGGTAGTGATGTCACACAGGTGAGTGATGTCACAATAGAGCGGAACCTATAAACACTCCGTCCCATCTCACTGGCTCAGACTTGGTATTTGTTTGTCTCCTGACTGCACTTACCTAGATCTTCTCCTTGTGGATTAGTGATTTTACTTGCGAATTACTTGTGAATTAGCGGATTACGTCTGTATTAGTGGATTACTTCTGGAATTTCCTGAAGATCATTGACTGAGGACTTCTCCATCTGGAGGTAAATCTATTGTGTGCTTTTATTTATGAAACTAGAAGTTTTTGTCTCATTAGATTTCGTGTATTCATGAAATTTTTCTCTTATGGAAAAACATAACAATCGCATGAAGGATTGTTCGGGAAAATGAGGAAAAAATTCGCAATGCACTAAAATTGAAAAAAAACCAAACCTGAAATATTGCCATTGTGTTTTGGGTTTTAATTTACAGTGTTAATTATCCAGTAAAAATGACCTGGTAATAGTGGAGTACTGGCAATCATGCCTGGTCATGCCAGTACTATGAGGCCTGATGGGTGAGGGGGTCCGGTGAATGTAGAATTAAATAGTGGGGACATTTTTGTAAGCACCATATAGTAGAATTGCTATAAAATGGGCGAGAAAACTAAGGGGCCTTCAACAGGAAAACAACTACTGTTCACTTGTAATAATACATGCCCTTCCCCTTGTTTTTGAAGGTTGGGGCTCCACCAAAATTATATATAAATATATATGTCTGTGTACATACACATATAATATATATAGACACACACACACGTATAAATATGCGTATATACATATAATTTTTTTCTAGGGGGTGAAAGAGTGGGGTCAATAAGAACTTTTGCTATGAGGCCCCAATATGCCATCACTTCTATCATGGAAATGTTATCATCCATCTAATAGACTGTATGAGGAGATGAGGTCCTGGTGATGGTCGGCCTAGAATCAGATGATGTCACAATTCCCAGAACACTGCCCCCATCAGTGAAAATGTGAGAAAATCCAATGACAGCACCAAATGTTTGAAGACTTTATCCTGAACATTAGATTATATAGTTAGATGTATCGTTATAGAGGAAATGAGAAGATAAAGAAAACTGTCAGAAAAAGATTAAATTTGATATAATGTTATATGATGTGAATTAGAAATAGGAAAAGCTCAGCCAAACCTCTGTAACCACCGGCTGTAATCTGTTACCTGGAAAACTGCCAGGATTTTATTTCATTCATCCCTATTTGTACCACCATCATTATCAGCTGATTTATAAGGGGCAGACAATGAGGGAAAAAGTATTGGTTATTATTCTGCATTGTGACATCATCACTTTCCTTATATGGAAGCTGGTAGTGATGTCACACAGGTGAGTGATGATGTCACAATAGAGCGGAACCTATAAACACTCCGTCCCATCTCACTGGCTCAGACTTGGTATTTGTTCGTCTCCTGACTGCACTTACCTAGATCTTCTCCTTGTGGATTAGTGATTTACTTGCATATTACTAGTGGATTAGCTGATTACATCTGGATTATTGGATTAATTCTGGATTAGCGTAATATTTCTGGATTTTCTGGAGATTTTTCTGGAGATCATTGACTGAGGACTTCTCCATCTGGAGGTAAATTTATTGTGGCTGTTATGAAATTAGAAGTTTTCCTCCTGATTATTTTTCTTGTACCCTGGTGTATGGGAAGCGGCCATTGCCCCTAGAGATGAGTAACTCGTCCGGCAAAATCATGGCACAATACAACAGATAAACCGTTTTCATGAATTTTGGTTTTTATTTGCAAATCAGAAAACAAATCCAGTCCTCAGTGATAAAAGTAGGAATCGCCGACAGAAAACCAGGGAGCAAATCTCCATGTCCAGCTATTTACAGGGGGATGAGGGGATATTTGTTTTAGAGATAAATACTAGTAATAATAATGGCAGCCAGCGCTCTACCTGTATGGGGCATAGCGAGCTGCACCATGGATTATGGCACCATGTAACATGTCTCCAATGTTTTCTCATCCCCTTCAGATCTCCCTCCTGACTCTGTCTGGTCCAGGACCACAGAGGGGACGTCAGTCACCACCTACAGAAGCTGAGAAGGGAACTTCAGCGTGTACAGGACTCGGCAGAGCCGGACATCTTTAGAGTGAGTATAATTGCGGAGGTGCCGGTTTGTGGTGACCGGGTATACCATCGCTGTACACAGCATCAGACTGGAGTACCTTGGGCTCACCAGAGAAAATCATTCTTGGGGCCCACTTGTATAGCTACATAGACATAAATGCAAGACCAACAATTGTGTGGTAAAACACACTTGTGTTATGGTATAACATAAGGTAGTACATGTCTTAATGATATAACAGGAGTTGGGGTAGCCCCCCTCATTGAATATAATGCAGACCCCCTCATAGAATATAATGCAACCCCTCTCATAGAATATAATGCAGACCCCCTCATGGAATATAATGTAGACCCCCTCATGGAATATAATGCAGACCCCTCTCACAGAATATAATGTAGCCCTCACACAGAATATATTGTAGCCCTCCTCAGAGTAAAATGTAGCCCCATCACAGGGTATAATGCAGCCCCCCATAGAATATGATGTAGATTCCTCACAGTATAATGAAGCCCCATCATAGGGTATAATGCAGCCCCCCATAGAATATAATGTAGCCCCCTCGCAGGGTATAATGTAGCCCCATCACAGGGTATAATGCAGCCCCCCATAGAATATAATGTAGATTCCTCACAGTATAATGAAGCCCCATCATAGGGTATAATGCAGCCCCCCATAGAATATAATGTAGCCCCCTCGCAGGGTATAATGTAGCCCCCTCATAGGGTATAATGCAGTCCTACATAGAATATAATGTGGTTTCCACATAGGGTATAATCCAGTCCTACAGTTTTATGGCCACCAGTACCCACTCACTTGTTCCCCTGCTGCTCTAGGATCTGCTCCGTTCTCAGCAGCTACACTGCTGTCTGACCGACACACAACATGTTGCACGATGAAGTGATGTCATTGTGCACCGGCTGTGTCAGAGGCAAAGGGAAATGATGGGGGAGGGAGAATCATCTGACGCGCTGTACTCCATTATTGTTTTCAACTGTATCGGCATTCATGGGCACTGGGGAGAGCACCCTGTAGGGGAAGGGGCTGTAAGCCCTGAAACATTTTAGTATTTATTACCCATTATAAATCAGTTTCAAATATTTCTGAAATTTGAGTGAAAGAAGAACAACATCTGTAATGTGAAATATTATATTATTTGCATTTATATTGTAGAAATAATAATTATCTTTTAATTATAATAAGTATTAATTTCATTGAGAATTTCATGACATTTCCTCAAACATCATATTCCATTTTTAGCAGATTTGCTCTTCTGATTATATGATGAAGCAATCCAGCATGGCATCCAGCGATCAGGATAAAGGCCTGTTGGCCGTGTTGGACCTGCTCGTTGTCCCACTCCTGGAGGACACAATTCCAGGCATTATCAAATCATATGAGCCTGAAGAAATGAAGACCATGACCAGCATGCTAATAAATCATCTGCATGATCTGGATGGACAGGATTTGGTGAATGCCCTCCTGTTCTTGTCGACCATGACATCTGCCAGAGCGGACGCTGACAACTTTCTGTCTAATGAGCTCATTGATAAGACCTATCAACACATGCTGAAACCAGAAAGTGAGAAACATCAGGGAATAACTGGTGCAGCTATGACGCTCCTGGCCAATATTGCTGTATACCGCTCCCAAGACGTCATGGAGCGCTTGGAAAGCGATGAGGAGCATCCACAGATCAGCGCGCTGAAGACACTGGATCTCATTTCCACCAAAACCATCACAGGTTGGAAAGAGAGAAGTGCAGCGCAGAATATACTGACAGTGGATGACTTGATTACCCCTACACAACATCAAGCTGGACCACCTGACGGATTTGATTTTTATTATCATCTCCTGCACCCTAGCTATGGGTTCATAAATCACCTGGATGACGCTGATGTCCTCCATGACACAGACACAACCCAGGCTGGGATATGTCGTTACATTACATGTGTCTTAACTGATGAGGAAAGAAGAAAGGTCATCCATTACCTGCTTATAGCAATGAGATCTGCTGTCAGAAAGAGCAGACTCATCAGTGTCATGATCTTCTCGGAGCTGTTACTCCATCATCCTGAGCTCCTGGAGGAGAAAATGGCAAAAGATTTAATCTTATTAACGGCTTCGAAGATATACAGTTCGGACGAACTTGAGAACTGTCTTGCTTTAGAAGCTATGGGAAATACCTGTAAAGGTGCACCAAGACAGGTGCATCAACTGAAAGACCTCATCTATCGCTGCCTTTACAGTAAACTAGTGGGTCGTCAGAAGCTAAAAGTGGTCATTGAATCCCTAAAAGCAATGTCAAAGTTTGTTACCCTGCTGAAAAGATCAAAACTTGGCAGTAAATTTGAGAGAATTGTCCAGCGTTGTACTGACTACCTAAACCACCCAAACCCGCTGGTTCGGACATACTCCACTTCACTATTTGCAGACCTCGCCAAGAACTGCAACAGGGACAAGAGAAGCTTCAGCCGCCACGTCAGGACATTCCTACCCGAGTTACTGATAAAGTTACACAGTAAAAACCAGCAGGATAAGGCATCCGGTATTGCAGCCTTGCTGCATTGTCTTCCTTACATCGGATGTAAGAACGTTCAAGAGCTGTTATGTGCTGATGGCGAAAAAGCCTACAAAATATATGAACAGCTCGGGAAAAAGGAACCTGCCCTTCTTGTGAGGATGATGATCCACAGCATTGAATATATTAAGCCGTATATGGCAGACGAGGTAGACGCTGTCATGAAACACCTCACTATGATAAGAGACGCGTTACCCTATGAAGAACTCTATCCGTCAGCATTATCTGACGTGTTTATAGGGTTGAGGAGACTCAATTCTAAGATATATACTCCAGTGGTGCATGAGGCAAGTATCCGCGCCATTGACATCCTGGGCACCAAGTGGAAGAGCATCAGCACTGTTAAAGCAGTGAAAGTTGGAACAGAGAGTTTCCTGATCTATGAAAAAGTGAAGAGAGTGGAAGTAATATTTTACGAGACTTCAGTGTGAAGCATCCATCACCAGATGTTACACCAAGGGTCAATGAATGAGACATCCTGAATACACTTAGATAAAACTCTTGACTATTGAAGACCATCTCAAGAACAATCCCCACATACCCCAATTTTCTTATGAAAAACTTAAAATAAAGAAAATAAAAAGAAAACTTACGGTGTTTCTCTGCTTATTGTAACTGGATGAAATGTTTCTGGACTGTTCCCAAATGTATTTTGATCATATCCTCTATATAAAGCTACTAGCTGAAGAGCCCAGCGCTGCCTGGGCATAGTAACTAACTGTGGTTAGTTATAACAAATTATAATTATCCTCCTTCCCATAGTCCCGTGCCCATATACCCATCATACATATCCTCCATCCCATAGTCGAGTGCCCATATACCCATCACACATCCTCCATCCCATAGTCCCATGCCCATATACCCATCATACATATTCTCCATCCCATAGTACCATGCCCATATACCCATCATACATATTCTCCATCCCATAGTACCATGCCCATATACCCATCATACATATCCTCCATCCCATAGTCCCGTGCCCATATACCCGTCATACATATCCGCCATCCCATAGTCCCGTGCCCATATACCCATCACACATCCTCCATCCCATAGTACCATGCCCATATACCCATCATACATATCCTCCATCCCATAGTCCCGTGACCATATACCCGTCATACATATCCGCCATCCCATAGTCCCGTGCCCATATACCCAACACACATCCTCCATCCCATAGTACCATGCCCATATACCCATCATACATATCCTCCATCCCATAGTCCCGTGCCCATATACCCGTCATACATATCCGCCATCCCATAGTCCCGTGCCCATATACCAATCATACATCCTCCATCCCATAGTCCTGTGCCCATATACCCGTCATACATATCCGCCATCCCATAGTCCCGTGCCCATATACCCATCACACATCCTCCATCCCATAGTCAACCATTATGACATCATAATGATCGGCGGGGCTTGCAACCTATGATGACATCAGCGCCACCATGGCAACCATTATGACATCATAATGAGGGGCGGGCTTGATACACACACTTTTTCCCCATTATGTAGATAGGGGCAAAATTGTTTGGTGAATTGGAACGCGTGGGGTTAAAATTTCACCTCACAACATAGCTTAGGACACTCTCGGGGTCCAGACGTGTGACTGTGCCAAATTTTGTGGTTTTAGCTGCGACGGTGCGGATGCCAATCCTGGACATACATACATTCATACAAACACTTGAGCTTTATATATTAGATATATCATGATACAGCTCCATCTTAACATGTCTATGTTTGTTGAGCTCTTAAAGGGGCTTTATAGACTATGATTTTGATGACATAGGTCATCAACATCAGATTAGTCCCGGTCTGACATGTGAAACTCCTAACGATCAGATGTTAGCAGATCCCTCAGTCAGCAGAAAGCACACAATGCATTGAGCTGGAGCTACATAGCTTACGTGTCATCAGTACTGTGGTTCCTGTATGATCCGCAGTCTGATGTTGGCTGGTAATAACAACTCCTGGTATCTCCTGTCTAGCTGACTGCAGAATTCTGAATCCTTACAGCGTGTGCACTACACACTCTCAGTGCTCTCTGGTGTTGCTGGCGACAGTGGGTAATGACGTGACAGCATGAATGCAATTTGCATACATGCGGTCACCTGGCAATTGGATGTCTTTGGCCTTTCTCAATTCACTTGTATTCAATTGAGTGGATGTGGTTCTAAGTATGCAAATCACATACTTGCGCTCAGGGCTGTCACTAGGAATTTCAGGGCCCCATACTGGCAAAATTTTCGGGGCCCCCTTGAGACTCCACCCAGGCTCCACCCCTCGAACTGTCCACAGCCCCACCGCTCTCTCTTGGAAAAACTCCACTTCTCACCAATCACACATTAACAGTTCCCATCTCCAGATCACACACATAGCCAGCAGCTCTTGTTATGGCCAAAAGATTTTTTAAATCTACCACCATGACAAGGTAGACTCTTTTGGCTGGGCCCTACTCTACTCTAACCTATTAAAGATTTGCTAAAATATCCAATACAATTTAGGTATATTTTTTATTTATTTTTCAATTTTTAAAATGACCAATAATATCACATCCAAAGGGACAAATACCACCACACCATGCCCAGACACCATATTACCACCACATGGTGACCAATAATACCACATACAAGGAACAGATACAGCCATACCATGACCAGACCACATATTACCACCAGTGACAGAATAATAGCACATACAAGGGACAAATACCACCGCACCATGACCAGGCCACATATTACCAGCACATGGTGACTGGATACTACAATACTGATCATTAATAAAAAAAACATATTACTATCACCATAAGTGCCATAATACACAGGAGATCTGTACTTAGTATGTAGTGTCTGTGTACAGGTAATACAGTGATCACCAGTGACATTATACACAGAAGAAGCTCTTGAAAAACAATTCAAAACCTTCATAACTATTAAATGTGGTCGGGAACTAGTTAGATAACCATAATAATTCCCCCACCCAATAATAGGGACAAATTAAATAATAGTGGAGTACTCAAAATATCATGTAATTCAAGAAAAAAGTTAGAGTAACCATAAACCACAATAGGATGTAAAAAAATGCAAATCTTTATTAATACAAGTTAAAAACAGTATCACACATATATAAACACATAATAAAGGTAAATATAAAAGGAATAATCCCAGTGTAGCGCAGAGTGAAGCCCCCTTCATGTAAAGTGGCAGCGGGCAAAAGAGCCATATACTGCCAATATGTAGCATAAACTAGACAACAAGGCATGCTGTGCTTAATATCCAAGGACAGTATCTACATATGTCTAAGGCATCCAGATATAATATAAAGCATAGAGCCCAAAGTATTATGAATAATTCTAGCTCAAAAAGATACAAAATCAATCAATTCTGGGATAATACCCAGTATCTATAGTGCTCATGCCACTTACCCATAAGGGATATAGAATGCAGGGAGGATGCTGCGCTCAACCCCGACGCGCGTTTCGCCTCTGCTTTCTCAAGGGGAAGTGCCTATCAATCCTTAAAAAAACCCATATATAAACGCCACGCTCCAGGTGTTACTGATCAGAGTCGGCGCATGCGCAGTGTGGCCACATGGTAACCGCGCGATGATTCGCCGCCATCAGAGAGCAGCGCGCGTGTGTGGTAATACCACTAGACGTCATAAACACGCGCGCGGCCCACAATATGATGGCCGGAGCATCGCGACCATTGACAGACACCGCGCATGCGCACAGGATCAGCGCCATTTTCTCGGAGACCTATTGTAGGCGGCCATACTAGTGCGGTCTAAACAAGTCATAAGACTGTTAAAAGGGACCAAATAATGGTGGGAGGAAGAAATGTAATTACTAGGACAAAAAGGGTCAAAGAAAGGTTCCCAATGTATAGTTATGATAATATATGAGGTGTCATAGAAAAATGCCATATAAACATAGGTTCACTAAGGGTATAGTATTATACATCAATTACAGATAAATTCCTCCTAATATAAAATAAAATACGTCCCAAAGAGGGAGGGAAAGTTCCCAAACACCACAGATCATATATATAAATACCATTATAATGCAACAATTAAATATTAGAATTGGAGTACCATTAACATGATGATATACAATAATACAGGTATCATATGATCGCCATTAAGTGGTGATGCAAAAAATTATTACAGATCCCTCTTTGATGTCTTGACACACTACAATAAACCATACATAAAAAGATATAGAACCACCCCACCCCTTCTCCCCCATATCATTAACCCCCCTTCAATAATGGCAGATCTTCAGTGAAACGTAGAAAATTCAGAATCAAAATACAGCAATATTTGTCCTCTAGGCGTCCAAATCATCCATGTTTCAGAGAAATCCCAGGCAACATGATCTCCTAGGGAGAGCGACTGCTGATCCAACTAGTTGTAAAAAACGTTGTTAAACCAACTCTTCCGCATTCAGACATGGGCGTCAAAAAAACAATAAAACTAAAAGGTGAAGAAGGAAAAAACAGACATAGAAATTAAAAAACAATTCTAAAAAACACAGCTAAGGACACGGACACATATGTATATAAATAATCAAACCTTGGCAGAAAAGGAAAAAGAGCCTTAGATTATAATCAAAATAAATATGATCCCAATAGAGATAAGAGAATTACAATAATAGTTAGAAGCCCAAGATATCAGGGCTAGTAGGTCGAACTCTATCCAAGGAAAGGGGCAAAAGTATTGGTTTCGTTCAAGCCTGCAGGGGCTAAAGTATCTAGCATCACAATCCACCTACACTCATGTTGTGCGAGAATCTTCTTGGTGTTGCCTCCACGAATGCCACAATCAATCCTGTCAATCCAATGGACTAATAAGCCCTTAGGATTGGCATTATGAAACAATTTAAAATGCTTCGGGAGGGTTTTTAAGCTGGAAATATCCTGAATATCTCTAGATGCCGCTATGTCCCTAACATGTTCGCGTACCCGGACTTTAAGTTCTCGGGACGTAAGACCAACGTATATTTTGTTACAGGGACACGTGGCATAATATACCACATTTGATGTGTTACATGTAATATAACTCTTAATGGAAAAAGTCTTTTTCCCATCAGACATAGTAAAAGATGTAGTTTTACAAATGTTGGGACACGCAACACATCTCCCACAGGGAAAACATCCCTGTATACGGGTTGAGCCACGAACTAATGGTATTGTGGGTACATAGTGACTTTTTACTAGGTGATCTTTCAAATTCCAGCTACGTCTAGGGACGATTTTTGGCCGTGAAGGTAAATGTGCTGCCAAAGTGGTATCCGTATGTAAAATGGGCCAACATTTATCAAAAATTTCTCGCATTCGATCCCACTAGCAGTTTGATGTAGATACAAAACAAATAGTGTCCTTATTGGTGTCTTGCCGAGTGCTAATGGGTTTAGCTAATAAATCATCACGCGAGGCCTGCTTGGCCCTCCTATACCCGTATTTGATACATCTATTACTATACCCTCTGGCCTTAAATCGATGCCCCAAATCCTTAGCCTGTTTTTCAAACATTCTCTCTGTAGAGCAAATACGCCTTGTTCTTAAAAATTGCCCCCTAGGGATGGCACGAATTATTGGTGGAATATGAGCAGAGGACGCGTGCAGTAAAGAGTTTACCGCTGTCTCTTTACGGAACAAATCCGTTTGGATCAGGCCTCCCGCATCAGCCCTGATTAGAACATCCAGGAATTCAATACTAGATCTATGCCATTTATAAGTAAATTTGAGATTAAAAGTGTTCAAATTTAGATGATGCATGAAATCCTGGAGATCAGATGACGACCCCTGCCAAATGGCAAAAACGTCATCGATATAGCGATACCAGCACTGCACATGGTTTACGGCAAGCGCCCCGCCCCCAAAGAAAACCTACCTCTCCCAAAAACCGAGAAACAGGTTAGCATAGGACGGGGCGCAAGCCGCACCCATGGCAGTGCCACGCCTCTGCAAAAAAAACGATCCTTAAAAACAAAGTAGTTATGAGACAGGACAAATTCCAAGAGTTCCATGAGGAATTCACACCAATGTCCATCCTGACTCAACATCTCCAAATACAGGGATGTTTTCCCTGTGGGAGATGTGTTGCGTGTCCCAACATTTGTAAAACTACATCTTTTACTACGTCTGATGGGAAAAAGACTTTTTCCATTAAGAGTTATATTACATGTAACACATCAAATGTGGTATATTATGCCACGTGTCCCTGTAACAAAATATACGTTGGTCTTACGTCCCGAGAACTTAAAGTCCGGGTACGCGAACATGTTAGGGACATAGCGGCATCTAGAGATATTCAGGATATTTCCAGCTTAAAAACCCTCCCGAAGCATTTTAAATTGTTTCATAGTGCCAATCCCAAGGGCTTATTAGTCCGTGGGATTGACAGGATTGATTGTGGCATTCGTGGAGGCAACACCAAGAAGATTCTCGCACAACATGAGTGTAGGTGGATTGTGATGCTAGATACTTTAGCCCCTGCAGGCTTGAACGAAACCAATACTTTTGCCCCTTTCCTTGGTTAGAGTTCGACCTACTAGCCCTGATATCTTGGGCTTCTAACTATTATTGTAATTCTCTTATCTCTATTGGGATCATATTTATTTTGATTATAATCTAAGGCTCTTTTTCCTTTTCTGCCAAGGTTTGATTATTTATATACATATGTGTCCGTGTCCTTAGCTGTGTTTTTTAGAATTGTTTTTTAATTTCTATGTCTGTTTTTTCCTTCTTCACCTTTTAGTTTTATTGTTTTTTGACGCCCATGTCTGAATGCGGAAGAGTTGGTTTAACAACGTTTTTTACAACTAGTTGGATCAGCAGTCGCTCTCCCTAGGAGATCATGTTGCCTGGGATTTCTCTGAAACATGGATGATTTGGACGCCTAGAGGACAAATATTGCTGTATTTTGATTCTGAATTTTCTACGTTTCACTGAAGATCTGCCATTATTGAAGGGGGGTTAATGATATGGGGGAGAAGGGGTGGGGTGGTTCTATATCTTTTTATGTACGGTTTATTGTAGTGTGTCAAGACATCAAAGAGGGATCTGTAATAATTTTTTGCATCACCACTTAATGGCGATCATATGATACCTGTATTATTGTATATCATCATGTTAATGGTACTCCAATTCTAATATTTAATTGTTGCATTATAATGGTATTTATATATATGATCTGTGGTGTTTGGGAACTTTCCCTCCCTCTTTGGGACGTATTTTATTTTATATTAGGTGGAATTTATCTGTAATTGATGTATAATACTATACCCTTAGTGAACCTATGTTTATATGGCATTTTTCTATGACACCTCATATATTATCATAACTATACATTGGGAACCTTTCTTTGACCCTTTTTGTCCTAGTAATTACATTTCTTCCTCCCACCATTATTTGGTCCCTTTTAACAGTCTTATGACTTGTTTAGACCGCACTAGTATGGCCGCCTACAATAGGTCTCCGAGAAAATGGCGCTGATCCTGTGCGCATGCGCGGTGTCTGTCAATGGTCGCGATGCTCCGGCCATCATATTGTGGGCCGCGCACGTGTTTATGACGTCTAGTGGTATTACAACACACGCGCGCTGCTCTCTGATGGCGGCGAATCATTGCGCGGTTACCATGTGGCCACACTACACATGCGCCGACTCTGATCAGTAACACCTGGAGCGTGGCGTTTATATATGGGTATTTTGAGGATAGATAGGCACTTCCCCTTGAGAAAGCCGAGGCGAAACGAGCGTCGGGGTTGAGCGCAGCATCCTCCCTGCATTCTATATCCCTTATGGGTAAGTGGCATGAGCACTATAGATACTGGGTATTATCCCAGAATTGATTGATTTTGTATCTTTTTGAGCTAGAATTATTCATAATACTTTGGGCTCTATGCTTTATATTATATCTGGATGCCTTAGACATTTGTAGATACTGTCCTTGGATATTAAGCACAGCATGCCTTGTTGTCTAGTTTATGCTACATATTGGCAGTATATGGCTCTTTTGCCCGCTGCCACTTTACATGAAGGGGGCTTCACTCTGCGCTACACTGGGATTATTCCTTTTATATTTACCTTTATTATGTGTTTATATATGTGTGATACTGTTTTTAACTTGTATTAATAAAGATTTACATTTTTTTACATCCTATTGTGGTTTATGGTTACTCTAACTTTTTTCTTGAATTACAGAAGAAGCTCTGTATATAGTGTCAGTGTACAGTTAATACAGTGATCACCAGTGATATTATGCACAGGACCTCTGTATATAGTGCCAGTGTACAGGTAATACAGTGATCACTGGTGACATTGTACAAAGGCACTCTGCATATAGTGTATAGTGTCATTGAACAGGTAACACACTGACTCACCAGTGACGTCTCTAGGTAAAATCCTTCATCTTTGCTTTTCATCTTTCATCCAGCACAGATCGCCATCACGTCTTGTAGCCAGGGCTTGTTTCTGCAGGAAATAACACAGTTATCTAGAGCTCCACTTGCAGAACACATTACTTAATTTTTTTCCAACTTCTACACTATACCAGATGAAGAAAAAAGGTGACATAGTGTCACTCTGCACAGTAACAGAACCTCCCCCCATTTAAAACAGTATCCTCAAAAAAATAAAATAAATACATCACTGCAGTAATAATATCCCTTAATTAGCCCCTATGGTAATAATATCCCCCATCCTGGCTCCAGCCATATTTTCTCTCATCCTGCCCTCATGAGTATCCATTCTGCCCCCACATGATCTCCAGATCCTGCCCCATCTGTCTACATCGTATCCATCCTTCCCCATGATCCTGCACCATGTCTCCCATCCTGCCCCCTCCAGTGTCTCACTGTCACATTCTGCCCCCTCCTGTGTCTCACTGTCACATTCTGCCCCCTTCTGTGTCTTGCTGTCACATTCTGCCCCTGTGCCTCACATTCTGCCCCTCCTCTGTTTCACTGTCACATTCTGTCCCCTGTGTCTCACTGTCACATTCTGCACCCTCATGTGTCTCACTGTCACATTTTGCCCCTCCTGTGTCTTACTGTCACATTATACCCCCATGTCCATTCTGACCCCATGTCTCACATTCTGCCCCCATGGTCATTCCGCCCCGTGTCTCGCATTCTGCCCCCTCCTGTGTCTCACTGTCACATTCTGCCCCCTCCTGTGTCTCACTGTCATATTCTGCCCCCTCCTGTGTCTCACTGTCACATTCTGCCCCATGTCTCATATTATGCCCCCTCCTGTGTCTCACTGTCACATTCTGCCCCCTCCTGTGTCTCACTGTCACATTCTGCCCTCATGTCTCACATTCTGCCCCCTCCTGCGTCTCTCTGTCACATTCTGCCCCCATCCTGTGTCTCAATGTCACATTCTGCCCCCTTCTGTGTCTTACTGTCACATTCTGCCCCCATGTCTGCATTCTACCCCCATGTCCTGCATTCTGCCCTCATGTCTCACATTCTGCACCCATGTCCATTCTGTCCCCATGTATTGCATTCTGCCCCCATGTATTGCATTCTGCCCCCTCCTGTGTCTCACTGTCATATTCTGCCCCCTCCTGTGTCTTACTGTCACATTCTGCCCCCATGTCTTGCACTCTGCCCCATGTCTCACATTCTGCCCCCTCCAGTGTCTCACTGTCACATTCTGCCCCATGTCTTGCATTCTGCCCCCATGTCTTGCATTCTGCCCCCATGTCTTGTATTCTGCCCCCACGTCTTGTATTCTGCTCCCACGTTCTGCATTCTGCTCCCATGTCCATTCTGCCCCGTGTCTCACATTCTGCCCCCATGTCTTGTATTCTGCTCTCACGTTCTGCATTCCGTTCCCATGTCCATTCTGCCCCATGTCTCACATTCTGCCCCCATGTCTCGCATTCTGCCCCATCATGTCTGCATTCTGCACCCATGTCTTGTATTCTGCCCCATGTCTTGTACTCTGCCCCCATGTCTTGCATTCTGCCCCATGTCTGCATTCTGCCCCCATGTCTTGTATTCTGCCCCCATGTCTCACATTCTGCCCCCATGTCTTGCATTCTGCCCCATGTCTGCATTCTGCCCCCATGTCTCGCATTCTGCCCCATGTCTAACATTCTGCCCCCTTGTCTGCATTCTGCCCCATGTCTCGCATTCTGCCCCTTGTCTGCATTCTGCTCCCATGTCTTGCATTCTACCCCATGTCTTGCATTTTGCCCCCATGTCTTGCATTTTGCCCCGTGTCTACATATTTGCCCCTGTGTGTCTCCAATCCTGCCCCCTGTCTCCATATTTGCCCCTGTGTGTCTCCAATCCTGCCCCTGTGTGTCTGCAATCCTGCCCCCTGTCTCCATATTTGCCCTTGTATGTCTCCGATCCTGCCCCGTGTCTACATTCTGCCAGGAAACATATTGCCCCTTTCAATAATAAAATAAAAACTTTGTTCTTACCTGACCTCGCTCCTGCGGTGAAGATGGAGCTGCTGTTGTGTGAGCTGAAATGACCTGTGGTGACATCATCGTCATGTGATCAGGGGGCGGAGCTGATCAATGCTGAAGGCCTGTGATAAAGACGACGTTAACACAGGTCCTTCAGCACTTCTCTAACTTTTGGATGTCGGGCGCTGTGGTGGTTCTGCTGATGTGTGCGCTGCAGGCCCGGCTGCAGCGCACACTTGGGGCCCGACCGCAGCGCACACTTGGGGCTCACCCGGCGCCCCTATGACGCACAGCACTTGGGGCCCGATGACTGGCAGCACAGGAGCGGGGCTCCTGATCTGCAGGCCCCCTTCTGTTCTGCTGTTCACCGGGCCCCATACAGCAGTAAGGGCTGTCATGCCCTGATGGCGGCCCTGCTTGCGCTCACATGACCACCTGCTCTTGCCGGCGACACCTGATAGCAATGGCCGCATGCCATGCACATGCTGTAAGGATTCTGAAGTCTACAGTCACAAGAGTGATTACAGTCTTTCATCAGAAGACTGGACAACCCCTTTAACAATGGGAAAAGAGATACTAGGAGTTGTTTTGTACTGATGGTAGTTCTGGTGATGTAGTCATGTACTAACGGTGGTTCTGATTATGTATCCGTGTACTGATGGTGGTTGTAGTAAGGTAGTCATATACTGATGGTGGGTCTAGTGATTTAGCTCAGCAAAGATCATGGTTCTGGTGATGTATGCATGTACTGATGGTGGTGGTAGTGATGTATTCATGTACTAATTGATGGTTCTGGTGCTGTATTCTCTCATTAAAGATAAAGAAGAAAAAAAATTGGTACAGCCAAACCAGTAAAAGATTTGGATATCAAAATTGTCAAAATATAAAACTATTTAGCCCTTACGGTAATGAGAAAAACATAAGCATTACAAACCAAACATTTTTTTTTTAGCAAAATAAAGAATTCAGGAAAGTTTAGTCCAGCTGTAATGACACTGATCTGTAGAATCATGTCCATGGGTCTCCTTTATCAAATAATGAATAACTTAAAATCAAATATAAAAAAAACTATGATTTAATTGCATTTGTTTACTTCAGATTTATATTGTACTGCAGGGACAAGAGCAATTTCAATTTTCTCCATAGTTAGCAAAAAAGCTAGAATTGGCCCTGGCTGCAGTCACTACTCTGCTGTTACTTAATGTCTTATACTCTAGTCACATCCAGAGCTGCAGTAACCATTCTTCTGCTGTATCAAATTTTATTCTTCTATCACACCCAGAGCTGCAGTCATTTTTCTGTATTAAATCTTGTTTTATACTCTAGTTATATCCAGAGCTGCATTCACTATTCTGCTGTTACAGCATGTTTTAAATTCTAGCCCAGACCTGGTCAAAGTGTGACCTATGGGCCACATCAGGCTATTTGGTTGTTTCTATCTGGCACATGGAGCGGGACAGCCCAAGGGCAAGAACCTGTGCCATCCCACACCACATGGCCTACCCCTGCCTGGCATTTCAATTTCCCAAGGATGCAGATAGCCATGTGTATACAGTTTGACATTCCATGCAGTATGATTGCCCATAGCTCCCATACAAAGTCTGATGCCACATAGCCCCTATATACAGTATGATGACCCATAGCTCTGACCTAGTATGGTACCCCATAGCCTCTATACATGGTATACTTTCCTTTAGCCCATATACAAATTATGACGCACCATATCCTCACTTTTCATAGTATGAGGTCCCAAAGCCTCTATGCCGAGTATGATGGCCTCCACAGTATACTCCTCCATATAATGCCACCACAGCTCCCTCAACTCCCAGGATATCCAAAAAGCTTATACTCACCCAGCCTTGGATCAATGTCCACTGCCGCCTCCATCTCCTCTTCCAGCTTGTATAATAATGAGCAGAAGCTGCCCGTGCCTGTCAGTGTAACTGGTGGAGCAAGGAGAAGATGGCTTTCTGCTCCTCAACAGGGTTTAACAGTATCAGTGTCCAAAGGATACTATTAAAAGTGTTGCATACTAATGCCATCCACTGACCATTTGGCATTTGCCAGAATTTCCACTCCAGCCCCGCTGCATCGCATTAGAATAACTTCTATGCCAGTCTGTCATTTATCAGAGTCATTAACCCCTTTATGACCTATGACGTGCCGTGTCCGTCATAGGTCACCCGCCCCTCTTTGTTGCAGTCTCCAGAGCCTGATCTCATCAGCTGTCATGTGCCCCTAACAGCAGTGGGTAGAATCGCGATCCACCCACGGCTGTTAACTAGTTAAATGCCGCTGTTAATCTCGGCATTTAACTCACACAAACGGGATGCGTGTCTCAGCTCTGCCCATCTGCGCCCGTGTAACATGACCGTGGGTCGCCGATGGGGTTGTCATTGCTGAGCTGCTATGATCATTTTTGTTACACATTGCAGTTCTGCAGCCCTGCTATGTGTAACAGAAGCTATCAGATGATCGCAGCTTCTAGTCTACCACGGAGACTATTGGAACAAGTAAAAAAAAAAAATTTTAAACATTAAAAAATTGTTAAAAGTGTAAAAATTCAAATCACCCCCATTTGGCCCATTCAAAGTAAAATAAAAAATACACATATTTGGTATCGCATCATTCAGAATCACCTAATGTATCAAGATATAAAAAGAATTAATCCGAACTGTAAACGGTATAACGAGAAAACAATCTAAAGGCCAGAATTAAGTTTTTTAGTCGCTGCAACATTGCAATAAAATACAATAACGGGTGATCAAAACATCATATCTACCCCAAATAGTGTTCATAAAGACATCAGGTCGGCACGCAAAACATATGCACTCTCCCAGCTCCAGATCCTGGGAAAAAGGAGATGCTACGGGTCTTGTAAAATGGCGCCATTTCTAAAGAAATTTGACAAACTTTGGATTTTTTTTCACCACTTAAATAAATAATAACCTTTACATGTTTGGTATCTACGAACTTGTAATCACCTGGGGAATGATAGTGGCAGTTTTCCTGAAGATAGTAAAAAAAATCCAAAACACTATTGTGGAATTGCCCTTTTTTGCCATTTCACGGCACTTAGAATTTTTTTCCCCATTTTCCAGTGTACAGTCTGGTAAAAGCAATGGTGTTGTTCAAAAGTAAAATTCGTCTCGCAAAAAAAACAAGCCGTCACGTGTCCGTAGTGATGGAAAAATAACAAAAGTTATGGATCTGAGAAGAAGGGGAGCGAAAAATGGAAACAAAAAATCGGAAATATCCTTGGTCTTTAAGGGGTTAATATGCATGTGTTTAGGGTTTATTAGTGAATCGCTAATTACTGGAATAACTTACTTTGACTTGTCATTGCTTCATGACTGTGAATTTGTCACAAGAGCACAATTAACATTCACTCGACTTGATACCTTCAGAAAATCTGCAAGAACGGACTTATGATTGACTGGGCAGCCGTCATAGTTATTCACAGTAGACGTAGAGTAAAGTGCTTCATAGATACTGGTGGAGATCTTTGGCCTTTGAGTTGAGGTCAGACGTCAGTTCTTAAAATATTTCTTAAAAATTGTCATTAAGTCCGATATCTGTGCACTTGAATCTGATTGTAAATCCCAAGAAGAAAGATTGGCTGAGAGATAATGGACCACTGACTGAGTTTAGACTAACGTGATCTGCCACTTTACCTAGAAAAACAGTCGTCTAGAAACGTGCTGGATCAAATTTTTTTGGTTCTGCTGCCATCAAAACTGCAGCAATTCAGTGTGGCATAAATGTGAAAAAGTGATGACATTGTAGTGCAGGAATATTGGAGATGCCGACACTATAGCTACTCGCAATTGCCACAGATTAGATAAAAGCCTCAAGGAAGGACTGCTCTTCATATGTCCATCCACAGGTATCAGAGGAGCAGGGTGTGCAAAGATAACCTTCCCCGCACCGTTATTACACTTACGTCAGTCTGCAGGAAGGGGTCATACATCCGGTATCTGAGGAACTAGGGTGCACCAAGAAAGCATTCTCCCACCATTATTCCACCCTATAAATGTTCAATAAGGGGTCATCCATCCACAGGAATCACCGGAGTTAGAGAGTGCCGAGAAAACAATACCCTATCATTATTCTAACCTACTAGCTTGCAGGAATAGGTCATCTATCCACAGGAATCTGAGGAGCTAGGGTGCAATAATAAAACATTCCCCCACCATTACTCCATCATACCAGCCTTCAGCAAGGGTTCATCCTTCAACGGGTATCGTAGGAGATGCAGGGAGCCGAGACAACATTCTCCACAACATTACTCCACCTGCATGGCAGAAAGGGTTCATCAATCCAAAGGTATCAGGGGTCACAATGTGCCAAGAAAACATTCCATCACCATCACTCTCAAGCAGCCTGAATTGGTGAAGCAGAAATACATATAGATTCATCTGTCCTGATTAGAGTTGAGCAAAACGGGTCGGTCGTATTCAAAAGTCGGCGACTTTCGCTGAAGTCGGGTTTCATGAAATGAAACCCGACCATAACATGAGGTCGGCCACGAGTTCGGCGACCAGAGCGCCAAAGTCGTGTTTCAAAAGATGCTTCCAGCGCCCTTTTTCAGCCAATGATGGAGGACGCACACTGTGGGCAACGCGATGACATAGGCATCGGTCACCACCATCTTTGAGAAGGGCATGCAAGTGATTGGCTGGCTTTGTGTGGCATCACAGAGGCTATAAAAGGGCGTGCACACCGACCACCATCTTACTTCTGCCGATCTTAGCATTAGGGAGAGGTTGCAGCTGCTGATTCTGAATAAGGGAGAGCGTTAGGCAGGGAAGAAGAACCAAAAAACTGCTTCTGCTGTTAGCGATTTTCACTTACAACACAACACTTTGTGTGCAGTGACAGGGGAGGCTCTAATTTTGTGCATCAGCTCTGTTGGTTATTAGGCTGCCTTATAAGGCTCCCTGATAGCTGCATTGCTGTTTGCACACTGCTGTGCAAACTGCTATTTTAAAAGCAAAAATACTTTTTTTCCTCCTTTCTGCACAGTTACCAAGCGTTCATTTTTCCACCCTTTTGTGTGTGCAGCAGTCCTGCTTATTAGGCTGCCTGCGTCCATACTTGGACTGAGAGCATCATTGTCAGCGTCCTCAAATCTCTAGTGACATCCAAATTCTCACTAATCCTATAGACACCCTCCACCTTGTCATACACCATCCAATTTCAGCCTGTTACATTGAGGTGTATTCTCTCCTGGGCCTAAGACAATAGTTCAGTGTCCTCAAATCTATAGTGAGATTCCAATTCTCACCAATCCTATAGACACCCTCCACCTTGTCATACACCATCCAATTTCAGCCTGTTACATTGAGGTGTAATCTCTCCTGGGCCTGAGACAATAGTTCAGCGTCA
This sequence comes from Dendrobates tinctorius, assembly GCF_039654945.1. Lineage (NCBI taxonomy): Eukaryota > Metazoa > Chordata > Amphibia > Anura > Dendrobatidae > Dendrobates > Dendrobates tinctorius. Next base: position 34,385,844 of record NW_027361743.1, on the reverse strand, counting down.
TCAAATCTATAGTGAGATACAAATTCTCACCAATCCTATAGACACCCTCGACCTTGTCATACACCATCCAATTTCAGCCTGTTACATTGAGGTGTAATCTCTCCTGGGCCTGAGACAATAGTTCAGCGTCCTCAAATCTATAGTGAGATTCAAATTCTCACCATTCCTATAGACACCCTCCACCTTGTCATACACCATCCAATTTCAGCCTGTTAAATTGAGGTGTAATCTCTCCTGGGCCTGAGACAATAGTTCAGCGTTCTCAAATCTATAGTGAGATTCCAATTCTCACCAATCCTATAGACACCCTCCACCTTGTCATACACCATCCAATTTCAGCCTGTTACATTGAGGTGTAATCTCTCCTGGGCCTGAGACAATAGTTCAGCGTCCTTAAATCTATAGTGAGATTCAAATTCTCACCAATCCTATAGATACCATATAGCTGGTGGTATTTTGGGTTCATTTTCACAAAAATGAGAAAGTATGGGGGAAGACACCATGGAAGTGGGCAGGGGTTGCCAGCTGGTCCCGATGGTGGTGGTGGTGGTGTTGCATCTGTTGGTAGTGGCAAAAGCACAATAGCACCTAAGGCAGGAGGTGTTGAGCCTGCGTCATCGTCTGGCTCCACAAGGCCTCGAAGGCTCTCTTTTCTGGGATTTGGTAAACCGCTTTTAAAGCCGGAGCTTCAAGAACAAGTTTTGGCTTACATTGCTGACACAGCCTCCAGCTCTCTCACCTCCTCTTCTGAAGTTTCAAAAAATAAAAGCACTGAGTCGTCATTGGAGGCTCCTCGTCAGGAACAACACCTATCCTTGTGTCCTTCACCCCTAACAAAAGTGAAGGATATGACAGGCCACACTACCTATTACTCCATGGAGCTCTTTTCACATGCCATACCTGGGATAGCAAGTCAAATCGTGAATTCCCCAGTCAAAGATGAATCTGACATGGAGTGCACTGATGCACAGCCACTGCTAGATTTTTCTGCTGGTACATTCACTCAGAGCACGACCTTGTCCTCGCAGTGCACTGAGGCAGAATCAGACCCTGATGAAACTCCAGTGCCCCTTCCCGCATAATATACCACCTTACACGGTGAAACAGAGGAAGGTGCACATGAAATTGAAGAGGAGGTGATGGATGACCCAGTTGTTGACCCAGATTGGCATCCATTGGGGGAAGAGGGTGCCGCTGCCTACAGCTCAGAAGAGGAGGAGGAGGATTTGCAGCAGGCAACGACATCGCAACAGCTGTTATCTGGCATGACCGTAGCAGTCCAAAAACATGTTACAAAAACCAAAAGAGTTGCAGGACAGCTTGGCCAGACGGTCAAATTAGAACAGCGTGCAAGGTCTCAAAATGTCTTCCATAGTAGGAAGAGTGCAGTGTGGCATTTTTTGAACAAAATCTTAATGATCAGGCAAAAGTTATCTGTAAGAAGAGCACAAAGACCTTTAGCCGAGGGAAAAATCTGAGAAATTTGAATACAAGTTGCATGATTAGACATTTAACCACCATGCACTTGCAAACGTGGACGGACTACCAAACCTCATGTACCACATGTGCACCTGTTCCGAATAAAGGTAGTCAGCAATGCTACATCGCTTCCCCCACTGTAAGCCCACCGGTTAGCACACCACCAGCAGCAAATGTCGAGATGTCGTCGCAAGGGCAAAAGCAGTCATGGAATCACAATGTTATTGCTATGAAAGACTGAATCTAGGCCATCAGCAACACCACCAACACCATCACCATCACCAACCCTCTCTCAGTTCGCCATGTCAACCGCTAGTTCCACCATATGCAGCTCTCAAGTCCAGCTCACCCTAAAAGAGACTCTCAGTAGGACAAGAAAGTACTCATCCTCTCATCCGCGTCACTTTGAACGCCCACATTGCCAAACTAATCTCGTTAGAGATGATGCCCTACCGGTTGGTAGAAAGCAAAGCTTTCCGCGACCTCATGGCCTACGCAGTACCACGCTATGACCTACCCAGTCGGCACTTTTTTTCGCAAAAAGCCATCCCAGCCCTCCACGTGCATGTGAAAGACCGCATTGTCCATGCACTCAAGCAATCAGTGAGTGGAAAGGTGCACCTCACAACAGATGCATGGTCCAGTAGGCATGGCCAAGGCCGTTATGTGTCCATCACTGCGCACTGGGTTAATGTGGTGGATGCAGGGTCCACAGGGGACAGCGGCAGTGGGACAGTGCTGCCTAGCCCACGGTATAGGAAACAGTTGGCTGTAGGCGTTCGACCCTCCTTCTCCTTCAGAAGCGAAAGCTCGTCCACAGAGCGCAGTCGCACGAGCACTCCATCCGCAGCTGCCAGTGTTGCACACGAGTTGTCCCACTATAGAACAGCTAGTGGTAAGCGTCAGCAGGCTGTGATGAAGATGATGTGTTTGGGCGACAACAGACACACCGCGGAGGTACTGGCCGACTACTTGCAGCGACAAACTGAGTCATGGCTAGGCAGTCTACATCTTGAGACAGGCAAGGTAGTTAGTGATAACGGACGGAATTTTGTGGCAGCCATAGCCCTTTCAAAACTCAGACACATACCATGCCTGGCTCACACCTTGAACCTGGTGGTGCAGTGCTTCCTCAATAATTATCCGGAGTTAACACCCCTGCTCCATAAGGTGCGAAGACTGTGCTCGCACATCCGCCGGTCACCCCTACACTCCAGTCGTATGCAGAAGCTGCAGCGATTGCTCCACCTTCCCAAGCACCGCCTAATTATCGACGTTGCAACAAGGTGGAACTCCACCCTGCACATGGTTCAGAGGCTGTGCAAACAGAGGCAGGCTGTAATTCATTTGTGGGAGGATACACGGGCAGACAGTTTGCAGGCAGACATGGAGTTGTCCGGTGTGCAGTGGTCGAAGCTGAAAGACCTCTGTAAAGTCCTTCAGTGTTTTGAGGAATGCACATGGCTGGTAAGCGCAGACGACGCCATCATAAGCATGAGCATCCCACTTATGCATCTGCTCATGCAAACTTTGACGCACATTAAGGAGCAGGCATCTGCAGCCGAGGAGGAAGAGGGAAGCCTTGATGACAGTCAGCCATTGTCTGCTCAGGGAAGTCTCATGGACGAGGTGGAGGAAGAAGAGGAGGAGGAGGAGGATTATGGGGATAATTATTTTGGGGAGGATGCTTCTCAGGGGGCAAGTGAAAATGTTGTCGTGTGCAAGGTCAGATACAGGGTTTGTGCATGACTGGAGGGATGTGGATTTGCCAGAAAGTGCTCCTCCACCCAGCACTCGCAGTGCATCATTGACACCTGGAACACTGGCCCACATGTCAGATTATGCCTTGCAGATCCTAAAAAGGGACCACCGCATTGCCAAAATGATGAACGATGACGACTACTGGTTGGCCAGCATCCTGGATCCACGCTATAAAGGCAAATTCCAAAACATCATGCCACAGGAGAACCTAGAGCTAATATTGGCTAACAAACAAGCAACTCTGGTTAACCGCTTGGTGGGGCATTCCCAGCACACAGCGACGGTGATGTTTTTCCAACGAGCCGTAGGAGGCAACATGGAAGAGGTGTTCGTGGTGCACACAGCCAAAGTGGCGTTGGACACAGGGGTTTCATGACCATGGTGTGGACTGACTTTTCAAGTACCGCTCACACGACTGGTTATACTGCATCGATCGAAAGTGACAGGAGACAGCAGTTGTCAACTATGGTAACAAACTACTTCTCGTCCCATATCGATGTTCTCCCTCACCGGTCATTCCCCTTTGACTATTGGGCCTGTAAACTTGAAACCTGGCCTGAATTGTCACAATATGTCTTACAGGAGCTCGCTTGTCCTGCTGCTAGTTTGTTATCTGAACGAGTCTTCAGTGCTGCTGGATCAATCCTGACAGAAAAAAGGACCCGTCTGTCGACCCAAAATGTTGATGATCTAACCTTCATTAAAATGAACCATGCATGGGTGTTAGGGTTCTAAGTGGGAACCCGAGAGTGGACCCTCTGGGTCGTGGCTCCAGAGCCCCCGAGGGCGAGCGGACCAGGTGATGGCCACCCCCTATACAGGGAGTGTTAGGGGCAGGCCCAAGGGGGGTGAGACCACGACAGCCGGAACCAAAGGGACGACCCAGGGAGTGTACAGAGGGAAAGGCCAAAGGATGCTGACTAGAGTAGACCCGGAGTAGGAGGGAACAGACTGAGGGAACCAGGACCGATCAGGACGGAGCCGGAGCAGAGGTGCTGGAATGGAAGAAGGAAGGAAGGAAGATTAGGAGGGACTGGCCTAGGGGTACAGACAGGGCCCTAGCTAAGGGGCTAACGAAGACAGCAGCAGGGGAGGACCAGGCAAGGGACAGGCACGGAAACAGGAAGGAAGACAGCAGAGGGAACTGAGCAGAGATCCCAGACGGGGCTACGGAGCGGTGAGCAGAGCGCAGACTAGGAGAGTGGAGGGACCTGAGAGTCGGGGGCGACGCTGCGCAGGAACGCTAAGCGCCACAGAGCAAGACAAACAGGCGTCTTACCACTCAAGACGCCAGACAGAAATACCCGGTGGGCGCCGCCATGTTGGGGCGGAGCCACCGGGTCACGTGCTCCCAGGATGCCCCGCGGTCAGAAACGAGCGAGTGCGCATGTGCGTGCCTCTGACGCGCCGTGACCCTGCAAAGCCAGACAGGGCACGGCGCGAGGATGGAGGAGGGGTGCACCGGGAGGAGGAGGACCCCAGGTGAGCGTCGGGGCGCGTAATAATGGGTTTCAAAGGATTTTGTCCCACCCTCCCCTGCTGTCACGTAGGTTGCCAGAAAAATGGCTTGCTTTTGTCCTCTTCTTCCACGAACTTCTCCAATTACTCCATTTGCAGCTGCTGAATATCCAACATCAACATATGCCATTTTTTCCACCTCCCTAACTGGGCTGCCTCCTCCCACAGGGCCGGGGTCACCACGAGGCGCACGCACCCGTGCGAGTGCCATTGCCCTGGACAGGTGGGTGGGCACACTCTTTGGCAAAGGCACTGGCACAAGGTCCCTCATAGTAGAATCAAGTGTCTCTGACGGTGGGGGTGCACACCCGCCGTCAGACACACCGGCGTACTATGAGGGGCCCTGTGCCAGTACTGCCGCCCATGAGTGGGCCCCCCCTGCTTGCTCAGGGCACCAGCACTTGACTTACCTCTCCCTGCTCCACTACTGTGTAGTCTGGCCTGTTAAATACTGCACTGGGACTGCCAATACAAATTTGGTGAAATGATAGATGATGATTAAGAGGTAGGTATGCACTGTCCTGCTGGGCTCTATCTTCAGATAATCAATGGCTTCCATTTGTTATGGACGTCGACTCACAATGAGATGCAGTGGTGGTTTATCATCAGCTTTCACGGTTTTCCGACTCACAGACGTGTGACATTCCTGCCCACATTTTTAAATGTGTCCTCTCATGCCAATCCAATAGAATCGCCTACGGCCTGTGGCTTGTGTCTTTTGCACTCCAAAGTTACCTGACAGATCATGATAGGCAGTGAGGGCGATGTCTACATCTGTCCCTGTGATCACAATTTGATGGAGATGAGTAACGGTGATGGGTTCCACGTTACTGCGATACAGCAAACCTTTCTTCACAAGAACTGTTTTCACTGTCTCCACACACAAAGTAATTGAGGGTCAGCGTCGCCTCTGAGAATTCTCCCGGGAGTTTTTACCGTGATTACTAGTAATTCCAAAATTTCTGCAATCAGTCGACTTTCCGTCTGTACTTGTATCCATCTCGTTTCCTCTTGCGTAGAGTCTGGACTGTCTTACTGAGACTGAAATATATATGAAGATTGAAAAATACCCCAACAGTGTATACTTGTAATTACCAAAAGAAGAAGCAGTCAAAAATCCATAAAACTATAATGTTTATTGAAAATAGTAATAAAACATTAATAAATATGGACACACAGTATTTGGAAAGGGAAAAGGAACAGCATATAGATGAACACAATGGTCATGAAGGGCCAACGAGGCTGCAGACACCCCGTCAGGATAATAGAATGCAGAGCTAGATAATATAGCTAATAAAAGTCAAGGGGATATAAAAACTATATAGTATAACAAATCATATAGCAAGTGCTGCTATCCTTCATAGGAAATATTCCCTGACAAAGTGCAAAACGCACAAATAGAATTGGTGCATAATAAGCATCATAGCGATGGCATGAAAAGACTGCATTGCTATACCTGAGATACGGGGGGAGGCAGCAGGGTCGGTCCTTATACTATATAGTTTTTATATCCCCTTGACTTTTATTAGCTATATTATCTAGCTCTGCATTCTATTATCCTGACGGGGTGTCTGCAGCCTCGTTGGCCCTTCATGACCATTGTGTTCATCTATATGCTGTTCCTTTTCCCTTTCCAAATACTGTGTGTCCATATTTATTAATGTTTTATTACTATTTTCAATAAACATTATAGTTTTATGGATTTTTGACTGCTTCTTCTTTTGGTAATTTCTAGTAAATGTGCAGTTGTCCTGCATTTGTCCTGCCTCAATTATGTGGATCATGATATATGATTTATATTATTGATCTTCTTTTATGGCCATTATATATCGTTGATATTTGGCCTCCACATATAATATGTCTATTACCCTTTTATTACAGTGTATACTTGTGTACGCTTCGAATACATAACCCTTTTTACTTTTGTCTAAACCATACTGAGGCTGTGAGTGTCTTTGTCGGACTCCGGAAATATACACGCAGATTTTTAATGTTTAAACTATTCTATATATACCTGCTATCCAGTGATACTGTACCCTTTCTCAACTTTGTACAATCACGTCAAATCCATACTGGGCCTGAGACCCTCTGAGTCTGCCTCCTGATATATAGACATAGGTTTTTAATGTTTAAACTATGCTATATATACCTGTTATCCGGTGATACTGTACCCTTTCTCAAAGTAAATGAGGGTCAGCATCACCTCTGAGAATTCTCCCGGAAGTTTTTACAATGATTAGTAATTCTAAAATTTCTGCAATCAGTTGACTTTCCGTCTATACTTGTATCCATCTCGTTTCCTCTTGCGGAGAGTCTGGACTCTCTTTCTGAGACTGAAATATATATGAAGATTGAAAAATACCCCAACAGTGTATACTGGTGTACTGTTATGAATGGGTCGCCGAGGAAAAAAAAACAACACAAGCTAAGCCTCAGAAAACCAGAGAGGTTGGTAACTATGCAGACTGCAGATCCCTGATTCTAACTCACAACTAGCAGCAGTCGTGGAAGGTTCCTACATTGGTCCTAGACGCCTGGTCACAACCGGAGAGCTAAATAAGCCTAAAGCAGGAAAAGAGGAAAACTAACTGCCCCAGAGCAGACCCCAAAGGAAAGACAGCCCCCACATGTATTGACGGTGTTACAAGATGAAAACACATACAAAGGCAGGAAAATAAGCTGAGCAAACGATGGGGCCAAACTAACTAGAAAGGACAGGAAAGGAAAGACACTGTCTGCAATCTGCCAAACACCCGACCAAAGATAAAGTCCAACACATCCGATAGCAAAATTAACCCTGAAGTCATTAGACTTCTCCCACTATATCAGCACTCTGAAATATTCTGAGACAGAGCAAAAAGAGGCCAATCTAATAAGGGACAAAAAAAAGCAAATTGGCAAATACAGATAAATAAGAGTGGAAATTCAGCACAGCCCAGCCGGGCTGACTGACCCCACAAAAAACTGAATTGACCAACAAGAGCAAGTGTGAACATTAGCAAAAACAAACTTAACTTGAGAAGACTGGAACAGAGCTGAGTCCAAGACCTGAGAAGCAGACTGAATCACCAGCACCAGGATTGGGCATCGGCTGTCTTATATCCAGTCTGATACTCCAGAGATCCAATCGTTATCCTTCCTCACCAGGTGGCAAATCACTACCAATTAAACCAAGCTCACTACCTCCTGTCACCACCAGAGGGAGAACGGAAGGAGAACTCTCAACTGGTGGGGTGTACGGTGTGGAGCAGAGCCGGGTCTGTATGAGGTGTACAGAGAGGAGCCGCGTGTGTACGAGGTATACGAAGCAGAGCCGGAGGTGTACGGAGCGGATGTGTGTACAAGGTCTACGGAGCGGAGCAGTGTGTGTATGAGGTGTACGGAGCAGAGCCGGAGGTTTACGGAGCGAAGGTATGTACAAGGTCTACGGAGCGGAGCCGTGTGTGTACGAGGTGTACGGAGCGGAGCAGAGCCGGGTGTGTACGAAGCGGAGCCGGAGGTGTACGGAGCGAAGGTATGTACAAGGTCTACGGAGTGGAGCCGTGTGTGTGCGAGGTGTGCGGGGTGGAGCAGAGCCGGGTGTGTATGGGGTGTACAGAGCGGAGCCGCGTGTGTACGAGGTTTACGAAGCAGAGCCGGAGGTGTACGAGGTGTACGGAGCGGAGGTGTGTGCAAGGTCTACGGAGTGGAGCAGTGTGTGTATAAGGTGTACGGAGCGGAGCCGGAGGTGTATGGAGCGGAGGTATGCACAAGGTCTACGGAGCGGAACCATGTGTGTACGAGGTGTACGGAGCGGAGCCGGATGTGTGCGAGGTGTACGGAGTGGAGCAGAGCCGGGTGTGTACGAAGCGGAGCCGGAGGTGTGTACAAAGTCTACGGAGCGGAGCCTTGTGTGTACAAGGTGTATGGAATGGAGCCCTGTGTATACAAAGTGTACGGATCTGAGCCTTGTGTTTACGGAGCGGAGCAGATCCGGATGTGTACAGAATGAAGCCGTGTGTGTGCGGGGTGTACGGAGCGGAGCTGCTTGTGTATGGAGCGGATTCGCGTGTGTACGAGGTGTATGGAGCAAAGTCGCATGTGTTCAAGGTTTACGGAGTGGAGCCATGTGTGTACAAGGTGTACAGAGCGTGGCCACGTGTGTACAAGGCGTACGGAGCAGAGTCGCATGTGTACGAGTTTTACGGAGCGGAGCCAACTCGCACGTGACGTTCTACCGAAAGTGACGTGCTGGAAGCTGACCGGAAATGAGGTAATTTCGGGAGGAGATTGTGACGGAACCATGGAGGCACGTCAGAGAATGCTTCAGATCACCGTGTCCTCCTCCGACAGCGTGGACAGAGGGATTGCCTTGGAATCGGGGATGCCGGCCATGTGAACGGATCATGATATGTCCTGCATCGGGAGGCTCAGGTGGGTATTACATTGGGAGCCGGGCTGCTATAGTATCTTTATACAATACTAGCTGAAGAGCCCGGCGCTGCCCGGGCATAGTAACTAACTGTGGTTAGTTATAGTAAATTATAATTATCCTCCATCCCATAGTCCCCTGCCCATATACCCATCATACATATCCTCCATCCCATAGTCGAGTGCCCACATACCCATCACATGTCCTCCGTCCCATAGTCCCATGCCCATACACCCATCATACATATCCTCCATCCCATAGTCCCGTGCCCATATACCCATCATATATATCCTCCATCCCATAGTCCCGTGCCCATATACCCATCATACATATCCTCCATCCCAGAGTCACGTGCCCATATACCCATCACACATCCTCCATCCCATAGTCCCATGCCCATATACCCATCATACATATTCTCCATCCCATAGTCCCATGCCCATATACCCATCATACATATTCACAATCCCATTGTCGAGTGCCCATATACCCGTCATTCATATCCTCCATCACAAAGTCCAGTGCCCATATACCCATCACACATCCTCCATCCCATAGTCCCATGCCCATATACCCATCATACATATTCGCCATCCCATAGTCGAGTTCCCATATACCCATCACACATCCTTCATCTCATAGTCCCATGCCCATATACCCATCACACATCCTCCATCCCATAGTCCCGTGCCCATATACCCATCATACATATCCGCCATCCCATAGTCCCGTGCCCATATACCCATCATACATATCCTCCATCCCATAATCCAGTGCCCATATACCCGTCATACATATCCTCCATCCCATAGTCCAGTGCCCATATACCCATCACACATCCTCCATCCCATAGTCAACCATTATGACATCATAATGAGCAGCGGCGGGGCTTGCAACCTATGATGACATCAGCGTCACCATGGCAACCATTGTGACATCATAATGAGGGGTGGGGCTTGATACACACACACTGTTTCCCCAGTAGGCAAATAGGGGCATTATGACATCATAATGAGGGGCGGGGCTTGACGCGCACACACTTTTTCCCCCAGTATGTAGATAGGGGCAAAATTGTTTGGTGAATTGGAACGCGCGGGGTTAGAATTTCGCCTCACAACATAGCTTCTTATGACCCCGCTCTCGGGGTCCAGACGTGTGACTGTGCCAAATTTTGTGGCTGTAGCTGCGACAGTTCGGATGCCTATCCCGGACATACACACATACATACACACATACATACACACTTTGAGCTTTATATATTAGATTTCTTTATCTCTCTGTTTCTTTCTCTCTCTGTTCTTTCCTTCTTTCTCTCTCTAATCTTTCATTTTTCTTTCTCTCTCTCTGTTCTTTCTTTCTTTTCCTCAGTACCAGCCACTGTGCCAAAAATGGCTGATGTATATACACTATACACTGTATATACATCAGCCTCGAGTCAGCACCTATCTATACATAAGCCTCAGCAACAGCATATACGTAAGCCTCAGCACCAGTATATACAGTTAGGTCCATATATATTTGGACAGAGACAACATTTTCCTAATTTTGGTTCTAGAGTCTAGACATTACCACAATGAATTTTAAACAAAACAATTCAAATCCAGTTGAAGTTCAAACTTTCAGCTTTCATTTGAGGGTATCCACATTAAAATTAGATGAAGGGTTTAGGAGTTTCAGCTCCTTAACATGTGCCACCCTGTTTTTAAAGGGACCAAAAGTAATTGGACAATTGACTCCAAGGCAATTTCATGGACAGGTGTGGGCAATCCCTTTGTTATGTCATTCTCAATTAAGCAGATAAAAGGCCTGGAGTTGATCTGAGGTGTGGTGCTTGCATTTGGAAGGTTTTGCTGTGAAGGAAACAGTCGGTCAAAGGAGCTCTCCATGCAGGTGAAACAAGCTACCCTTAAGCTGCAAAAACAGAAAAATCCCATCCAAGAAATTGCTACAACATTAGGAGTGGCAAAATCTACAGTTTGGTACATCCTGAGAAAGAAAGAAAGCACTGGTGAACTCATCAATGCAAAAAGACCTGGGCGCCCACGGAAGACAACAGTGGTGGATGATCGCAGAATAATCTCCATGGTGAAGAGAAACCCCTTCACAACAGCCAACCAAGTGAACAACACTCTCCAGGAGGTAGGCGTATCAATATCCAAATCTACCATAAATAGAAGACTGCATAAAAGTAAATACAGAGGGTTCACTGCACGGTGCAAGCCACTCATAAGCATCAAGAATCAAAAGGCTAGACTGGACTTTGCTAAAAAACATCTAAAAAAGCCAGCACAGTTCTGGAAGAACATTCTTTGGACAGATGAAACCAAGATCAACCTCTACCAGAATGATGGAAAGAGAAAAGTATGGCGAAGGCGTGGTACAGCTCATGATCCAAAACATACCATATCATCTGTAAAACACGGCGGAGGCAGTGTGATGGCTTGGGCATGCATAGCTGCCAGTGGCACTGGGTCACTAGTGTTTATTGATGATGTGACACAGGACAGAAGCAGCCGAATGAATTCTGAGGTATTCAGAGCCATACTGTGGGCTCAGATCCAGCCAAACTGATTGGTCGTCGTTTCATACTACAGATGGACAATGACCCAAAACATAAAGCCAAAGCAACCCAGGAGTATATTAAAGCAAAGAAGTGGAATATTCTTGAATCGCCAAGTCAGTCACCTGATCTCAACCCAATTGAGCATGCATTTCACTTGTTAAAGACTAAACTTCAGACAGAAAGGCCCACAAACAAACAGCAACTGAAAACCACCGCAGTGAAGGCCTGGCAGAGCATCAAAAAGGAGGAAACACAGCATCTGGTGATGTCCATGAGTTCAAGACTTCAGGCAGTCATTGCCAACAAAGGGTTTTCAACCAAGTACTAGAAATGAACATTTTATTTACAATTATTAAATCTGTCCAATTACTTTTGGTCCCTTTAAAAACAGGGTGGCACATGTTAAGGAGCTGAAACTGTTAAACCCTTCATTCAATTTTAAAGTGGATACCCTCAAATGAAAGCTGAAAGTCTGAACTTCAACTGCATCTGAATGGTTTTGTTTAAAATTCTTTGTGGTAAGGTCTAGAACCAAAATTAGAAAAATGTCCCTGTCCAAATATATATGGACCTAACTGTACATCAGCACCTGTATAATACACAGGTGCTGGGGCTGATGTATATACAGGTGCTGGCGGGGGTGATGTATATACTGGTGCTGACTTGAGGCTGATGTATATATGGGCTGCATGTATATACATCACTGATCAGCCTCTAGTCAGCACCTATATATACACCAGAACCTGTATATACATCAGCCCCAGCACCCGTATATACACCAGCCCCAGTACCTGTATATACATCAGCCCCAGCACCCGCATATACATCTGCCCCTGCACCCGTATATACATCAGCCCCAGCACCCTTATATACATCAGCCCCAGCACTCATATATACATCACCACAGCACTCGTATATACATTATATATATATAATGTATATAATATACACTCGTATATACGTATATACATTATATACAGTATATACTGATTAAATTTGCTGATGACACAAAGCTAGGAGGGATAGCTAATACTAGAGAAGAGAGAGAGAGGATTCAAAAAGATTTAAATAAACTGGAGAAGTGGGCAGCAACTAACAGAATGGTTTTTAACAGGGAGAAATGCAAAGTACTACATCTGGGCAATAAAAATGAAAAAAGCAGATATAGAATGGGAGGAATAGGGCTAAGTGACAGCACATGTGAAAAAGACTTGGGTATACTAATAGATCACAGACTGAATATGAGTCAACAGTGTGATGCAGCAGCAAAAAAGGCAAATGCAATTCTAGGATGTATTAACAGAAGCATACAGTCTAGATCACGTGAAGTCATTATTTCCCTCTACTCCTCTTTGGTCAGACCTCATCTGGAATATTGTGTCCAGTTTTGGGCACCACATTTTAAAAAAGACATCAACAAACTGGAGCAAGTTCAGAAAAGAGCGACCAGAATGGTGACCGGTCTGCAAACCCTGTCTTATGAGGAAAGGTTGCATGATTTGGGAATGTTTAGTTTGCAAAAGAGAAGACTGAGAGGAGACTTAATAGCTGTCTACAAATATCTAAAGGGCTGTCACATTTTAGAAGGATCAACTTTATTCTCATTTGCACGAGGAAAGACTAGAAGCAATGGGATGAAACTGAATGGGAGGAGGCACAGATTAGATATTAGAAAAAACTTTTTGACAGTTAGAGTGATCAATGAGTGGAACAGGCTGCCACGAGAAGTGGTGAGTTCTCCTTCAATGGAAGTCTTCAAACAGAGGCTGGACAGACATCTGACTGGGATGATTTAGCGAATCCTGCTTTGAGCAGGGGGATGGACCAGATGGCCCAGGAGGTCCCTTCCAACTCTACGATTCTATGATTCTATGATTAGCCCCAGCACTCGTATATACATCAGCCCCAGCACCCTTATATACATCAGCCACAGCACTCGTATATACATCTGTCCCAGCACCCGTATATACATCAGCCCCAGCACCTTTATATACATCAGCCCCAGCACTCGTATATACATCTGTCCCAGCACCCGTATATACATCTGCCCCAGCACCCGCATATACATCTGCCCCAGCACCCGTATATACATCAGCCCCAGCACTCGTATATACATATGTATATACAGTAGTCTAAATGTGATATATATTCAGCAGTATGTAACATAATATAGTATAATACTGTCAATTATAATGTAGAGTTGTGTGTATATAGTGTAGAGCTGTTCATATAGTATGTTGCTGTGTATATAGTGTGGAATCCACACTATATACACTGGCCCATCTTTACACTATACAGTATATACACAGCTCCACTCTATATTCCTTACCACGGTATATATTGTGGAGCTGTATACATTGTGTATACTACTCCTGTCCTGTATACATGGTGTAAATATAAGTATCTGCTCTAAGTGTGTGTATCTATGAAAATAAAAAGCACTCCGATGAATTGTGCAAAGTGGTGGACTCTTTATTTGCCCATGTGACAAAGCTTTGGATCTATAACAGATCATTTCTCTGCTATGGAATTGAAATATTACCACATGGGCTAATAAAGAGTCCTCCACTTTTCTCTTATTTAATCATTTAATCGGTGTGCTGATTATTTTCTTTTTATAAATGCCTTTGATTTAAGGGTGTGTGTCCTAAAAGCAATTCACCCACTGCTTAATATTTGGTGGTGCTCAATTATGACACATATCAAGGCTGACATCACCACCCGGCAAAAGCGGGCAATTGCCGTCAGGGACTTGTCATGCTATGGGGCTCGTAAGTAGGGGCTCCGGTGCCAGCGCTGACACAGTGGAAAACAATGATGAGTGAGGGAGCCATCTGCTGATGCTCCCTCTCTCATCTTTCCCCCTCTGCGTCTGAGCTTTGTGATGTCTTAGTGCAGAGGGTGCAATGACATCACTACAGCGAATCATCTATGCCAAGCAGTGCAGAGGATCAGAATACATTGAGGAAACCAGAGCAGTGGGGACAGGGAGAAGTATTATATGGGGCCCATTGTACTGTATGAAGTAATACTGTATATGGGGCCCATTATACTGTATAAAGTAATATATGGGGCCCATTATACTGTTTGAAGTAATATACAGTATGAGGGCCCATTATACTGTATGGGCCGTTATATGGGGCCCATAAAACTGTATGCAGTAATGTATGGGGCCCATAATAGTGTATGGAGCATTATATGGGCTCATTGTACCATATGGAGGAATATGTGGGGTCCATTGTACTGTATGGATCAATATATGGGGCCATTATACTGTATGGAGCGTTATGTGTTGCCCATAATACTGTATGGAGGACTATGTGATGCCCATAATACTGTATGTAGGACTATGTTGTGCCCATAATACTATGAAGGACTATGTCGTTCCCATAATACTGTATGGAGGACTATGTGGTGCCCATAATACTGTATGGAGGACTATGTGGCGCCCATAGTACTGTATGGAGGTCTATGAGGTGCCTATAATACTCTATAGAGGATTATATGGTGCCCATAATACTGTAAAGAGGACTATGTGGTACCAATAACAATGTATGGAGGACTAAGTTGTGCACATAATACTGTATGGAGGGTTATCCAAATTCGGAAGTTCTCCCCTATCTTTTGGATAGGGGATGACTTTCTGTTTGTTGTGGATCTGACCGCTGGGACCCCCATGATCCTAGGAAACGTAGCTTTGAAGAGCACCATGTAAATGGAGCTGTGGTCCAATCATACGCACAGTGACACCATTAACATGTGGCTCTTTAAATAACTCCTTTAATAGAGTGATGAGGGGACGACAAAGTATAGCAAAAATTCACTGATCGGGGCTGGTGAGTGTTATAATTTGTGGGCTGGTGGGGTTTGTGTGGCAGGGCTGCTTTTTTGTCCCAGTCCGGCCCTGGTTTCCGGAGTGTAATGTAGACGCAAATATATGTTTAAGTCCCTGCAGAAGTCAAAAATTTGAAAAACCAATGAAAAATATTTGAAAAATGTATGTAAATAATTTCAAATCAATCTACTTTTTCCCGGAATGTTATCAGATCTAAAATATAAAAAAATTAGCGTACTTTGCATGGTTGCATTCATAATTGTCCAAACTAATGAAATATTATATTTATCCATAATGGTGAACTGCAAAAGAAACGAAAAAAAATGAAATAGCAGAATTGTCGTTTTTTGGTCACTTCGACCAGAAAGGCATATGGATCCCAAGATGGTAAAGACAAAACTACAGTTGGTATCAGAAAAACCCCAAGCCCTCACATAATTCTATCAACCCAAGACTAAACATTTTAGAGCTCTTGGAAGGCAAGAAGGAAAAATAGAATTGAAGAGAGGCCCAATGGGAATCTGTCACCCAAGGGCATGAGTGGGGTGTGCACCAGTCACCCACACAGTATGAGGACCCCACTGCTTCCCACTCAATATAATGGCCCTCACATCCCCCCTTTCATTATCATGGTCCCCACATCACTTCACACTTTATGAAGGCCCCACACAGCACCTCACATAGTATAGTGGTTGGCATATCCCCTCACGTAGTAGACTAGGCCATTATTTTAAAGTAGGATGCTGGTGAGGTCTTCATGCTGAGTGGACCATTTTACTGAGTGGGGAGATGTGAGAGCCATTTTACTGTGTGAGCGCTATCAAAATGTGTTAGTGGCTGTGGGGAACCATCACACTGTGTGATGGGCTATGGGGGCCACTATAATGGGTGAGGTGCTGTGTGAGGCCACCATAAAGTGTGAGGGGTTGTGGGGGCCATCATACTGAATGAGTGGAAGAGGGGCCCTCTTTTTGAGTGGAGGGCTGTGGGGGGGGGCTTCATTCTGTGAGTGGGTGCTGATACTAATTAAGCGGCTGTGGGGCCATCATACTGAATGGGCTGTGGGGGTCTTCACTTTGAGAGTGGGCTGCTGGTTTCACCATACTAAACGAGGGTTGTTATACTGCGTGGGGATCATCATAATGACAGGACATCATGCTGTGTGGAGGCCATGATACTGTTTATGTATGGAGGAGGCGACCATAACTATATCATGCTATGGGGGAACACTATAGGGGCATCATGCTATGGCGGTATTATATTTTGTTGCTCGCACTGCGGGGACATCACAATGTAAGTGTGAAGTGACTCTGTTGGAGTGATTCACTGTGGGAATATCAAAATCCGTGTGTGTGGGGGTAGGGGCATTACTATAAACATGTTTTATAATGGCCATAAAAGGGGTATCGCTGATGAGGACAATAAGGGGCTTCAATTGGAAAATAATTGCTGCTTATGTGTCATAATACATGTCCTTCTCCTGGCTGATGAAGGTTGGGACATTGCCGAATATGTATATGTATGTGTGTGTGTTGTGTATAAATATATATTACGTGTATATTTTTATGTAGGGTGTGAGGGAGTGGGGGCAAGTAGAATGGCTGCCTGGAATCCTATGATGACACAATTCCCAGAACACCGCCCCCTATCAGTGGAAATGAAAGAAAATCCAATGATAACACCAAATGTTTGAAGATTTTATCCTCAGCATTAGAATATATGGTTAGATGTATCTTTCTATACAGAATGAGAAGATAAACGAAACTGTAAGAAAAAGATTAAATGTGATATAATGTCATAAGATGATAATTGGAAATAGGAAAAGCTCAGCCAAACCTCTGTAACCACGGCTGTAATCTTTTACCTGGAAAACTGCCGGGATTTTACTGTGTTTCATTCATGCCTATGTGTGCCGCCATCATTATTAGCTGCTTTATAAGGGGCAGACAATGAGAGAAAAAGTATTGGTTATTGCGCTGCATTGTGACATCATCACTTTCCTTATATGGAAGCTGGTAGTGATGTCACACAGGTGAGTGATGTCACAATAGAGCGGAACCTATAAACACTCCGTCCCATCTCACTGGCTCAGACTTGGTATTTGTTTGTCTCCTGACTGCACTTACCTAGATCTTCTCCTTGTGGATTAGTGATTTTACTTGCGAATTACTTGTGAATTAGCGGATTACGTCTGTATTAGTGGATTACTTCTGGAATTTCCTGAAGATCATTGACTGAGGACTTCTCCATCTGGAGGTAAATCTATTGTGTGCTTTTATTTATGAAACTAGAAGTTTTTGTCTCATTAGATTTCGTATATTCATGAAATTTTTCTCTTATGGAAAAACATAACAATCGCATGAAGGATTGTTCAGGAAAATGAGGAAAAAATTCCCAATGCACTAAAATTGAAAAAAAAACAAACCTGAAATATTGCCATTGTGTTTTGGGTTTTAATTTACAGTGTTAATTATTCAGTAAAAATGACCTGGTAATAGTGGAGTACTGGCAATCATGCCTGGTCATGCCAGTACTATGAGGCCTGATGGGTGAGGGGGTCCGGTGAATGTAGAATTAAATAGTGGGGACATTTTTGTAAGCACCATATAGTAGAATTGCTATAAAATGGGCGAGAAGATAAAGAAAACTGTCAGAAAAAGATTAAATTTGATATAATGTTATATGATGTGAATTAGAAATAGGAAAAGCTCAGCCAAACCTCTGTAACCACCGGCTGTAATCTGTTACCTGGAAAACTGCCAGGATTTTATTTCATTCATCCCTATTTGTACCACCATCATTATCAGCTGATTTATAAGGGGCAGACAATGAGGGAAAAAGTATTGGTTATTATTCTGCATTGTGACATCATCACTTTCCTTATATGGAAGCTGGTAGTGATGTCACACAGGTGAGTGATGATGTCACAATAGAGCGGAACCTGTAAACACTCCGTCCCATCTCACTGGCTCAGACTTGGTATTTGTTCGTCTCCTGACTGCACTTACCTAGATCTTCTCCTTGTGGATTAGTGATTTACTTGCATATTACTAGTGGATTAGCTGATTACATCTGGATTATTGGATTAATTCTGGATTAGCGTAATATTTCTGGATTTTCTGGAGATTTTTCTGGAGATCATTGACTGAGGACTTCTCCATCTGGAGGTAAATTTATTGTGGCTGTTATGAAATTAGAAGTTTTCCTCCTGATTATTTTTCTTGTACCCTGGTGTATGGGAAGCGGCCATTGCCCCTAGAGATGAGTAACTCGTCCGGCAAAATCATGGCACAATACAACAGATAAACCGTTTTCATGAATTTTGGTTTTTATTTGCAAATCAGAAAACAAATCCAGTCCTCAGTGATAAAAGTAGGAATCGCCGACAGAAAACCAGGGAGCAAATCTCCATGTCCAGCTATTTACAGGGGGATGAGGGGATATTTGTTTTAGAGATAAATACTAGTAATAATAATGGCAGCCAGCGCTCTACCTGTATGGGGCATAGCGAGCTGCACCATGGATTATGGCACCATGTAACATGTCTCCAATGTTTTCTCATCCCCTTCAGATCTCCCTCCTGACTCTGTCTGGTCCAGGACCACAGAGGGGACGTCAGTCACCACCTACAGAAGCTGAGAAGGGAACTTCAGCGTGTACAGGACTCGGCAGAGCCGGACATCTTTAGAGTGAGTATAATTGCGGAGGTGCCGGTTTGTGGTGACCGGGTATACCATCGCTGTACACAGCATCAGACTGGAGTACCTTGGGCTCACCAGAGAAAATCATTCTTGGGGCCCACTTGTATAGCTACATAGACATAAATGCAAGACCAACAATTGTGTGGTAAAACACACTTGTGTTATGGTATAACATAAGGTAGTACATGTCTTAATGATATAACAGGAGTTGGGGTAGCCCCCCTCATTGAATATAATGCAGACCCCCTCATAGAATATAATGCAACCCCTCTCATAGAATATAATGCAGACCCCCTCATGGAATATAATGTAGACCCCCTCATGGAATATAATGCAGACCCCTCTCACAGAATATAATGTAGCCCTCACACAGAATATATTGTAGCCCTCCTCAGAGTAAAATGTAGCCCCATCACAGGGTATAATGCAGCCCCCCATAGAATATGATGTAGATTCCTCACAGTATAATGAAGCCCCATCATAGGGTATAATGCAGCCCCCCATAGAATATAATGTAGCCCCCTCGCAGGGTATAATGTAGCCCCATCACAGGGTATAATGCAGCCCCCCATAGAATATAATGTAGATTCCTCACAGTATAATGAAGCCCCATCATAGGGTATAATGCAGCCCCCCATAGAATATAATGTAGCCCCCTCGCAGGGTATAATGTAGCCCCCTCATAGGGTATAATGCAGTCCTACATAGAATATAATGTGGTTTCCACATAGGGTATAATCCAGTCCTACAGTTTTATGGCCACCAGTACCCACTCACTTGTTCCCCTGCTGCTCTAGGATCTGCTCCGTTCTCAGCAGCTACACTGCTGTCTGACCGACACACAACATGTTGCACGATGAAGTGATGTCATTGTGCACCGGCTGTGTCAGAGGCAAAGGGAAATGATGGGGGAGGGAGAATCATCTGACGCGCTGTACTCCATTATTGTTTTCAACTGTATCGGCATTCATGGGCACTGGGGAGAGCACCCTGTAGGGGAAGGGGCTGTAAGCCCTGAAACATTTTAGTATTTATTACCCATTATAAATCAGTTTCAAATATTTCTGAAATTTGAGTGAAAGAAGAACAACATCTGTAATGTGAAATATATTATTTGCATTTATATTGTAGAAATAATAATTATCTTTTAATTATAATAAGTATTAATTTCATTGAGAATTTCATGACATTTCCTCAAACATCATATTCCATTTTTAGCAGATTTGCTCTTCTGATTATATGATGAAGCAATCCAGCATGGCATCCAGCGATCAGGATAAAGGCCTGTTGGCCGTGTTGGACCTGCTCGTTGTCCCACTCCTGGAGGACACAATTCCAGGCATTATCAAATCATATGAGCCTGAAGAAATGAAGACCATGACCAGCATGCTAATAAATCATCTGCATGATCTGGATGGACAGGATTTGGTGAATGCCCTCCTGTTCTTGTCGACCATGACATCTGCCAGAGCGGACGCTGACAACTTTCTGTCTAATGAGCTCATTGATAAGACCTATCAACACATGCTGAAACCAGAAAGTGAGAAACATCAGGGAATAACTGGTGCAGCTATGACGCTCCTGGCCAATATTGCTGTATACCGCTCCCAAGACGTCATGGAGCGCTTGGAAAGCGATGAGGAGCATCCACAGATCAGCGCGCTGAAGACACTGGATCTCATTTCCACCAAAACCATCACAGGTTGGAAAGAGAGAAGTGCAGCGCAGAATATACTGACAGTGGATGACTTGATTACCCCTACACAACATCAAGCTGGACCACCTGACGGATTTGATTTTTATTATCATCTCCTGCACCCTAGCTATGGGTTCATAAATCACCTGGATGACGCTGATGTCCTCCATGACACAGACACAACCCAGGCTGGGATATGTCGTTACATTACATGTGTCTTAACTGATGAGGAAAGAAGAAAGATCATCCATTACCTGCTTATAGCAATGAGATCTGCTGTCAGAAAGAGCAGACTCATCAGTGTCATGATCTTCTCGGAGCTGTTACTCCATCATCCTGAGCTCCTGGAGGAGAAAATGGCAAAAGATTTAATCTTATTAACGGCTTCGAAGATATACAGTTCGGACGAACTTGAGAACTGTCTTGCTTTAGAAGCTATGGGAAATACCTGTAAAGGTGCACCAAGACAGGTGCATCAACTGAAAGACCTCATCTATCGCTGCCTTTACAGTAAACTAGTGGGTCGTCAGAAGCTAAAAGTGGTCATTGAATCCCTAAAAGCAATGTCAAAGTTTGTTACCCTGCTGAAAAGATCAAAACTTGGCAGTAAATTTGAGAGAATTGTCCAGCGTTGTACTGACTACCTAAACCACCCAAACCCGCTGGTTCGGACATACTCCACTTCACTATTTGCAGACCTCGCCAAGAACTGCAACAGGGACAAGAGAAGCTTCAGCCGCCACGTCAGGACATTCCTACCCGAGTTACTGATAAAGTTACACAGTAAAAACCAGCAGGATAAGGCATCCGGTATTGCAGCCTTGCTGCATTGTCTTCCTTACATCGGATGTAAGAACGTTCAAGAGCTGTTATGTGCTGATGGCGAAAAAGCCTACAAAATATATGAACAGCTCGGGAAAAAGGAACCTGCCCTTCTTGTGAGGATGATGATCCACAGCATTGAATATATTAAGCCGTATATGGCAGACGAGGTAGACGCTGTCATGAAACACCTCACTATGATAAGAGACGCGTTACCCTATGAAGAACTCTATCCGTCAGCATTATCTGACGTGTTTATAGGGTTGAGGAGACTCAATTCTAAGATATATACTCCAGTGGTGCATGAGGCAAGTATCCGCGCCATTGACATCCTGGGCACCAAGTGGAAGAGCATCAGCACTGTTAAAGCAGTGAAAGTTGGAACAGAGAGTTTCCTGATCTATGAAAAAGTGAAGAGAGTGGAAGTAATATTTTACGAGACTTCAGTGTGAAGCATCCATCACCAGATGTTACACTAAGGGTCAATGAATGAGACATCCTGAATACACTTAGATAAAACTCTTGACTATTGAAGACCATCTCAAGAACAATCCCCACATACCCCAATTTTCTTATGAAAAACTTAAAATAAAGAAAATAAAAAGAAAACTTACGGTGTTTCTCTGCTTATTGTAACTGGATGAAATGTTTCTGGACTGTTCCCAAATGTATTTTGATCATATCCTCTATATAAAGCTACTAGCTGAAGAGCCCAGCGCTGCCTGGGCATAGTAACTAACTGTGGTTAGTTATAACAAATTATAATTATCCTCCTTCCCATAGTCCCGTGCCCATATACCCATCATACATATCCTCCATCCCATAGTCGAGTGCCCATATACCCATCACACATCCTCCATCCCATAGTCCCATGCCCATATACCCATCATACATATTCTCCATCCCATAGTACCATGCCCATATAACCATCACACATATTCTCCATCCCATAGTACCATGCCCATATACCCATCATACATATCCTCCATCCCATAGTCCCGTGCCCATATACCCGTCATACATATCCGCCATCCCATAGTCCCGTGCCCATATACCCATCACACATCCTCCATCCCATAGTACCATGCCCATATACCCATCATACATATCCTCCATCCCATAGTCCCGTGCCCATATACCCGTCATACATATCCGCCATCCCATAGTCCCATGCCCATATACCCATCACACATCCTCCATCCCATAGTCCCATGCCCATATACCCATCATACATATTCTCCATCCCATAGTACCATGCCCATATACCCATCATACATATTCTCCATCCCATAGTACCATGCCCATATACCCATCATACATATCCTCCATCCCATAGTCCCGTGCCCATATACCCGTCATACATATCCGCCATCCCATAGTCCCGTGCCCATATACCCATCACACATCCTCCATCCCATAGTACCATGCCCATATACCCATCATACATATCCTCCATCCCATAGTCCCGTGACCATATACCCGTCATACATATCCGCCATCCCATAGTCCTGTGCCCATATACCCAACACACATCCTCCATCCCATAGTACCATGCCCATATACCCATCATACATATCCTCCATCCCATAGTCCCGTGCCCATATACCCGTCATACATATCCGCCATCCCATAGTCCCGTGCCCATATACCCATCACACATCCTCCATCCCATAGTCAACCATTATGACATCATAATGATCGGCGGGGCTTGCAACCTATGATGACATCAGCGCCACCATGGCAACCATTATGACATCATAATGAGGGGCGGGCTTGATACACACACTTTTTCCCCATTATGTAGATAGGGGCAAAATTGTTTGGTGAATTGGAACGCGTGGGGTTAAAATTTCACCTCACAACATAGCTTAGGACACTCTCGGGGTCCAGACGTGTGACTGTGCCAAATTTTGTGGTTTTAGCTGCGACGGTGCGGATGCCAATCCTGGACATACATACATACATACAAACACTTGAGCTTTATATATTAGATATATCATGATACAGCTCCATCTTAACATGTCTATGTTTGTTGAGCTCTTAAAGGGGCTTTCTAGACTATGATTTTGATGACATAGGTCATCAACATCAGATTAGTCCCGGTCTGACATGTGAAACTCCTAACGATCAGATGTTAGCAGATCCCTCAGTCAGCAGAAAGCACACAATGCATTGAGCTGGAGCTACATAGCTTACGTGTCATCAGTACTGTGGTTCCTGTATGATCCGCAGTCTGATGTTGGCTGGTAATAACAACTCCTGGTATCTCCTGTCTAGCTGACTGCAGAATTCTGAATCCTTACAGCGTGTGCACTACACACTCTCAGTGCTCTCTGGTGTTGCTGGCGACAGTGGGTAATGACGTGACAGCATGAATGCAATTTGCATACATGCGGTCACCTGGCAATTGGATGTCTTTGGCCTTTCTCAATTCACTTGTATTCAATTGAGTGGATGTGGTTCTAAGTATGCAAATCACATACTTGCGCTCAGGGCTGTCACTAGGAATTTCAGGGCCCCATACTGGCAAAATTTTCGGGGCCCCCTTGAGACTCCACCCAGGCTCCACCCCTCGAACTGTCCACAGCCCCACCGCTCTCTCTTGGAAAAACTCCACTTCTCACCAATCACACATTAACAGTTCCCATCTCCAGATCACACACATAGCCAGCAGCTCTTGTTATGGCCAAAAGATTTTTTAAATCTACCACCATGACAAGGTAGACTCTTTTGGCTGGGCCCTACTCTACTCTAACCTATTAAAGATTTGCTAAAATATCCAATACAATTTAGGTATATTTTTTATTTATTTTCAATTTTTAAAATGACCAATAATATCACATCCAAAGGGACAAATACTACCACACCATGCCCAGACACCATATTACCACCACATGGTGACCAATAATACCACATACAAGGAACAGATACAGCCATACCATGACCAGACCACATATTACCACCAGTGACAGAATAATAGCACATACAAGGGACAAATACCACCGCACCATGACCAGGCCACATATTACCAGCACATGGTGACTGGATACTACAATACTGATCATTAATAAAAAAAACATATTACTATCACCATAAGTGCCATAATACACAGGAGATCTGTACTTAGTATGTAGTGTCTGTGTACAGGTAATACAGTGATCACCAGTGACATTATACACAGAAGAAGCTCTTGAAAAACAATTCAAAACCTTCATAACTATTAAATGTGGTCGGGAACTAGTTAGATAACCATAATAATTCCCCCACCCAATAATAGGGACAAATTAAATAATAGTGGAGTACTCAAAATATCATGTAATTCAAGAAAAAAGTTAGAGTAACCATAAACCACAATAGGATGTAAAAAAATGCAAATCTTTATTAATACAAGTTAAAAACAGTATCACACATATATAAACACATAATAAAGGTAAATATAAAAGGAATAATCCCAGTGTAGCGCAGAGTGAAGCCCCCTTCATGTAAAGTGGCAGCGGGCAAAAGAGCCATATACTGCCAATATGTAGCATAAACTAGACAACAAGGCATGCTGTGCTTAATATCCAAGGACAGTATCTACATATGTCTAAGGCATCCAGATATAATATAAAGCATAGAGCCCAAAGTATTATGAATAATTCTAGCTCAAAAAGATACAAAATCAATCAATTCTGGGATAATACCCAGTATCTATAGTGCTCATGCCACTTACCCATAAGGGATATAGAATGCAGGGAGGATGCTGCGCTCAACCCCGACGCGCGTTTCGCCTCTGCTTTCTCAAGGGGAAGTGCCTATCTATCCTCAAAATACCCATATATAAACGCCACGCTCCAGGTGTTACTGATCAGAGTCGGCGCATGCGCAGTGTGGCCACATGGTAACCGCGCGATGATTCGCCGCCATCAGAGAGCAGCGCGCGTGTGTGGTAATACCACTAGACGTCATAAACACGCGCGCGGCCCACAATATGATGGCCGGAGCATCGCGACCATTGACAGACACCGCGCATGCGCACAGGATCAGCGCCATTTTCTCGGAGACCTATTGTAGGCGGCCATACTAGTGCGGTCTAAACAAGTCATAAGACTGTTAAAAGGGACCAAATAATGGTGGGAGGAAGAAATGTAATTACTAGGACAAAAAGGGTCAAAGAAAGGTTCCCAATGTATAGTTATGATAATATATGAGGTGTCATAGAAAAATGCCATATAAACATAGGTTCACTAAGGGTATAGTATTATACATCAATTACAGATAAATTCCACCTAATATAAAATAAAATACGTCCCAAAGAGGGAGGGAAAGTTCCCAAACACCACAGATCATATATATAAATACCATTATAATGCAACAATTAAATATTAGAATTGGAGTACCATTAACATGATGATATACAATAATACAGGTATCATATGATCGCCATTAAGTGGTGATGCAAAAAATTATTACAGATCCCTCTTTGATGTCTTGACACACTACAATAAACCATACATAAAAAGATATAGAACCACCCCACCCCTTCTCCCCCATATCATTAACCCCCCTTCAATAATGGCAGATCTTCAGTGAAACGTAGAAAATTCAGAATCAAAATACAGCAATATTTGTCCTCTAGGCGTCCAAATCATCCATGTTTCAGAGAAATCCCAGGCAACATGATCTCCTAGGGAGAGCGACTGCTGATCCAACTAGTTGTAAAAAACGTTGTTAAACCAACTCTTCCGCATTCAGACATGGGCGTCAAAAAAACAATAAAACTAAAAGGTGAAGAAGGAAAAAACAGACATAGAAATTAAAAAACAATTCTAAAAAACACAGCTAAGGACACGGACACATATGTATATAAATAATCAAACCTTGGCAGAAAAGGAAAAAGAGCCTTAGATTATAATCAAAATAAATATGATCCCAATAGAGATAAGAGAATTACAATAATAGTTAGAAGCCCAAGATATCAGGGCTAGTAGGTCGAACTCTATCCAAGGAAAGGGTCAAAAGTATTGGTTTCGTTCAAGCCTGCAGGGGCTAAAGTATCTAGCATCACAATCCACCTACACTCATGTTGTGCGAGAATCTTCTTGGTGTTGCCTCCACGAATGCCACAATCAATCCTGTCAATCCAACGGACTAATAAGCCCTTAGGATTGGCATTATGAAACAATTTAAAATGCTTCGGGAGGGTTTTTAAGCTGGAAATATCCTGAATATCTCTAGATGCCGCTATGTCCCTAACATGTTCGCGTACCCGGACTTTAAGTTCTCGGGACGTAAGACCAACGTATATTTTGTTACAGGGACACGTGGCATAATATACCACATTTGATGTGTTACATGTAATATAACTCTTAATGGAAAAAGTCTTTTTCCCATCAGACATAGTAATAGATGTAGTTTTACAAATGTTGGGACACGCAACACATCTCCCACAGGGAAAACATCCCTGTATACGGGTTGAGCCACAAACTAATGGTATTGTGGGTACATAGTGACTTTTTACTAGGTGATCTTTCAAATTCCAGCTACGTCTAGGGACGATTTTTGGCCGTGAAGGTAAATGTGCTGCCAAAGTGGTATCCGTATGTAAAATGGGCCAACATTTATCAAAAATTTCTCGCATTCGATCCCACTAGCAGTTTGATGTAGATACAAAACAAATAGTGTCCTTATTGGTGTCTTGCCGAGTGCTAATGGGTTTAGCCAATAAATCATCACGCGAGGCCTGCTTGGCCCTCCTATACCCGTATTTGATACATCTATTACTATACCCTCTGGCCTTAAATCGATGCCCCAAATCCTTAGCCTGTTTTTCAAACATTCTCTCTGTAGAGCAAATACGCCTTGTTCTTAAAAATTGCCCCCTAGGGATGGCACGAATTATTGGTGGAATATGAGCAGAGGACGCGTGCAGTAAAGAGTTTACCGCTGTCTCTTTACGGAACAAATCCGTTTGGATCAGGCCTCCCGCATCAGCCCTGATTAGAACATCCAGGAATTCAATACTAGATCTATGCCATTTATAAGTAAATTTGAGATTAAAAGTGTTCAAATTTAGATGATGCATGAAATCCTGGAGATCAGATGACGACCCCTGCCAAATGGCAAAAACGTCATCGATATAGCGATACCAGCACTGCACATGGTTTACGGCAAGCGCCCCGCCCCCAAAGAAAACCTACCTCTCCCAAAAACCGAGAAACAGGTTAGCATAGGACAGGGCGCAAGCCGCACCCATGGCAGTGCCACGCCTCTGCAAAAAAAACGATCCTTAAAAACAAAGTAGTTATGAGACAGGACAAATTCCAAGAGTTCCATGAGGAATTCACACCAATGTCCATCCTGACTCAACATCTCCAAATACAGGGATGTTTTCCCTGTGGGAGATGTGTTGCGTGTCCCAACATTTGTAAATTTACATCTTTTACTACGTCTGATGGGAAAAAGACTTTTTCCATTAAGAGTTATATTACATGTAACACATCAAATGTGGTATATTATGCCACGTGTCCCTGTAACAAAATATACGTTGGTCTTACGTCCCGAGAACTTAAAGTCCGGGTACGCGAACATGTTAGGGACATAGCGGCATCTAGAGATATTCAGGATATTTCCAGCTTAAAAACCCTCCCGAAGCATTTTAAATTGTTTCATAGTGCCAATCCTAAGGGCTTATTAGTCCGTGGGATTGACAGGATTGATTGTGGCATTCGTGGAGGCAACACCAAGAAGATTCTCGCACAACATGAGTGTAGGTGGATTGTGATGCTAGATACTTTAGCCCCTGCAGGCTTGAACGAAACCAATACTTTTGCCCCTTTCCTTGGTTAGAGTTCGACCTACTAGCCCTGATATCTTGGGCTTCTAACTATTATTGTAATTCTCTTATCTCTATTGGGATCATATTTATTTTGATTATAATCTAAGGCTCTTTTTCCTTTTCTGCCAAGGTTTGATTATTTATATACATATGTGTCCGTGTCCTTAGCTGTGTTTTTTAGAATTGTTTTTTAATTTCTATGTCTGTTTTTTCCTTCTTCACCTTTTAGTTTTATTGTTTTTTGACACCCATGTCTGAATGCGGAAGAGTTGGTTTAACAACGTTTTTTACAACTAGTTGGATCAGCAGTCGCTCTCCCTAGGAGATCATGTTGCCTGGGATTTCTCTGAAACATGGATGATTTGGACGCCTAGAGGACAAATATTGCTGTATTTTGATTCTGAATTTTCTACGTTTCACTGAAGATCTGCCATTATTGAAGGGGGGTTAATGATATGGGGGAGAAGGGGTGGGGTGGTTCTATATCTTTTTATGTACGGTTTATTGTAGTGTGTCAAGACATCAAAGAGGGATCTGTAATAATTTTTTGCATCACCACTTAATGGCGATCATATGATACCTGTATTATTGTATATCATCATGTTAATGGTACTCCAATTCTAATATTTAATTGTTGCATTATAATGGTATTTATATATATGATCTGTGGTGTTTGGGAACTTTCCCTCCCTCTTTGGGACGTATTTTATTTTATATTAGGTGGAATTTATCTGTAATTGATGTATAATACTATACCCTTAGTGAACCTATGTTTATATGGCATTTTTCTATGACACCTCATATATTATCATAACTATACATTGGGAACCTTTCTTTGACCCTTTTTGTCCTAGTAATTACATTTCTTCCTCCCACCATTATTTGGTCCCTTTTAACAGTCTTATGACTTGTTTAGACCGCACTAGTATGGCCGCCTACAATAGGTCTCCGAGAAAATGGCGCTGATCCTGTGCGCATGCGCGGTGTCTGTCAATGGTCGCGATGCTCCGGCCATCATATTGTGGGCCGCGCACGTGTTTATGACGTCTAGTGGTATTACAACACACGCGCGCTGCTCTCTGATGGCGGCGAATCATTGCGCGGTTACCATGTGGCCACACTGCACATGCGCCGACTCTGATCAGTAACACCTGGAGCGTGGCGTTTATATATGGGTATTTTGAGGATAGATAGGCACTTCCCCTTGAGAAAGCCGAGGCGAAACGAGCGTCGGGGTTGAGCGCAGCATCCTCCCTGCATTCTATATCCCTTATGGGTAAGTGGCATGAGCACTATAGATACTGGGTATTATCCCAGAATTGATTGATTTTGTATCTTTTTGAGCTAGAATTATTCATAATACTTTGGGCTCTATGCTTTATATTATATCTGGATGCCTTAGACATATGTAGATACTGTCCTTGGATATTAAGCACAGCATGCCTTGTTGTCTAGTTTATGCTACATATTGGCAGTATATGGCTCTTTTGCCCGCTGCCACTTTACATGAAGGGGGCTTCACTCTGCGCTACACTGGGATTATTCCTTTTATATTTACCTTTATTATGTGTTTATATATGTGTGATACTGTTTTTAACTTGTATTAATAAAGATTTACATTTTTTTACATCCTATTGTGGTTTATGGTTACTCTAACTTTTTTCTTGAATTACAGAAGAAGCTCTGTATATAGTGTCAGTGTACAGTTAATACAGTGATCACCAGTGATATTATGCACAGGACCTCTGTATATAGTGCCAGTGTACAGGTAATACAGTGATCACTGGTGACATTGTACAAAGGCACTCTGCATATAGTGTATAGTGTCATTGAACAGGTAACACACTGACTCACCAGTGACGTCTCTAGGTAAAATCCTTCATCTTTGCTTTTCATCTTTCATCCAGCACAGATCGCCATCACGTCTTGTAGCCAGGGCTTGTTTCTGCAGGAAATAACACAGTTATCTAGAGCTCCACTTGCAGAACACATTACTTAATTTTTTTCCAACTTCTACACTATACCAGATGAAGAAAAAAGGTGACATAGTGTCACTCTGCACAGTAACAGAACCTCCCCCCATTTAAAACAGTATCCTCAAAAAAATAAAATAAATACATCACTGCAGTAATAATATCCCTTAATTAGCCCCTATGGTAATAATATCCCCCATCCTGGCTCCAGCCATATTTTCTCTCATCCTGCCCTCATGAGTATCCATTCTGCCCCCACATGATCTCCAGATCCTGCCCCATCTGTCTACATCGTATCCATCCTTCCCCCATGATCCTGCACCATGTCTCCCATCCTGCCCCCTCCAGTGTCTCACTGTCACATTCTGCCCCCTCCTGTGTCTCACTGTCACATTCTGCCCCCTTCTGTGTCTTGCTGTCACATTCTGCCCCTGTGCCTCACATTCTGCCCCTCCTCTGTTTCACTGTCACATTCTGTCCCCTGTGTCTCACTGTCACATTCTGCACCCTCATGTGTCTCACTGTCACATTTTGCCCCTCCTGTGTCTTACTGTCACATTATACCCCCATGTCCATTCTGACCCCATGTCTCACATTCTGCCCCCATGGTCATTCCGCCCCGTGTCTCGCATTCTGCCCCCTCCTGTGTCTCACTGTCACATTCTGCCCCCTCCTGTGTCTCACTGTCATATTCTGCCCCCTCCTGTGTCTCACTGTCACATTCTGCCCCATGTCTCATATTATGCCCCCTCCTGTGTCTCACTGTCACATTCTGCCCCCTCCTGTGTCTCACTGTCACATTCTGCCCTCATGTCTCACATTCTGCCCCCTCCTGCGTCTCTCTGTCACATTCTGCCCCCATCCTGTGTCTCAATGTCACATTCTGCCCCCTTCTGTGTCTTACTGTCACATTCTGCCCCCATGTCTGCATTCTACCCCCATGTCCTGCATTCTGCCCTCATGTCTCACATTCTGCACCCATGTCCATTCTGTCCCCATGTATTGCATTCTGCCCCCATGTATTGCATTCTGCCCCCTCCTGTGTCTCACTGTCATATTCTGCCCCCTCCTGTGTCTTACTGTCACATTCTGCCCCCATGTCTTGCACTCTGCCCCATGTCTCACATTCTGCCCCCTCCAGTGTCTCACTGTCACATTCTGCCCCATGTCTTGCATTCTGCCCCCATGTCTTGCATTCTGCCCCCATGTCTTGTATTCTGCCCCCACATCTTGTATTCTGCTCCCACGTTCTGCATTCTGCTCCCATGTCCATTCTGCCCCGTGTCTCACATTCTGCCCCCATGTCTTGTATTCTGCTCTCACGTTCTGCATTCCGTTCCCATGTCCATTCTGCCCCATGTCTCACATTCTGCCCCCATGTCTCGCATTCTGCCCCATCATGTCTGCATTCTGCACCCATGTCTTGTATTCTGCCCCATGTCTTGTACTCTGCCCCCATGTCTTGCATTCTGCCCCATGTCTGCATTCTGCCCCCATGTCTTGTATTCTGCCCCCATGTCTCACATTCTGCCCCCATGTCTTGCATTCTGCCCCATGTCTGCATTCTGCCCCCATGTCTCGCATTCTGCCCCATGTCTAACATTCTGCCCCCTTGTCTGCATTCTGCCCCATGTCTCGCATTCTGCCCCTTGTCTGCATTCTGCTCCCATGTCTTGCATTCTACCCCATGTCTTGCATTTTGCCCCCATGTCTTGCATTTTGCCCCGTGTCTACATATTTGCCCCTGTGTGTCTCCAATCCTGCCCCCTGTCTCCATATTTGCCCCTGTGTGTCTCCAATCCTGCCCCTGTGTGTCTGCAATCCTGCCCCCTGTCTCCGTATTTGCCCTTGTATGTCTCCGATCCTGCCCCGTGTCTACATTCTGCCAGGAAACATATTGCCCCTTTCAATAATAAAATAAAAACTTTGTTCTTACCTGACCTCGCTCCTGCGGTGAAGATGGAGCTGCTGTTGTGTGAGCTGAAATGACCTGTGGTGACATCATCGTCATGTGATCAGGGGGCGGAGCTGATCAATGCTGAAGGCCTGTGATAATGACGACGTTAACACAGGTCCTTCAGCACTTCTCTAACTTTTGGATGTCGGGCGCTGTGGTGGTTCTGCTGATGTGTGCGCTGCAGGCCCGGCTGCAGCGCACACTTGGGGCCCGACCGCAGCGCACACTTGGGGCTCACCCGGCGCCCCTATGACGCACAGCACTTGGGGCCCGATGACTGGCAGCACAGGAGCGGGGCTCCTGATCTGCAGGCCCCCTTCTGTTCTGCTGTTCACCGGGCCCCATACAGCAGTAAGGGCTGTCATGCCCTGATGGCGGCCCTGCTTGCGCTCACATGACCACCTGCTCTTGCCGGCGACACCTGATAGCAATGGCCGCATGCCATGCACATGCTGTAAGGATTCTGAAGTCTACAGTCACAAGAGTGATTACAGTCTTTCATCAGAAGACTGGACAACCCCTTTAACAATGGGAAAAGAGATACTAGGAGTTGTTTTGTACTGATGGTAGTTCTGGTGATGTAGTCATGTACTAACGGTGGTTCTGATTATGTATCCGTGTACTGATGGTGGTTGTAGTAAGGTAGTCATATACTGATGGTGGGTCTAGTGATTTAGCTCAGCAAAGATCATGGTTCTGGTGATGTATGCATGTACTGATGGTGGTGGTAGTGATGTATTCATGTACTAATTGATGGTTCTGGTGCTGTATTCTCTCATTAAAGATAAAGAAGAAAAAAAATTGGTACAGCCAAACCAGTAAAAGATTTGGATATCAAAATTGTCAAAATATAAAACTATTTAGCCCTTACGGTAATGAGAAAAACATAAGCATTACAAACCAAACATTTTTTTTTTAGCAAAATAAAGAATTCAGGAAAGTTTAGTCCAGCTGTAATGACACTGATCTGTAGAATCATGTCCACGGGTCTCCTTTATCAAATAATGAATAACTTAAAATCAAATATAAAAAAAACTATGATTTAATTGCATTTGTTTACTTCAGATTTATATTGTACTGCAGGGACAAGAGCAATTTCAATTTTCTCCATAGTTAGCAAAAAAGCTAGAATTGGCCCTGGCTGCAGTCACTACTCTGCTGTTACTTAATGTCTTATACTCTAGTCACATCCAGAGCTGCAGTAACCATTCTTCTGCTGTATCAAATTTTATTCTTCTATCACACCCAGAGCTGCAGTCATTTTTCTGTATTAAATCTTGTTTTATACTCTAGTTATATCCAGAGCTGCATTCACTATTCTGCTGTTACAGCATGTTTTAAATTCTAGCCCAGACCTGGTCAAAGTGTGACCTATGGGCCACATCAGGCTATTTGGTTGTTTCTATCTGGCACATGGAGCGGGACAGCCCAAGGGCAAGAACCTGTGCCATCCCACACCACATGGCCTACCCCTGCCTGGCATTTCAATTTCCCAAGGATGCAGATAGCCATGTGTATACAGTTTGACATTCCATGCAGTATGATTGCCCATAGCTCCCATACAAAGTCTGATGCCACATAGCCCCTATATACAGTATGATGACCCATAGCTCTGACCTAGTATGGTACCCCATAGCCTCTATACATGGTATACTTTCCTTTAGCCCATATACAAATTATGACGCACCATATCCTCACTTTTCATAGTATGAGGTCCCAAAGCCTCTATGCCGAGTATGATGGCCTCCACAGTATACTCCTCCATATAATGCCACCACAGCTCCCTCAACTCCCAGGATATCCAAAAAGCTTATACTCACCCAGCCTTGGTTCAATGTTCACTGCAGCCTCCATTTCCTCTTCCAGCTTGTATAATAATGAGCAGAAGCTGCCCGTGCCTGTCAGTGTAACTGGTGGAGCAAGGAGAAGATGGCTTTCTGCTCCTCAACAGGGTTTAACAGTATCAGTGTCCAAAGGATACTATTAAAAGTGTTGCATACTAATGCCATCCACTGACCATTTGGCATTTGCCAGAATTTCCACTCCAGCCCCGCTGCATCGCATTAGAATAACTTCTATGCCAGTCTGTCATTTATCAGAGTCATTAACCCCTTTATGACCTATGACGTGCCGTGTCCGTCATAGGTCACCCGCCCCTCTTTGTTGCAGTCTCCAGAGCCTGATCTCATCAGCTGTCATGTGCCCCTAACAGCAGTGGGTAGAATCGCGATCCACCCACGGCTGTTAACTAGTTAAATGCCGCTGTTAATCTCGGCATTTAACTCACACAAACGGGATGCGTGTCTCAGCTCTGCCCATCTGCGCCCGTGTAACATGACCGTGGGTCGCCGATGGGGTTGTCATTGCTGAGCTGCTATGATCATTTTTGTTACACATTGCAGTTCTGCAGCCCTGCTATGTGTAACAGAAGCTATCAGATGATCGCAGCTTCTAGTCTACCACGGAGACTATTGGAACAAGTAAAAAAAAAAAATTTTAAACATTAAAAAATTGTTAAAAGTGTAAAAATTCAAATCACCCCCATTTGGCCCATTCAAAGTAAAATAAAAAATACACATATTTGGTATCGCATCATTCAGAATCACCTAATGTATCAAGATATAAAAAGAATTAATCCGAACTGTAAACGGTCTAACGAGAAAACAATCTAAAGGCCAGAATTAAGTTTTTTAGTCGCTGCAACATTGCAATAAAATACAATAACGGGTGATCAAAACATCATATCTACCCCAAATAGTGTTCATAAAGACATCAGGTCGGCACGCAAAACATATGCACTCTCCCAGCTCCAGATCCTGGGAAAAAGGAGATGCTACGGGTCTTGTAAAATGGCGCCATTTCTAAAGAAATTTGACAAACTTTGGATTTTTTTTCACCACTTAAATAAATAATAACCTTTACATGTTTGGTATCTACGAACTTGTAATCACCTGGGGAATGATAGTGGCAGTTTTCCTGAAGATAGTAAAAAAAATCCAAAACACTATTGTGGAATTGCCCTTTTTTGCCATTTCACGGCACTTAGAATTTTTTTCCCCATTTTCCAGTGTACAGTCTGGTAAAAGCAATGGTGTTGTTCAAAAGTAAAATTCGTCTCGCAAAAAAAACAAGCCGTCACGTGTCCGTAGTGATGGAAAAATAACAAAAGTTATGGATCTGAGAAGAAGGGGAGCGAAAAATGGAAACAAAAAATCGGAAATATCCTTGGTCTTTAAGGGGTTAATATGCATGTGTTTAGGGTTTATTAGTGAATCGCTAATTACTGGAATAACTTACTTTGACTTGTCATTGCTTCATGACTGTGAATTTGTCACAAGAGCACAATTAACATTCACTCGACTTGATACCTTCAGAAAATCTGCAAGAACGGACTTATGATTGACTGGGCAGCCGTCATAGTTATTCACAGTAGACGTAGAGTAAAGTGCTTCATAGATACTGGTGGAGATCTTTGGCCTTTGAGTTGAGGTCAGACGTCAGTTCTTAAAATATTTCTTAAAAATTGTCATTAAGTCCGATATCTGTGCACTTGAATCTGATTGTAAATCCCAAGAAGAAAGATTGGCTGAGAGATAATGGACCACTGACTGAGTTTAGACTAACGTGATCTGCCACTTTACCTAGAAAAACAGTCGTCTAGAAACGTGCAGGATCAAATTTTTTTGGTTCTGCTGCCATCAAAACTGCAGCAATTCAGTGTGGCATAAATGTGAAAAAGTGATGACATTGTAGTGCAGGAATATTGGAGATGCCGACACTATAGCTACTCACAATTGCCACAGATTAGATAAAAGCCTCAAGGAAGGACTGCTCTTCATATGTCCATCCACAGGTATCAGAGGAGCAGGGTGTGCAAAGATAACCTTCCCCGCACCGTTATTACACTTACGTCAGTCTGCAGGAAGGGGTCATACATCCGGTATCTGAGGAACTAGGGTGCACCAAGAAAGCATTCTCCCACCATTATTCCACCCTATAAATGTTCAATAAGGGGTCATCCATCCACAGGAATCACCGGAGTTAGAGAGTGCCGAGAAAACAATACCCTATCATTATTCTAACCTACTAGCTTGCAGGAATAGGTCATCTATCCACAGGAATCTGAGGAGCTAGGGTGCAATAATAAAACATTCCCCCACCATTACTCCATCATACCAGCCTTCAGCAAGGGTTCATCCTTCAACGGGTATCGTAGGAGATGCAGGGAGCCAAGACAACATTCTCCACAACATTACTCCACCTGCATGGCAGAAAGGGGTCATCAATCCAAAGGTATCAGGGGTCACAATGTGCCAAGAAAACATTCCATCACCATCACTCTCAAGCAGCCTGAATTGGTGAAGCAGAAATACATATAGATTCATCTGTCCTGATTAGAGTTGAGCAAAACGGGTCGGTCGTATTCAAAAGTCGGCGACTTTCGCTGAAGTCGGGTTTCATGAAATGAAACCCGACCATAACATGAGGTCGGCCACGAGTTCGGCGACCAGAGCGCCAAAGTCGTGTTTCAAAAGATGCTTCCAGCGCCCTTTTTCAGCCAATGATGGAGGACGCACACTGTGGGCAACGCGATGACATAGGCATCGGTCACCACCATCTTTGAGAAGGGCATGCAAGTGATTGGCTGGCTTTGTGTGGCATCACAGAGGCTATAAAAGGGCGTGCACACCGACCACCATCTTACTTCTGCCGATCTTAGCATTAGGGAGAGGTTGCAGCTGCTGATTCTGAATAAGGGAGAGCGTTAGGCAGGGAAGAAGAACCAAAAAACTGCTTCTGCTGTTAGCGATTTTCACTTACAACACAACACTTTGTGTGCAGTGACAGGGGAGGCTCTAATTTTGTGCATCAGCTCTGTTGGTTATTAGGCTGCCTTATAAGGCTCCCTGATAGCTGCATTGCTGTTTGCACACTGCTGTGCAAACTGCTATTTTAAAAGCAAAAATACTTTTTTTCCTCCTTTCTGCACAGTTACCAAGCGTTCATTTTTCCACCCTTTTGTGTGTGCAGCAGTCCTGCTTATTAGGCTGCCTGCGTCCATACTTGGACTGAGAGCATCATTGTCAGCGTCCTCAAATCTCTAGTGACATCCAAATTCTCACTAATCCTATAGACACCCTCCACCTTGTCATACACCATCCAATTTCAGCCTGTTACATTGAGGTGTATTCTCTCCTGGGCCTAAGACAATAGTTCAGTGTCCTCAAATCTATAGTGAGATTCCAATTCTCACCAATCCTATAGACACCCTCCACCTTGTCATACACCATCCAATTTCAGCCTGTTACATTGAGGTGTAATCTCTCCTGGGCCTGAGACAATAGTTCAGCGTCATCAAATCTATAGTGAGATACAAATTCTCACCAATCCTATAGACACCCTCGACCTTGTCATACACCATCCAATTTCAGCCTGTTACATTGAGGTGTAATCTCTCCTGGGCCTGAGACAATAGTTCAGCGTCCTCAAATCTATAGTGAGATTCAAATTCTCACCATTCCTATAGACACCCTCCACCTTGTCATACACCATCCAATTTCAGCCTGTTAAATTGAGGTGTAATCTCTCCTGGGCCTGAGACAATAGTTCAGCGTTCTCAAATCTATAGTGAGATTCCAATTCTCACCAATCCTATAGACACCCTCCACCTTGTCATACACCATCCAATTTCAGCCTGTTACATTGAGGTGTAATCTCTCCTGGGCCTGAGACAATAGTTCAGCGTCCTTAAATCTATAGTGAGATTCAAATTCTCACCAATCCTATAGATACCATATAGCTGGTGGTATTTTGGGTTCATTTTCACAAAAATGAGAAAGTATGGGGGAAGACACCATGGAAGTGGGCAGGGGTTGCCAGCTGGTCCCGATGGTGGTGGTGGTGGTGTTGCATCTGTTGGTAGTGGCAAAAGCACAATAGCACCTAAGGCAAGAGGTGTTGAGCCTGCGTCATCGTCTGGCTCCACAAGGCCTCGAAGGCTCTCTTTTCTGGGATTTGGTAAACCGCTTTTAAAGCCGGAGCTTCAAGAACAAGTTTTGGCTTACATTGCTGACACAGCCTCCAGCTCTCTCACCTCCTCTTCTGAAGTTTCAAAAAATAAAAGCACTGAGTCGTCATTGGAGGCTCCTCGTCAGGAACAACACCTATCCTTGTGTCCTTCACCCCTAACAAAAGTGAAGGATATGACAGGCCACACTACCTATTACTCCATGGAGCTCTTTTCACATGCCATACCTGGGATAGCAAGTCAAATCGTGAATTCCCCAGTCAAAGATGAATCTGACATGGAGTGCACTGATGCACAGCCACTGCTAGATTTTTCTGCTGGTACATTCACTCAGAGCACGACCTTGTCCTCGCAGTGCACTGAGGCAGAATCAGACCCTGATGAAACTCCAGTGCCCCTTCCCGCATAATATACCACCTTACACGGTGAAACAGAGGAAGGTGCACATGAAATTGAAGAGGAGGTGATGGATGACCCAGTTGTTGACCCAGATTGGCATCCATTGGGGGAAGAGGGTGCCGCTGCCTACAGCTCAGAAGAGGAGGAGGAGGATTTGCAGCAGGCAACGACATCGCAACAGCTGTTATCTGGCATGACCGTAGCAGTCCAAAAACATGTTACAAAAACCAAAAGAGTTGCAGGACAGCTTGGCCAGACGGTCAAATTAGAACAGCGTGCAAGGTCTCAAAATGTCTTCCATAGTAGGAAGAGTGCAGTGTGGCATTTTTTGAACAAAATCTTAATGATCAGGCAAAAGTTATCTGTAAGAAGAGCACAAAGACCTTTAGCCGAGGGAAAAATCTGAGAAATTTGAATACAAGTTGCATGATTAGACATTTAACCACCATGCACTTGCAAACGTGGACGGACTACCAAACCTCATGTACCACATGTGCACCTGTTCCGAATAAAGGTAGTCAGCAATGCTACATCGCTTCCCCCACTGTAAGCCCACCGGTTAGCACACCACCAGCAGCAAATGTCGAGATGTCGTCGCAAGGGCAAAAGCAGTCATGGAATCACAATGTTATTGCTATGAAAGACTGAATCTAGGCCATCAGCAACACCACCAACACCATCACCATCACCAACCCTCTCTCAGTTCGCCATGTCAACCGCTAGTTCCACCATATGCAGCTCTCAAGTCCAGCTCACCCTAAAAGAGACTCTCAGTAGGACAAGAAAGTACTCATCCTCTCATCCGCGTCACTTTGAACGCCCACATTGCCAAACTAATCTCGTTAGAGATGATGCCCTACCGGTTGGTAGAAAGCAAAGCTTTCCGCGACCTCATGGCCTACGCAGTATCACGCTATGACCTACCCAGTCGGCACTTTTTTTCGCAAAAAGCCATCCCAGCCCTCCACGTGCATGTGAAAGACCGCATTGTCCATGCACTCAAGCAATCAGTGAGTGGAAAGGTGCACCTCACAACAGATGCATGGTCCAGTAGGCATGGCCAAGGCCGTTATGTGTCCATCACTGCGCACTGGGTTAATGTGGTGGATGCAGGGTCCACAGGGGACAGCGGCAGTGGGACAGTGCTGCCTAGCCCACGGTATAGGAAACAGTTGGCTGTAGGCGTTCGACCCTCCTTCTCCTTCAGAAGCGAAAGCTCGTCCACAGAGCGCAGTCGCACGAGCACTCCATCCGCAGCTGCCAGTGTTGCACACGAGTTGTCCCACTATAGAACAGCTAGTGGTAAGCGTCAGCAGGCTGTGATGAAGATGATGTGTTTGGGCGACAACAGACACACCGCGGAGGTACTGGCCGACTACTTGCAGCGACAAACTGAGTCATGGCTAGGCAGTCTACATCTTGAGACAGGCAAGGTAGTTAGTGATAACGGACGGAATTTTGTGGCAGCCATAGCCCTTTCAAAACTCAGACACATACCATGCCTGGCTCACACCTTGAACCTGGTGGTGCAGTGCTTCCTCAATAATTATCCGGAGTTAACACCCCTGCTCCATAAGGTGCGAAGACTGTGCTCGCACATCCGCCGGTCACCCCTACACTCCAGTCGTATGCAGAAGCTGCAGCGATTGCTCCACCTTCCCAAGCACCGCCTAATTATCGACGTTGCAACAAGGTGGAACTCCACCCTGCACATGGTTCAGAGGCTGTGCAAACAGAGGCAGGCTGTAATTCATTTGTGGGAGGATACACGGGCAGGCAGTTTGCAGGCAGACATGGAGTTGTCCGGTGTGCAGTGGTCGAAGCTGAAAGACCTCTGTAAAGTCCTTCAGTGTTTTGAGGAATGCACATGGCTGGTAAGCGCAGACGACGCCATCATAAGCATGAGCATCCCACTTATGCATCTGCTCATGCAAACTTTGACGCACATTAAGGAGCAGGCATCTGCAGCCGAGGAGGAAGAGGGAAGCCTTGATGACAGTCAGCCATTGTCTGCTCAGGGAAGTCTCATGGACGAGGTGGAGGAAGAAGAGGAGGAGGAGGAGGATTATGGGGATAATTATTTTGGGGAGGATGCTTCTCAGGGGGCAAGTGAAAATGTTGGCGTGGCAAGGTCAGATACAGGGTTTGTGCATGACTGGAGGGATGTGGATTTGCCAGAAAGTGCTCCTCCACCCAGCACTCGCAGTGCATCATTGACACCTGGAACATTGGCCCACATGTCAGATTATGCCTTGCAGATCCTAAAAAGGGACCACCGCATTGCCAAAATGATGAACGATGACGACTACTGGTTGGCCAGCATCCTGGATCCACGCTATAAAGGCAAATTCCAAAACATCATGCCACAGGAGAACCTAGAGCTAATATTGGCTAACAAACAAGCAACTCTGGTTAACCGCTTGGTGGGGCATTCCCAGCACACAGCGACGGTGATGTTTTTCCAACGAGCCGTAGGAGGCAACATGGAAGAGGTGTTCGTGGTGCACACAGCCAAAGTGGCGTTGGACACAGGGGTTTCATGACCATGGTGTGGACTGACTTTTCAAGTACCGCTCACACGACTGGTTATACTGCATCGATCGAAAGTGACAGGAGACAGCAGTTGTCAACTATGGTAACAAACTACTTCTCGTCCCATATCGATGTTCTCCCTCACCGGTCATTCCCCTTTGACTATTGGGCCTGTAAACTTGAAACCTGGCCTGAATTGTCACAATATGTCTTACAGGAGCTCGCTTGTCCTGCTGCTAGTTTGTTATCTGAACGAGTCTTCAGTGCTGCTGGATCAATCCTGACAGAAAAAAGGACCCGTCTGTCGACCCAAAATGTTGATGATCTAACCTTCATTAAAATGAACCATGCATGGGTGTTAGGGTTCTAAGTGGGAACCCGAGAGTGGACCCTCTGGGTCGTGGCTCCAGAGCCCCCGAGGGCGAGCGGACCAGGTGATGGCCACCCCCTATACAGGGAGTGTTAGGGGCAGGCCCAAGGGGGGTGAGACCACGACAGCCGGAACCAAAGGGACGACCCAGGGAGTGTACAGAGGGAAAGGCCAAAGGATGCTGACTAGAGTAGACCCGGAGTAGGAGGGAACAGACTGAGGGAACCAGGACCGATCAGGACGGAGCCGGAGCAGAGGTGCTGGAATGGAAGAAGGAAGGAAGGAAGATTAGGAGGGACTGGCCTAGGGGTACAGACAGGGCCCTAGCTAAGGGGCTAACGAAGACAGCAGCAGGGGAGGACCAGGCAAGGGACAGGCACGGAAACAGGAAGGAAGACAGCAGAGGGAACTGAGCAGAGATCCCAGACGGGGCTACGGAGCGGTGAGCAGAGCGCAGACTAGGAGAGTGGAGGGACCTGAGAGTCGGGGGCGACGCTGCGCAGGAACGCTAAGCGCCACAGAGCAAGACAAACAGGCGTCTTACCACTCAAGACGCCAGACAGAAATACCCGGTGGGCGCCGCCATGTTGGGGCGGAGCCACCGGGTCACGTGCTCCCAGGATGCCCCGCGGTCAGAAACGAGCGAGTGCGCATGTGCGTGCCTCTGACGCGCCGTGACCCTGCAAAGCCAGAC
This sequence comes from Dendrobates tinctorius, assembly GCF_039654945.1. Classification (NCBI taxonomy): domain Eukaryota; kingdom Metazoa; phylum Chordata; class Amphibia; order Anura; family Dendrobatidae; genus Dendrobates; species Dendrobates tinctorius. The sequence goes on along the minus strand of NW_027361743.1, from coordinate 34,343,288 downwards.
AGGGCACGGCGCGAGGATGGAGGAGGGGTGCACCGGGAGGAGGAGGACCCCAGGTGAGCGTCGGGGCGCGTAATAATGGGTTTCAAAGGATTTTGTCCCACCCTCCCCTGCTGTCACGTAGGTTGCCAGAAAAATGGCTTGCTTTTGTCCTCTTCTTCCACGAACTTCTCCAATTACTCCATTTGCAGCTGCTGAATATCCAACATCAACATATGCCATTTTTTCCACCTCCCTAACTGGGCTGCCTGCTCCCACAGGGCCGGGGTCACCACGAGGCGCACGCACCTGTGCGAGTGCCATTGCCCTGGACAGGTGGGTGGGCACACTCTTTGGCAAAGGCACTGGCACAAGGTCCCTCATAGTAGAATCAAGTGTCTCTGACGGTGGGGGTGCACACCCGCCGTCAGACACACCGGCGTACTATGAGGGGCCCTGTGCCAGTACTGCCGCCCATGAGTGGGCCCCCCCTGCTTGCTCAGGGCACCAGCACTTGACTTACCTCTCCCTGCTCCACTACTGTGTAGTCTGGCCTGTTAAATACTGCACTGGGACTGCCAATACAAATTTGGTGAAATGATAGATGATGATTAAGAGGTAGGTATGCACTGTCCTGCTGGGCTCTATCTTCAGATAATCAATGGCTTCCATTTGTTATGGACGTCGACTCACAATGAGATGCAGTGGTGGTTTATCATCAGCTTTCACGGTTTTCCGACTCACAGACGTGTGACATTCCTGCCCACATTTTTAAATGTGTCCTCTCATGCCAATCCAATAGAATCGCCTACGGCCTGTGGCTTGTGTCTTTTGCACTCCAAAGTTACCTGACAGATCATGATAGGCAGTGAGGGCGATGTCTACATCTGTCCCTGTGATCACAATTTGATGGAGATGAGTAACGGTGATGGGTTCCACGTTACTGCGATACAGCAAACCTTTCTTCACAAGAACTGTTTTCACTGTCTCCACACACAAAGTAATTGAGGGTCAGCGTCGCCTCTGAGAATTCTCCCGGGAGTTTTTACCGTGATTACTAGTAATTCCAAAATTTCTGCAATCAGTCGACTTTCCGTCTGTACTTGTATCCATCTCGTTTCCTCTTGCGTAGAGTCTGGACTGTCTTACTGAGACTGAAATATATATGAAGATTGAAAAATACCCCAACAGTGTATACTTGTAATTACCAAAAGAAGAAGCAGTCAAAAATCCATAAAACTATAATGTTTATTGAAAATAGTAATAAAACATTAATAAATATGGACACACAGTATTTGGAAAGGGAAAAGGAACAGCATATAGATGAACACAATGGTCATGAAGGGCCAACGAGGCTGCAGACACCCCGTCAGGATAATAGAATGCAGAGCTAGATAATATAGCTAATAAAAGTCAAGGGGATATAAAAACTATATAGTATAACAAATCATATAGCAAGTGCTGCTATCCTTCATAGGAAATATTCCCTGACAAAGTGCAAAACGCACAAATAGAATTGGTGCATAATAAGCATCATAGCGATGGCATGAAAAGACTGCATTGCTATACCTGAGATACGGGGGGAGGCAGCAGGGTCGGTCCTTATACTATATAGTTTTTATATCCCCTTGACTTTTATTAGCTATATTATCTAGCTCTGCATTCTATTATCCTGACGGGGTGTCTGCAGCCTCGTTGGCCCTTCATGACCATTGTGTTCATCTATATGCTGTTCCTTTTCCCTTTCCAAATACTGTGTGTCCATATTTATTAATGTTTTATTACTATTTTCAATAAACATTATAGTTTTATGGATTTTTGACTGCTTCTTCTTTTGGTAATTTCTAGTAAATGTGCAGTTGTCCTGCATTTGTCCTGCCTCAATTATGTGGATCATGATATATGATTTATATTATTGATCTTCTTTTATGGCCATTATATATCGTTGATATTTGGCCTCCACATATAATATGTCTATTACCCTTTTATTACAGTGTATACTTGTGTACGCTTCGAATACATAACCCTTTTTACTTTTGTCTAAACCATACTGAGGCTGTGAGTGTCTTTGTCGGACTCCGGAAATATACACGCAGATTTTTAATGTTTAAACTATTCTATATATACCTGCTATCCAGTGATACTGTACCCTTTCTCAACTTTGTACAATCACGTCAAATCCATACTGGGCCTGAGACCCTCTGAGTCTGCCTCCTGATATATAGACATAGGTTTTTAATGTTTAAACTATGCTATATATACCTGTTATCCGGTGATACTGTACCCTTTCTCAAAGTAAATGAGGGTCAGCATCACCTCTGAGAATTCTCCCGGAAGTTTTTACAATGATTAGTAATTCTAAAATTTCTGCAATCAGTTGACTTTCCGTCTATACTTGTATCCATCTCGTTTCCTCTTGCGGAGAGTCTGGACTCTCTTTCTGAGACTGAAATATATATGAAGATTGAAAAATACCCCAACAGTGTATACTGGTGTACTGTTATGAATGGGTCGCCGAGGAAAAAAAAAAAAAACAAGCTAAGCCTCAGAAAACCAGAGAGGTTGGTAACTATGCAGACTGCAGATCCCTGATTCTAACTCACAACTAGCAGCAGTCGTGGAAGGTTCCTACATTGGTCCTAGACGCCTGGTCACAACCGGAGAGCTAAATAAGCCTAAAGCAGGAAAAGAGGAAAACTAACTGCCCCAGAGCAGACCCCAAAGGAAAGACAGCCCCCACATGTATTGACGGTGTTACAAGATGAAAACACATACAAAGGCAGGAAAATAAGCTGAGCAAACGATGGGGCCAAACTAACTAGAAAGGACAGGAAAGGAAAGACACTGTCTGCAATCTGCCAAACACCCGACCAAAGATAATGTCCAACACATCCGATAGCAAAATTAACCCTGAAGTCATTAGACTTCTCCCACTATATCAGCACTCTGAAATATTCTGAGACAGAGCAAAAAGAGGCCAATCTAATAAGGGACAAAAAAAAGCAAATTGGCAAATACAGATAAATAAGAGTGGAAATTCAGCACAGCCCAGCCGGGCTGACTGACCCCACAAAAAACTGAATTGACCAACAAGAGCAAGTGTGAACATTAGCAAAAACAAACTTAACTTGAGAAGACTGGAACAGAGCTGAGTCCAAGACCTGAGAAGCAGACTGAATCACCAGCACCAGGATTGGGCATCGGCTGTCTTATATCCAGTCTGATACTCCAGAGATCCAATCGTTATCCTTCCTCACCAGGTGGCAAATCACTACCAATTAAACCAAGCTCACTACCTCCTGTCACCACCAGAGGGAGAACGGAAGGAGAACTCTCAACTGGTGGGGTGTACGGTGTGGAGCAGAGCCGGGTCTGTATGAGGTGTACAGAGAGGAGCCGCGTGTGTACGAGGTGTACGAAGCAGAGCCGGAGGTGTACGGAGCGGATGTGTGTACAAGGTCTACGGAGCGGAGCAGTGTGTGTATGAGGTGTACGGAGCAGAGCCGGAGGTTTACGGAGCGAAGGTATGTACAAGGTCTACGGAGCGGAGCCGTGTGTGTACGAGGTGTACGGAGCGGAGCAGAGCCGGGTGTGTACGAAGCGGAGCCGGAGGTGTACGGAGCGAAGGTATGTACAAGGTCTACGGAGTGGAGCCGTGTGTGTGCGAGGTGTGCGGGGTGGAGCAGAGCCGGGTGTGTATGGGGTGTACAGAGCGGAGCCGCGTGTGTACGAGGTTTACGAAGCAGAGCCGGAGGTGTACGAGGTGTACGGAGCGGAGGTGTGTGCAAGGTCTACGGAGTGGAGCAGTGTGTGTATAAGGTGTACGGAGCGGAGCCGGAGGTGTATGGAGCGGAGGTATGCACAAGGTCTACGGAGCGGAACCATGTGTGTACGAGGTGTACGGAGCGGAGCCGGATGTGTGCGAGGTGTACGGAGTGGAGCAGAGCCGGGTGTGTACGAAGCGGAGCCGGAGGTGTGTACAAAGTCTACGGAGCGGAGCCTTGTGTGTACAAGGTGTATGGAATGGAGCCCTGTGTATACAAAGTGTACGGATCTGAGCCTTGTGTTTACGGAGCGGAGCAGATCCGGATGTTTACAGAATGAAGCCGTGTGTGTGCGGGGTGTACGGAGCGGAGCTGCTTGTGTATGGAGCGGATTCGCGTGTGTACGAGGTGTATGGAGCAAAGTCGCATGTGTTCAAGGTTTACGGAGTGGAGCCATGTGTGTACAAGGTGTACAGAGCGTGGCCACGTGTGTACAAGGCGTACGGAGCAGAGTCGCATTTGTACGAGTTTTACGGAGCGGAGCCAACTCGCACGTGACGTTCTACCGAAAGTGACGTGCTGGAAGCTGACCGGAAATGAGGTAATTTCGGGAGGAGATTGTGACGGAACCATGGAGGCACGTCAGAGAATGCTTCAGATCACCGTGTCCTCCTCCGACAGCGTGGACAGAGGGATTGCCTTGGAATCGGGGATGCCGGCCATGTGAACGGATCATGATATGTCCTGCATCGGGAGACTCAGGTGGGTATTACATTGGGAGCCGGGCTGCTATAGTATCTTTATACAATACTAGCTGAAGAGCCCGGCGCTGCCCGGGCATAGTAACTAACTGTGGTTAGTTATAGTAAATTATAATTATCCTCCATCCCATAGTCCCCTGCCCATATACCCATCATACATATCCTCCATCCCATAGTCGAGTGCCCACATACCCATCACATGTCCTCCATCCCATAGTCCCATGCCCATACACCCATCATACATATCCTCCATCCCATAGTCCCGTGCCCATATACCCATCATATATATCCTCCATCCCATAGTCCCGTGCCCATATACCCATCATACATATCCTCCATCCCAGAGTCCCGTGCCCATATACCCATCACACATCCTCCATCCCATAGTCCCATGTCTATATACCCATCATACATATTCTCCATCCCATAGTCCCATGCCCATATACCCATCATACATATTCACAATCCCATTGTCGAGTGCCCATATACCCGTCATTCATATCCTCCATCACAAAGTCCAGTGCCCATATACCCATCACACATCCTCCATCCCATAGTCCCATGCCCATATACCCATCATACATATTCGCCATCCCATAGTCGAGTTCCCATATACCCATCACACATCCTTCATCTCATAGTCCCATGCCCATATACCCATCACACATCCTCCATCCCATAGTCCCGTGCCCATATACCCATCATACATATCCGCCATCCCATAGTCCCGTGCCCATATACCCATCATACATATCCTCCATCCCATAATCCAGTGCCCATATACCCGTCATACATATCCTCCATCCCATAGTCCAGTGCCCATATACCCATCACACATCCTCCATCCCATAGTCAACCATTATGACATCATAATGAGCAGCGGCGGGGCTTGCAACCTATGATGACATCAGCGTCACCATGGCAACCATTGTGACATCATAATGAGGGGTGGGGCTTGATACACACACACTGTTTCCCCAGTAGGCAAATAGGGGCATTATGACATCATAATGAGGGGCGGGGCTTGACGCGCACACACTTTTTCCCCCAGTATGTAGATAGGGGCAAAATTGTTTGGTGAATTGGAACGCGCGGGGTTAGAATTTCGCCTCACAACATAGCTTCTTATGACCCCGCTCTCGGGGTCCAGACGTGTGACTGTGCCAAATTTTGTGGCTGTAGCTGCGACAGTTCGGATGCCTATCCCGGACATACACACATACATACACACATACATACACACTTTGAGCTTTATATATTAGATTTCTTTATCTCTCTGTTTCTTTCTCTCTCTGTTCTTTCCTTCTTTCTCTCTCTAATCTTTCTTTTTTCTTTCTCTCTCTCTGTTCTTTCTTTCTTTTCCTCAGTACCAGCCACTGTGCCAAAAATGGCTGATGTATATACACTATACACTGTATATACATCAGCCTCGAGTCAGCACCTATCTATACATAAGCCTCAGCAACAGCATATACGTAAGCCTCAGCACCAGTATATACAGTTAGGTCCATATATATTTGGACAGAGACAACATTTTCCTAATTTTGGTTCTAGAGTCTAGACATTACCACAATGAATTTTAAACAAAACAATTCAGATCCAGTTGAAGTTCAAACTTTCAGCTTTCATTTGAGGGTATCCACATTAAAATTAGATGAAGGGTTTAGGAGTTTCAGCTCCTTAACATGTGCCACCCTGTTTTTAAAGGGACCAAAAGTAATTGGACAATTGACTCCAAGGCAATTTCATGGACAGGTGTGGGCAATCCCTTTGTTATGTCATTCTCAATTAAGCAGATAAAAGGCCTGGAGTTGATCTGAGGTGTGGTGCTTGCATTTGGAAGGTTTTGCTGTGAAGGAAACAGTCGGTCAAAGGAGCTCTCCATGCAGGTGAAACAAGCTACCCTTAAGCTGCAAAAACAGAAAAATCCCATCCAAGAAATTGCTACAACATTAGGAGTGGCAAAATCTACAGTTTGGTACATCCTGAGAAAGAAAGAAAGCACTGGTGAACTCATCAATGCAAAAAGACCTGGGCGCCCACGGAAGACAACAGTGGTGGATGATCGCAGAATAATCTCCATGGTGAAGAGAAACCCCTTCACAACAGCCAACCAAGTGAACAACACTCTCCAGGAGGTAGGCGTATCAATATCCAAATCTACCATAAATAGAAGACTGCATAAAAGTAAATACAGAGGGTTCACTGCACGGTGCAAGCCACTCATAAGCATCAAGAATCAAAAGGCTAGACTGGACTTTGCTAAAAAACATCTAAAAAAGCCAGCACAGTTCTGGAAGAACATTCTTTGGACAGATGAAACCAAGATCAACCTCTACCAGAATGATGGAAAGAGAAAAGTATGGCGAAGGCGTGGTACAGCTCATGATCCAAAACATACCATATCATCTGTAAAACACGGCGGAGGCAGTGTGATGGCTTGGGCATGCATAGCTGCCAGTGGCACTGGGTCACTAGTGTTTATTGATGATGTGACACAGGACAGAAGCAGCCGAATGAATTCTGAGGTATTCAGAGCCATACTGTGGGCTCAGATCCAGCCAAACTGATTGGTCGTCGTTTCATACTACAGATGGACAATGACCCAAAACATAAAGCCAAAGCAACCCAGGAGTATATTAAAGCAAAGAAGTGGAATATTCTTGAATCGCCAAGTCAGTCACCTGATCTCAACCCAATTGAGCATGCATTTCACTTGTTAAAGACTAAACTTCAGACAGAAAGGCCCACAAACAAACAGCAACTGAAAACCACCGCAGTGAAGGCCTGGCAGAGCATCAAAAAGGAGGAAACACAGCATCTGGTGATGTCCATGAGTTCAAGACTTCAGGCAGTCATTGCCAACAAAGGGTTTTCAACCAAGTACTAGAAATGAACATTTTATTTACAATTATTAAATCTGTCCAATTACTTTTGGTCCCTTTAAAAACAGGGTGGCACATGTTAAGGAGCTGAAACTGTTAAACCCTTCATTCAATTTTAAAGTGGATACCCTCAAATGAAAGCTGAAAGTCTGAACTTCAACTGCATCTGAATGGTTTTGTTTAAAATTCTTTGTGGTAAGGTCTAGAACCAAAATTAGAAAAATGTCCCTGTCCAAATATATATGGACCTAACTGTACATCAGCACCTGTATAATACACAGGTGCTGGGGCTGATGTATATACAGGTGCTGGCGGGGGTGATGTATATACTGGTGCTGACTTGAGGCTGATGTATATATGGGCTGCATGTATATACATCACTGATCAGCCTCTAGTCAGCACCTATATATACACCAGAACCTGTATATACATCAGCCCCAGCACCCGTATATACACCAGCCCCAGTACCTGTATATACATCAGCCCCAGCACCCGCATATACATCTGCCCCTGCACCCGTATATACATCAGCCCCAGCACCCTTATATACATCAGCCCCAGCACTCATATATACATCACCACAGCACTCGTATATACATTATATATATATATAATGTATATAATATACACTCGTATATACGTATATACATTATATACAGTATATACTGATTAAATTTGCTGATGACACAAAGCTAGGAGGGATAGCTAATACTAGAGAAGAGAGAGAGAGGATTCAAAAAGATTTAAATAAACTGGAGAAGTGGGCAGCAACTAACAGAATGGTTTTTAACAGGGAGAAATGCAAAGTACTACATCTGGGCAATAAAAATGAAAAAAGCAGATATAGAATGGGAGGAATAGGGCTAAGTGACAGCACATGTGAAAAAGACTTGGGTATACTAATAGATCACAGACTGAATATGAGTCAACAGTGTGATGCAGCAGCAAAAAAGGCAAATGCAATTCTAGGATGTATTAACAGAAGCATACAGTCTAGATCACGTGAAGTCATTATTTCCCTCTACTCCTCTTTGGTCAGACCTCATCTGGAATATTGTGTCCAGTTTTGGGCACCACATTTTAAAAAAGACATCAACAAACTGGAGCAAGTTCAGAAAAGAGCGACCAGAATGGTGACCGGTCTGCAAACCCTGTCTTATGAGGAAAGGTTGCATGATTTGGGAATGTTTAGTTTGCAAAAGAGAAAACTGAGAGGAGACTTAATAGCTGTCTACAAATATCTAAAGGGCTGTCACATTTTAGAAGGATCAACTTTATTCTCATTTGCACGAGGAAAGACTAGAAGCAATGGGATGAAACTGAATGGGAGGAGGCACAGATTAGATATTAGAAAAAACTTTTTGACAGTTAGAGTGATCAATGAGTGGAACAGGCTGCCACGAGAAGTGGTGAGTTCTCCTTCAATGGAAGTCTTCAAACAGAGGCTGGACAGACATCTGACTGGGATGATTTAGCGAATCCTGCTTTGAGCAGGGGGATGGACCAGATGGCCCAGGAGGTCCCTTCCAACTCTACGATTCTATGATTCTATGATTAGCCCCAGCACTCGTATATACATCAGCCCCAGCACCCTTATATACATCAGCCACAGCACTCGTATATACATCTGTCCCAGCACCCGTATATACATCAGCCCCAGCACCTTTATATACATCAGCCCCAGCACTCGTATATACATCTGTCCCAGCACCCGTATATACATCTGCCCCAGCACCCGCATATACATCTGCCCCAGCACCCGTATATACATCAGCCCCAGCACTCGTATATACATATGTATATACAGTAGTCTAAATGTGATATATATTCAGCAGTATGTAACATAATATAGTATAATACTGTCAATTATAATGTAGAGTTGTGTGTATATAGTGTAGAGCTGTTCATATAGTATGTTGCTGTGTATATAGTGTGGAATCCACACTATATACACTGGCCCATCTTTACACTATACAGTATATACACAGCTCCACTCTATATTCCTTACCACGGTATATATTGTGGAGCTGTATACATTGTGTATACTACTCCTGTCCTGTATACATGGTGTAAATATAAGTATCTGCTCTAAGTGTGTGTATCTATGAAAATAAAAAGCACTCCGATGAATTGTGCAAAGTGGTGGACTCTTTATTTGCCCATGTGACAAAGCTTTGGATCTATAACAGATCATTTCTCTGCTATGGAATTGAAATATTACCACATGGGCTAATAAAGAGTCCTCCACTTTTCTCTTATTTAATCATTTAATCGGTGTGCTGATTATTTTCTTTTTATAAATGCCTTTGATTTAAGGGTGTGTGTCCTAAAAGCAATTCACCCACTGCTTAATATTTGGTGGTGCTCAATTATGACACATATCAAGGCTGACATCACCACCCGGCAAAAGCGGGCAATTGCCGTCAGGGACTTGTCATGCTATGGGGCTCGTAAGTAGGGGCTCCGGTGCCAGCGCTGACACAGTGGAAAACAATGATGAGTGAGGGAGCCATCTGCTGATGCTCCCTCTCTCATCTTTCCCCCTCTGCGTCTGAGCTTTGTGATGTCTTAGTGCAGAGGGTGCAATGACATCACTACAGCGAATCATCTATGCCAAGCAGTGCAGAGGATCAGAATACATTGAGGAAACCAGAGCAGTGGGGACAGGGAGAAGTATTATATGGGGCCCATTGTACTGTATGAAGTAATACTGTATATGGGGCCCATTATACTGTATAAAGTAATATATGGGGCCCATTATACTGTTTGAAGTAATATACAGTATGAGGGCCCATTATACTGTATGGGCCGTTATATGGGGCCCATAAAACTGTATGCAGTAATGTATGGGGCCCATAATAGTGTATGGAGCATTATATGGGCTCATTGTACCATATGGAGGAATATGTGGGGTCCATTGTACTGTATGGATCAATATATGGGGCCATTATACTGTATGGAGCGTTATGTGTTGCCCATAATACTGTATGGAGGACTATGTGATGCCCATAATACTGTATGTAGGACTATGTTGTGCCCATAATACTATGAAGGACTATGTCGTTCCCATAATACTGTATGGAGGACTATGTGGTGCCCATAATACTGTATGGAGGACTATGTGGCGCCCATAGTACTGTATGGAGGTCTATGAGGTGCCTATAATACTCTATAGAGGACTATATGGTGCCCATAATACTGTAAAGAGGACTATGTGGTACCAATAACAATGTATGGAGGACTAAGTTGTGCACATAATACTGTATGGAGGGTTATCCAAATTCGGAAGTTCTCCCCTATCTTTTGGATAGGGGATGACTTTCTGTTTGTTGTGGATCTGACCGCTGGGACCCCCATGATCCTAGGAAACGTAGCTTTGAAGAGCACCATGTAAATGGAGCTGTGGTCCAATCATACGCACAGTGACACCATTAACATGTGGCTCTTTAAATAACTCCTTTAATAGAGTGATGAGGGGACGACAAAGTATAGCAAAAATTCACTGATCGGGGCTGGTGAGTGTTATAATTTGTGGGCTGGTGGGGTTTGTGTGGCAGGGCTGCTTTTTTGTCCCAGTCCGGCCCTGGTTTCCGGAGTGTAATGTAGACGCAAATATATGTTTAAGTCCCTGCAGAAGTCAAAAATTTGAAAAACCAATGAAAAATATTTGAAAAATGTATGTAAATAATTTCAAATCAATCTACTTTTTCCCGGAATGTTATCAGATCTAAAATATAAAAAAATTAGCGTACTTTGCATGGTTGCATTCATAATTGTCCAAACTAATGAAATATTATATTTATCCATAATGGTGAACTGCAAAAGAAACGAAAAAAAATGAAATAGCAGAATTGTCGTTTTTTGGTCACTTCGACCAGAAAGGCATATGGATCCCAAGATGGTAAAGACAAAACTACAGTTGGTATCAGAAAAACCCCAAGCCCTCACATAATTCTATCAACCCAAGACTAAACATTTTAGAGCTCTTGGAAGGCAAGAAGGAAAAATAGAATTGAAGAGAGGCCCAATGGGAATCTGTCACCCAAGGGCATGAGTGGGGTGTGCACCAGTCACCCACACAGTATGAGGACCCCACTGCTTCCCACTCAATATAATGGCCCTCACATCCCCCCTTTCATTATCATGGTCCCCACATCACTTCACACTTTATGAAGGCCCCACACAGCACCTCACATAGTATAGTGGTTGGCATATCCCCTCACGTAGTAGACTAGGCCATTATTTTAAAGTAGGATGCTGGTGAGGTCTTCATGCTGAGTGGACCATTTTACTGAGTGAGGAGATGTGAGAGCCATTTTACTGTGTGAGCGCTATCAAAATGTGTTAGTGGCTGTGGGGAACCATCACACTGTGTGATGGGCTATGGGGGCCACTATAATGGGTGAGGTGCTGTGTGAGGCCACCATAAAGTGTGAGGGGTTGTGGGGGCCATCATACTGAATGAGTGGAAGAGGGGCCCTCTTTTTGAGTGGAGGGCTGTGGGGGGGCTTCATTCTGTGAGTGGGCGCTGATACTAATTAAGCGGCTGTGGGGCCATCATACTGAATGGGCTGTGGGGGTCTTCACTTTGAGAGTGGGCTGCTGGTTTCACCATACTAAACGAGGGTTGTTATACTGCGTGGGGATCATCATGATGACAGGACATCATGCTGTGTGGAGGCCATGATACTGTTTATGTATGGAGGAGGCGACCATAACTATATCATGCTATGGGGGAACACTATAGGGGCATCATGCTATGGCGGTATTATATTTTGTTGCTCGCACTGCGGGGACATCACAATGTAAGTGTGAAGTGACTCTGTTGGAGTGATTCACTGTGGGAATATCAAAATCCGTGTGTGTGGGGGTAGGGGCATTACTATAAACATGTTTTATAATGGCCATAAAAGGGGTATCGCTGATGAGGACAATAAGGGGCTTCAATTGGAAAATAATTGCTGCTTATGTGTCATAATACATGTCCTTCTCCTGGCTGATGAAGGTTGGGACATTGCCGAATATGTATATGTATGTGTGTGTGTTGTGTATAAATATATATTACGTGTATATTTTTATGTAGGGTGTGAGGGAGTGGGGGCAAGTAGAATGGCTGCCTGGAATCCTATGATGACACAATTCCCAGAACACCGCCCCCTATCAGTGGAAATGAAAGAAAATCCAATGATAACACCAAATGTTTGAAGATTTTATCCTCAGCATTAGAATATATGGTTAGATGGATCTTTCTATACAGAATGAGAAGATAAACGAAACTGTAAGAAAAAGATTAAATGTGATATAATGTCATAAGATGAGAATTGGAAATAGGAAAAGCTCAGCCAAACCTCTGTAACCACGGCTGTAATCTTATACCTGGAAAACTGCCAGGATTTTACTGTGTTTCATTCATGCCTATGTGTGCCGCCATCATTATTAGCTGCTTTATAAGGGGCAGACAATGAGAGAAAAAGTATTGGTTATTGCGCTGCATTGTGACATCATCACTTTCCTTATATGGAAGCTGGTAGTGATGTCACACAGGTGAGTGATGTCACAATAGAGCGGAACCTATAAACACTCCGTCCCATCTCACTGGCTCAGACTTGGTATTTGTTTGTCTCCTGACTGCACTTACCTAGATCTTCTCCTTGTGGATTAGTGATTTTACTTGCGAATTACTTGTGAATTAGCGGATTACGTCTGTATTAGTGGATTACTTCTGGAATTTCCTGAAGATCATTGACTGAGGACTTCTCCATCTGGAGGTAAATCTATTGTGTGCTTTTATTTATGAAACTAGAAGTTTTTGTCTCATTAGATTTCGTATATTCATGAAATTTTTCTCTTATGGAAAAACATAACAATCGCATGAAGGATTGTTCGGGAAAATGAGGAAAAAATTCGCAATGCACTAAAATTGAAAAAAAAACAAACCTGAAATATTGCCATTGTGTTTTGGGTTTTAATTTACAGTGTTAATTATCCAGTAAAAATGACCTGGTAATAGTGGAGTACTGGCAATCATGCCTGGTCATGCCAGTACTATGAGGCCTGATGGGTGAGGGGGTCCGGTGAATGTAGAATTAAATAGTGGGGACATTTTTGTAAGCACCATATAGTAGAATTGCTATAAAATGGGCGAGAAAACTAAGGGGCCTTCAACAGGAAAACAACTACTGTTCACTTGTAATAATACATGCCCTTCCCCTTGTTTTTGAAGGTTGGGGCTCCACCAAAATTATATATAAATATATATGTCTGTGTACACACACATATAATATATATAGACACACACACACGTATAAATATGCGTATATACATATAATTTTTTTCTAGGGGGTGAAAGAGTGGGGTCAATAAGAACTTTTGCTATGAGGCCCCAATATGCCATCACTTCTATCATGGAAATGTTATCATCCATCTAATAGACTGTATGAGGAGATGAGGTCCTGGTGATGGTCGGCCTAGAATCAGATGATGTCACAATTCCCAGAACACTGCCCCCATCAGTGAAAATGTGAGAAAATCCAATGACAGCACCAAATGTTTGAAGACTTTATCCTGAACATTAGATTATATAGTTAGATGTATCGTTATAGAGGAAATGAGAAGATAAAGAAAACTGTCAGAAAAAGATTAAATTTGATATAATGTTATATGATGTGAATTAGAAATAGGAAAAGCTCAGCCAAACCTCTGTAACCACCGGCTGTAATCTGTTACCTGGAAAACTGCCAGGATTTTATTTCATTCATCCCTATTTGTACCACCATCATTATCAGCTGATTTATAAGGGGCAGACAATGAGGGAAAAAGTATTGGTTATTATTCTGCATTGTGACATCATCACTTTCCTTATATGGAAGCTGGTAGTGATGTCACACAGGTGAGTGATGATGTCACAATAGAGCGGAACCTATAAACACTCCGTCCCATCTCACTGGCTCAGACTTGGTATTTGTTCGTCTCCTGACTGCACTTACCTAGATCTTCTCCTTGTGGATTAGTGATTTACTTGCATATTACTAGTGGATTAGCTGATTACATCTGGATTATTGGATTAATTCTGGATTAGCGTAATATTTCTGGATTTTCTGGAGATTTTTCTGGAGATCATTGACTGAGGACTTCTCCATCTGGAGGTAAATTTATTGTGGCTGTTATGAAATTAGAAGTTTTCCTCCTGATTATTTTTCTTGTACCCTGGTGTATGGGAAGCGGCCATTGCCCCTAGAGATGAGTAACTCGTCCGGCAAAATCATGGCACAATGCAACAGATAAACCGTTTTCATGAATTTTGGTTTTTATTTGCAAATCAGAAAACAAATCCAGTCCTCAGTGATAAAAGTAGGAATCGCCGACAGAAAACCAGGGAGCAAATCTCCATGTCCAGCTATTTACAGGGGGATGAGGGGATATTTGTTTTAGAGATAAATACTAGTAATAATAATGGCAGCCAGCGCTCTACCTGTATGGGGCATAGCGAGCTGCACCATGGATTATGGCACCATGTAACATGTCTCCAATGTTTTCTCATCCCCTTCAGATCTCCCTCCTGACTCTGTCTGGTCCAGGACCACAGAGGGGACGTCAGTCACCACCTACAGAAGCTGAGAAGGGAACTTCAGCGTGTACAGGACTCGGCAGAGCCGGACATCTTTAGAGTGAGTATAATTGCGGAGGTGCCGGTTTGTGGTGACCGGGTATACCATCGCTGTACACAGCATCAGACTGGAGTACCTTGGGCTCACCAGAGAAAATCATTCTTGGGGCCCACTTGTATAGCTACATAGACATAAATGCAAGACCAACAATTGTGTGGTAAAACACACTTGTGTTATGGTATAACATAAGGTAGTACATGTCTTAATGATATAACAGGAGTTGGGGTAGCCCCCCTCATTGAATATAATGCAGACCCCCTCATAGAATATAATGCAACCCCTCTCATAGAATATAATGCAGACCCCCTCATGGAATATAATGTAGACCCCCTCATGGAATATAATGCAGACCCCTCTCACAGAATATAATGTAGCCCTCACACAGAATATATTGTAGCCCTCCTCAGAGTAAAATGTAGCCCCATCACAGGGTATAATGCAGCCCCCCATAGAATATGATGTAGATTCCTCACAGTATAATGAAGCCCCATCATAGGGTATAATGCAGCCCCCCATAGAATATAATGTAGCCCCCTCGCAGGGTATAATGTAGCCCCATCACAGGGTATAATGCAGCCCCCCATAGAATATAATGTAGATTCCTCACAGTATAATGAAGCCCCATCATAGGGTATAATGCAGCCCCCCATAGAATATAATGTAGCCCCCTCGCAGGGTATAATGTAGCCCCCTCATAGGGTATAATGCAGTCCTACATAGAATATAATGTGGTTTCCACATAGGGTATAATCCAGTCCTACAGTTTTATGGCCACCAGTACCCACTCACTTGTTCCCCTGCTGCTCTAGGATCTGCTCCGTTCTCAGCAGCTACACTGCTGTCTGACCGACACACAACATGTTGCACGATGAAGTGATGTCATTGTGCACCGGCTGTGTCAGAGGCAAAGGGAAATGATGGGGGAGGGAGAATCATCTGACGCGCTGTACTCCATTATTGTTTTCAACTGTATCGGCATTCATGGGCACTGGGGAGAGCACCCTGTAGGGGAAGGGGCTGTAAGCCCTGAAACATTTTAGTATTTATTACCCATTATAAATCAGTTTCAAATATTTCTGAAATTTGAGTGAAAGAAGAACAACATCTGTAATGTGAAATATTATATTATTTGCATTTATATTGTAGAAATAATAATTATCTTTTAATTATAATAAGTATTAATTTCATTGAGAATTTCATGACATTTCCTCAAACATCATATTCCATTTTTAGCAGATTTGCTCTTCTGATTATATGATGAAGCAATCCAGCATGGCATCCAGCGATCAGGATAAAGGCCTGTTGGCCGTGTTGGACCTGCTCGTTGTCCCACTCCTGGAGGACACAATTCCAGGCATTATCAAATCATATGAGCCTGAAGAAATGAAGACCATGACCAGCATGCTAATAAATCATCTGCATGATCTGGATGGACAGGATTTGGTGAATGCCCTCCTGTTCTTGTCGACCATGACATCTGCCAGAGCGGACGCTGACAACTTTCTGTCTAATGAGCTCATTGATAAGACCTATCAACACATGCTGAAACCAGAAAGTGAGAAACATCAGGGAATAACTGGTGCAGCTATGACGCTCCTGGCCAATATTGCTGTATACCGCTCCCAAGACGTCATGGAGCGCTTGGAAAGCGATGAGGAGCATCCACAGATCAGCGCGCTGAAGACACTGGATCTCATTTCCACCAAAACCATCACAGGTTGGAAAGAGAGAAGTGCAGCGCAGAATATACTGACAGTGGATGACTTGATTACCCCTACACAACATCAAGCTGGACCACCTGACGGATTTGATTTTTATTATCATCTCCTGCACCCTAGCTATGGGTTCATAAATCACCTGGATGACGCTGATGTCCTCCATGACACAGACACAACCCAGGCTGGGATATGTCGTTACATTATATGTGTCTTAACTGATGAGGAAAGAAGAAAGATCATCCATTACCTGCTTATAGCAATGAGATCTGCTGTCAGAAAGAGCAGACTCATCAGTGTCATGATCTTCTCGGAGCTGTTACTCCATCATCCTGAGCTCCTGGAGGAGAAAATGGCAAAAGATTTAATCTTATTAACGGCTTCGAAGATATACAGTTCGGACGAACTTGAGAACTGTCTTGCTTTAGAAGCTATGGGAAATACCTGTAAAGGTGCACCAAGACAGGTGCATCAACTGAAAGACCTCATCTATCGCTGCCTTTACAGTAAACTAGTGGGTCGTCAGAAGCTAAAAGTGGTCATTGAATCCCTAAAAGCAATGTCAAAGTTTGTTACCCTGCTGAAAAGATCAAAACTTGGCAGTAAATTTGAGAGAATTGTCCAGCGTTGTACTGACTACCTAAACCACCCAAACCCGCTGGTTCGGACATACTCCACTTCACTATTTGCAGACCTCGCCAAGAACTGCAACAGGGACAAGAGAAGCTTCAGCCGCCACGTCAGGACATTCCTACCCGAGTTACTGATAAAGTTACACAGTAAAAACCAGCAGGATAAGGCATCCGGTATTGCAGCCTTGCTGCATTGTCTTCCTTACATCGGATGTAAGAACGTTCAAGAGCTGTTATGTGCTGATGGCGAAAAAGCCTACAAAATATATGAACAGCTCGGGAAAAAGGAACCTGCCCTTCTTGTGAGGATGATGATCCACAGCATTGAATATATTAAGCCGTATATGGCAGACGAGGTAGACGCTGTCATGAAACACCTCACTATGATAAGAGACGCGTTACCCTATGAAGAACTCTATCCGTCAGCATTATCTGACGTGTTTATAGGGTTGAGGAGACTCAATTCTAAGATATATACTCCAGTGGTGCATGAGGCAAGTATCCGCGCCATTGACATCCTGGGCACCAAGTGGAAGAGCATCAGCACTGTTAAAGCAGTGAAAGTTGGAACAGAGAGTTTCCTGATCTATGAAAAAGTGAAGAGAGTGGAAGTAATATTTTACGAGACTTCAGTGTGAAGCATCCATCACCAGATGTTACACTAAGGGTCAATGAATGAGACATCCTGAATACACTTAGATAAAACTCTTGACTATTGAAGACCATCTCAAGAACAATCCCCACATACCCCAATTTTCTTATGAAAAACTTAAAATAAAGAAAATAAAAAGAAAACTTACGGTGTTTCTCTGCTTATTGTAACTGGATGAAATGTTTCTGGACTGTTCCCAAATGTATTTTGATCATATCCTCTATATAAAGCTACTAGCTGAAGAGCCCAGCGCTGCCTGGGCATAGTAACTAACTGTGGTTAGTTATAACAAATTATAATTATCCTCCTTCCCATAGTCCCGTGCCCATATACCCATCATACATATCCTCCATCCCATAGTCGAGTGCCCATATACCCATCACACATCCTCCATCCCATAGTCCCATGCCCATATACCCATCATACATATTCTCCATCCCATAGTACCATGCCCATATACCCATCATACATATTCTCCATCCCATAGTACCATGCCCATATACCCATCATACATATCCTCCATCCCATAGTCCCGTGCCCATATACCCGTCATACATATCCGCCATCCCATAGTCCCGTGCCCATATACCCATCACACATCCTCCATCCCATAGTACCATGCCCATATACCCATCATACATATCCTCCATCCCATAGTCCCGTGACCATATACCCGTCATACATATCCGCCATCCCATAGTCCCGTGCCCATATACCCAACACACATCCTCCATCCCATAGTACCATGCCCATATACCCATCATACATATCCTCCATCCCATAGTCCCGTGCCCATATACCCGTCATACATATCCGCCATCCCATAGTCCCGTGCCCATATACCCATCACACATCCTCCATCCCATAGTCAACCATTATGACATCATAATGATCGGCGGGGCTTGCAACCTATGATGACATCAGCGCCACCATGGCAACCATTATGACATCATAATGAGGGGCGGGCTTGATACACACACTTTTTCCCCATTATGTAGATAGGGGCAAAATTGTTTGGTGAATTGGAACGCGTGGGGTTAAAATTTCACCTCACAACATAGCTTAGGACACTCTCGGGGTCCAGACGTGTGACTGTGCCAAATTTTGTGGCTGTAGCTGCGACGGTGCGGATACCAATCCTGGACATACACACATACATACATACATACATACATACAAACACTTGAGCTTTATATATTAGATATATCATGATACAGCTCCATCTTAACATGTCTATGTTTGTTGAGCTCTTAAAGGGGCTTTCTAGACTATGATTTTGATGACATAGGTCATCAACATCAGATTAGTCCCGGTCTGACATGTGAAACTCCTAACGATCAGATGTTAGCAGATCCCTCAGTCAGCAGAAAGCACACAATGCATTGAGCTGGAGCTACATAGCTTACGTGTCATCAGTACTGTGGTTCCTGTATGATCCGCAGTCTGATGTTGGCTGGTAATAACAACTCCTGGTATCTCCTGTTTAGCTGACTGCAGAATTCTGAATCCTTACAGCGTGTGCACTACACACTCTCAGTGCTCTCTGGTGTTGCTGGCGACAGTGGGTAATGACGTGACAGCATGAATGCAATTTGCATACATGCGGTCACCTGGCAATTGGATGTCTTTGGCCTTTCTCAATTCACTTGTATTCAATTGAGTGGATGTGGTTCTAAGTATGCAAATCACATACTTGCGCTCAGGGCTGTCACTAGGAATTTCAGGGCCCCATACTGGCAAAATTTTCGGGGCCCCCTTGAGACTCCACCCAGGCTCCACCCCTCGAACTGTCCACAGCCCCACCGCTCTCTCTTGGAAAAACTCCACTTCTCACCAATCACACATTAACAGTTCCCATCTCCAGATCACACACATAGCCAGCAGCTCTTGTTATGGCCAAAAGATTTTTTAAATCTACCACCATGACAAGGTAGACTCTTTTGGCTGGGCCCTACTCTACTCTAACCTATTAAAGATTTGCTAAAATATCCAATACAATTTAGGTATATTTTTTATTTATTTTTCAATTTTTAAAATGACCAATAATATCACATCCAAAGGGACAAATACCACCACACCATGCCCAGACACCATATTACCACCACATGGTGACCAATAATACCACATACAAGGAACAGATACAGCCATACCATGACCAGACCACATATTACCACCAGTGACAGAATAATAGCACATACAAGGGACAAATACCACCGCACCATGACCAGGCCACATATTACCAGCACATGGTGACTGGATACTACAATACTGATCATTAATAAAAAAAACATATTACTATCACCATAAGTGCCATAATACACAGGAGATCTGTACTTAGTATGTAGTGTCTGTGTACAGGTAATACAGTGATCACCAGTGACATTATACACAGAAGAAGCTCTTGAAAAACAATTCAAAACCTTCATAACTATTAAATGTGGTCGGGAACTAGTTAGATAACCATAATAATTCCCCCACCCAATAATAGGGACAAATTAAATAATAGTGGAGTACTCAAAATATCATGTAATTCAAGAAAAAAGTTAGAGTAACCATAAACCACAATAGGATGTAAAAAAATGCAAATCTTTATTAATACAAGTTAAAAACAGTATCACACATATATAAACACATAATAAAGGTAAATATAAAAGGAATAATCCCAGTGTAGCGCAGAGTGAAGCCCCCTTCATGTAAAGTGGCAGCGGGCAAAAGAGCCATATACTGCCAATATGTAGCATAAACTAGACAACAAGGCATGCTGTGCTTAATATCCAAGGACAGTATCTACATATGTCTAAGGCATCCAGATATAATATAAAGCATAGAGCCCAAAGTATTATGAATAATTCTAGCTCAAAAAGATACAAAATCAATCAATTCTGGGATAATACCCAGTATCTATAGTGCTCATGCCACTTACCCATAAGGGATATAGAATGCAGGGAGGATGCTGCGCTCAACCCCGACGCGCGTTTCGCCTCTGCTTTCTCAAGGGGAAGTGCCTATCAATCCTTAAAAAAACCCATATATAAACGCCACGCTCCAGGTGTTACTGATCAGAGTCGGCGCATGCGCAGTGTGGCCACATGGTAACCGCGCGATGATTCGCCGCCATCAGAGAGCAGCGCGCGTGTGTGGTAATACCACTAGACGTCATAAACACGCGCACGGCCCACAATATGATGGCCGGAGCATCGCGACCATTGACAGACACCGCGCATGCGCACAGGATCAGCGCCATTTTCTCGGAGACCTATTGTAGGCGGCCATACTAGTGCGGTCTAAACAAGTCATAAGACTGTTAAAAGGGACCAAATAATGGTGGGAGGAAGAAATGTAATTACTAGGACAAAAAGGGTCAAAGAAAGGTTCCCAATGTATAGTTATGATAATATATGAGGTGTCATAGAAAAATGCCATATAAACATAGGTTCACTAAGGGTATAGTATTATACATCAATTACAGATAAATTCCACCTAATATAAAATAAAATACGTCCCAAAGAGGGAGGGAAAGTTCCCAAACACCACAGATCATATATATAAATACCATTATAATGCAACAATTAAATATTAGAATTGGAGTACCATTAACATGATGATATACAATAATACAGGTATCATATGATCGCCATTAAGTGGTGATGCAAAAAATTATTACAGATCCCTCTTTGATGTCTTGACACACTACAATAAACCGTACATAAAAAGATATAGAACCACCCCACCCCTTCTCCCCCATATCATTAACCCCCCTTCAATAATGGCAGATCTTCAGTGAAACGTAGAAAATTCAGAATCAAAATACAGCAATATTTGTCCTCTAGGCGTCCAAATCATCCATGTTTCAGAGAAATCCCAGGCAACATGATCTCCTAGGGAGAGCGACTGCTGATCCAACTAGTTGTAAAAAACGTTGTTAAACCAACTCTTCCGCATTCAGACATGGGCGTCAAAAAAACAATAAAACTAAAAGGTGAAGAAGGAAAAAACAGACATAGAAATTAAAAAACAATTCTAAAAAACACAGCTAAGGACACGGACACATATGTATATAAATAATCAAACCTTGGCAGAAAAGGAAAAAGAGCCTTAGATTATAATCAAAATAAATATGATCCCAATAGAGATAAGAGAATTACAATAATAGTTAGAAGCCCAAGATATCAGGGCTAGTAGGTCGAACTCTATCCAAGGAAAGGGGCAAAAGTATTGGTTTCGTTCAAGCCTGCAGGGGCTAAAGTATCTAGCATCACAATCCACCTACACTCATGTTGTGCGAGAATCTTCTTGGTGTTGCCTCCACGAATGCCACAATCAATCCTGTCAATCCAATGGACTAATAAGCCCTTAGGATTGGCATTATGAAACAATTTAAAATGCTTCGGGAGGGTTTTTAAGCTGGAAATATCCTGAATATCTCTAGATGCCGCTATGTCCCTAACATGTTCGCGTACCCGGACTTTAAGTTCTCGGGACGTAAGACCAACGTATATTTTGTTACAGGGACACGTGGCATAATATACCACATTTGATGTGTTACATGTAATATAACTCTTAATGGAAAAAGTCTTTTTCCCATCAGACATAGTAAAAGATGTAGTTTTACAAATGTTGGGACACGCAACACATCTCCCACAGGGAAAACATCCCTGTATACGGGTTGAGCCACGAACTAATGGTATTGTGGGTACATAGTGACTTTTTACTAGGTGATCTTTCAAATTCCAGCTACGTCTAGGGACGATTTTTGGCCGTGAAGGTAAATGTGCTGCCAAAGTGGTATCCGTATGTAAAATGGGCCAACATTTATCAAAAATTTCTCGCATTCGATCCCACTAGCAGTTTGATGTAGATACAAAACAAATAGTGTCCTTATTGGTGTCTTGCCGAGTGCTAATGGGTTTAGCTAATAAATCATCACGCGAGGCCTGCTTGGCCCTCCTATACCCGTATTTGATACATCTATTACTATACCCTCTGGCCTTAAATCGATGCCCCAAATCCTTAGCCTGTTTTTCAAACATTCTCTCTGTAGAGCAAATACGCCTTGTTCTTAAAAATTGCCCCCTAGGGATGGCACGAATTATTGGTGGAATATGAGCAGAGGACGCGTGCAGTAAAGAGTTTACCGCTGTCTCTTTACGGAACAAATCCGTTTGGATCAGGCCTCCCGCATCAGCCCTGATTAGAACATCCAGGAATTCAATACTAGATCTATGCCATTTATAAGTAAATTTGAGATTAAAAGTGTTCAAATTTAGATGATGCATGAAATCCTGGAGATCAGATGACGACCCCTGCCAAATGGCAAAAACGTCATCGATATAGCGATACCAGCACTGCACATGGTTTACGGCAAGCGCCCCGCCCCCAAAGAAAACCTACCTCTCCCAAAAACCGAGAAACAGGTTAGCATAGGACGGGGCGCAAGCCGCACCCATGGCAGTGCCACGCCTCTGCAAAAAAAACGATCCTTAAAAACAAAGTAGTTATGAGACAGGACAAATTCCAAGAGTTCCATGAGGAATTCACACCAATGTCCATCCTGACTCAACATCTCCAAATACAGGGATGTTTTCCCTGTGGGAGATGTGTTGCGTGTCCCAAAATTTGTAAAACTACATCTTTTACTACGTCTGATGGGAAAAAGACTTTTTCCATTAAGAGTTATATTACATGTAACACATCAAATGTGGTATATTATGCCACGTGTCCCTGTAACAAAATATACGTTGGTCTTACGTCCCGAGAACTTAAAGTCCGGGTACGCGAACATGTTAGGGACATAGCGGCATCTAGAGATATTCAGGATATTTCCAGCTTAAAAACCCTCCCGAAGCATTTTAAATTGTTTCATAGTGCCAATCCTAAGGGCTTATTAGTCCGTGGGATTGACAGGATTGATTGTGGCATTCGTGGAGGCAACACCAAGAAGATTCTCGCACAACATGAGTGTAGGTGGATTGTGATGCTAGATACTTTAGCCCCTACAGGCTTGAACGAAACCAATACTTTTGCCCCTTTCCTTGGTTAGAGTTCGACCTACTAGCCCTGATATCTTGGGCTTCTAACTATTATTGTAATTCTCTTATCTCTATTGGGATCATATTTATTTTGATTATAATCTAAGGCTCTTTTTCCTTTTCTGCCAAGGTTTGATTATTTATATACATATGTGTCCGTGTCCTTAGCTGTGTTTTTTAGAATTGTTTTTTAATTTCTATGTCTGTTTTTTCCTTCTTCACCTTTTAGTTTTATTGTTTTTTGACGCCCATGTCTGAATGCGGAAGAGTTGGTTTAACAACGTTTTTTACAACTAGTTGGATCAGCAGTCGCTCTCCCTAGGAGATCATGTTGCCTGGGATTTCTCTGAAACATGGATGATTTGGACGCCTAGAGGACAAATATTGCTGTATTTTGATTCTGAATTTTCTACGTTTCACTGAAGATCTGCCATTATTGAAGGGGGGTTAATGATATGGGGGAGAAGGGGTGGGGTGGTTCTATATCTTTTTATGTACGGTTTATTGTAGTGTGTCAAGACATCAAAGAGGGATCTGTAATAATTTTTTGCATCACCACTTAATGGCGATCATATGATACCTGTATTATTGTATATCATCATGTTAATGGTACTCCAATTCTAATATTTAATTGTTGCATTATAATGGTATTTATATATATGATCTGTGGTGTTTGGGAACTTTCCCTCCCTCTTTGGGACGTATTTTATTTTATATTAGGTGGAATTTATCTGTAATTGATGTATAATACTATACCCTTAGTGAACCTATGTTTATATGGCATTTTTCTATGACACCTCATATATTATCATAACTATACATTGGGAACCTTTCTTTGACCCTTTTTGTCCTAGTAATTACATTTCTTCCTCCCACCATTATTTGGTCCCTTTTAACAGTCTTATGACTTGTTTAGACCGCACTAGTATGGCCGCCTACAATAGGTCTCCGAGAAAATGGCGCTGATCCTGTGCGCATGCGCGGTGTCTGTCAATGGTCGCGATGCTCCGGCCATCATATTGTGGGCCGCGCACGTGTTTATGACGTCTAGTGGTATTACAACACACGCGCGCTGCTCTCTGATGGCGGCGAATCATTGCGCGGTTACCATGTGGCCACACTGCACATGCGCCGACTCTGATCAGTAACACCTGGAGCGTGGCGTTTATATATGGGTATTTTGAGGATAGATAGGCACTTCCCCTTGAGAAAGCCGAGGCGAAACGAGCGTCGGGGTTGAGCGCAGCATCCTCCCTGCATTCTATATCCCTTATGGGTAAGTGGCATGAGCACTATAGATACTGGGTATTATCCCAGAATTGATTGATTTTGTATCTTTTTGAGCTAGAATTATTCATAATACTTTGGGCTCTATGCTTTATATTATATCTGGATGCCTTAGACATATGTAGATACTGTCCTTGGATATTAAGCACAGCATGCCTTGTTGTCTAGTTTATGCTACATATTGGCAGTATATGGCACTTTTGCCCGCTGCCACTTTACATGAAGGGGGCTTCACTCTGCGCTACACTGGGATTATTCCTTTTATATTTACCTTTATTATGTGTTTATATATGTGTGATACTGTTTTTAACTTGTATTAATAAAGATTTACATTTTTTTACATCCTATTGTGGTTTATGGTTACTCTAACTTTTTTCTTGAATTACAGAAGAAGCTCTGTATATAGTGTCAGTGTACAGTTAATACAGTGATCACCAGTGATATTATGCACAGGACCTCTGTATATAGTGCCAGTGTACAGGTAATACAGTGATCACTGGTGACATTGTACAAAGGCACTCTGCATATAGTGTATAGTGTCATTGAACAGGTAACACACTGACTCACCAGTGACGTCTCTAGGTAAAATCCTTCATCTTTGCTTTTCATCTTTCATCCAGCACAGATCGCCATCACGTCTTGTAGCCAGGGCTTGTTTCTTCAGGAAATAACACAGTTATCTAGAGCTCCACTTGCAGAACACATTACTTAATTTTTTTCCAACTTCTACACTATACCAGATGAAGAAAAAAGGTGACATAGTGTCACTCTGCACAGTAACAGAACCTCCCCCCATTTAAAACAGTATCCTCAAAAAAATAAAATAAATACATCACTGCAGTAATAATATCCCTTAATTAGCCCCTATGGTAATAATATCCCCCATCCTGGCTCCAGCCATATTTTCTCTCATCCTGCCCTCATGAGTATCCATTCTGCCCCCACATGATCTCCAGATCCTGCCCCATCTGTCTACATCGTATCCATCCTTCCCCCATGATCCTGCACCATGTCTCCCATCCTGCCCCCTCCAGTGTCTCACTGTCACATTCTGCCCCCTCCTGTGTCTCACTGTCACATTCTGCCCCCTTCTGTGTCTTGCTGTCACATTCTGCCCCTGTGCCTCACATTCTGCCCCTCCTCTGTTTCACTGTCACATTCTGTCCCCTGTGTCTCACTGTCACATTCTGCACCCTCATGTGTCTCACTGTCACATTTTGCCCCTCCTGTGTCTTACTGTCACATTATACCCCCATGTCCATTCTGACCCCATGTCTCACATTCTGCCCCCATGGTCATTCCGCCCCGTGTCTCGCATTCTGCCCCCTCCTGTGTCTCACTGTCACATTCTGCCCCCTCCTGTGTCTCACTGTCATATTCTGCCCCCTCCTGTGTCTCACTGTCACATTCTGCCCCATGTCTCATATTATGCCCCCTCCTGTGTCTCACTGTCACATTCTGCCCCCTCCTGTGTCTCACTGTCACATTCTGCCCTCATGTCTCACATTCTGCCCCCTCCTGCGTCTCTCTGTCACATTCTGCCCCCATCCTGTGTCTCAATGTCACATTCTGCCCCCTTCTGTGTCTTACTGTCACATTCTGCCCCCATGTCTGCATTCTACCCCCATGTCCTGCATTCTGCCCTCATGTCTCACATTCTGCACCCATGTCCATTCTGTCCCCATGTATTGCATTCTGCCCCCATGTATTGCATTCTGCCCCCTCCTGTGTCTCACTGTCATATTCTGCCCCCTCCTGTGTCTTACTGTCACATTCTGCCCCCATGTCTTGCACTCTGCCCCATGTCTCACATTCTGCCCCCTCCAGTGTCTCACTGTCACATTCTGCCCCATGTCTTGCATTCTGCCCCCATGTCTTGCATTCTGCCCCCATGTCTTGTATTCTGCCCCCACGTCTTGTATTCTGCTCCCACGTTCTGCATTCTGCTCCCATGTCCATTCTGCCCCGTGTCTCACATTCTGCCCCCATGTCTTGTATTCTGCTCTCACGTTCTGCATTCCGTTCCCATGTCCATTCTGCCCCATGTCTCACATTCTGCCCCCATGTCTCGCATTCTGCCCCATCATGTCTGCATTCTGCACCCATGTCTTGTATTCTGCCCCATGTCTTGTACTCTGCCCCCATGTCTTGCATTCTGCCCCATGTCTGCATTCTGCCCCCATGTCTTGTATTCTGCCCCCATGTCTCACATTCTGCCCCCATGTCTTGCATTCTGCCCCATGTCTGCATTCTGCCCCCATGTCTCGCATTCTGCCCCATGTCTAACATTCTGCCCCCTTGTCTGCATTCTGCCCCATGTCTCGCATTCTGCCCCTTGTCTGCATTCTGCTCCCATGTCTTGCATTCTACCCCATGTCTTGCATTTTGCCCCCATGTCTTGCATTTTGCCCCGTGTCTACATATTTGCCCCTGTGTGTCTCCAATCCTGCCCCCTGTCTCCATATTTGCCCCTGTGTGTCTCCAATCCTGCCCCTGTGTGTCTGCAATCCTGCCCCCTGTCTCCGTATTTGCCCTTGTATGTCTCCGATCCTGCCCCGTGTCTACATTCTGCCAGGAAACATATTGCCCCTTTCAATAATAAAATAAAAACTTTGTTCTTACCTGACCTCGCTCCTGCGGTGAAGATGGAGCTGCTGTTGTGTGAGCTGAAATGACCTGTGGTGACATCATCGTCATGTGATCAGGGGGCGGAGCTGATCAATGCTGAAGGCCTGTGATAATGACGACGTTAACACAGGTCCTTCAGCACTTCTCTAACTTTTGGATGTCGGGCGCTGTGGTGGTTCTGCTGATGTGTGCGCTGCAGGCCCGGCTGCAGCGCACACTTGGGGCCCGACCGCAGCGCACACTTGGGGCTCACCCGGCGCCCCTATGACGCACAGCACTTGGGGCCCGATGACTGGCAGCACAGGAGCGGGGCTCCTGATCTGCAGGCCCCCTTCTGTTCTGCTGTTCACCGGGCCCCATACAGCAGTAAGGGCTGTCATGCCCTGATGGCGGCCCTGCTTGCGCTCACATGACCACCTGCTCTTGCCGGCGACACCTGATAGCAATGGCCGCATGCCATGCACATGCTGTAAGGATTCTGAAGTCTACAGTCACAAGAGTGATTACAGTCTTTCATCAGAAGACTGGACAACCCCTTTAACAATGGGAAAAGAGATACTAGGAGTTGTTTTGTACTGATGGTAGTTCTGGTGATGTAGTCATGTACTAACGGTGGTTCTGATTATGTATCCGTGTACTGATGGTGGTTGTAGTAAGGTAGTCATATACTGATGGTGGGTCTAGTGATTTAGCTCAGCAAAGATCATGGTTCTGGTGATGTATGCATGTACTGATGGTGGTGGTAGTGATGTATTCATGTACTAATTGATGGTTCTGGTGCTGTATTCTCTCATTAAAGATAAAGAAGAAAAAAAATTGGTACAGCCAAACCAGTAAAAGATTTGGATATCAAAATTGTCAAAATATAAAACTATTTAGCCCTTACGGTAATGAGAAAAACATAAGCATTACAAACCAAACATTTTTTTTTTAGCAAAATAAAGAATTCAGGAAAGTTTAGTCCAGCTGTAATGACACTGATCTGTAGAATCATGTCCATGGGTCTCCTTTATCAAATAATGAATAACTTAAAATCAAATATAAAAAAAACTATGATTTAATTGCATTTGTTTACTTCAGATTTATATTGTACTGCAGGGACAAGAGCAATTTCAATTTTCTCCATAGTTAGCAAAAAAGCTAGAATTGGCCCTGGCTGCAGTCACTACTCTGCTGTTACTTAATGTCTTATACTCTAGTCACATCCAGAGCTGCAGTAACCATTCTTCTGCTGTATCAAATTTTATTCTTCTATCACACCCAGAGCTGCAGTCATTTTTCTGTATTAAATCTTGTTTTATACTCTAGTTATATCCAGAGCTGCATTCACTATTCTGCTGTTACAGCATGTTTTAAATTCTAGCCCAGACCTGGTCAAAGTGTGACCTATGGGCCACATCAGGCTATTTGGTTGTTTCTATCTGGCACATGGAGCGGGACAGCCCAAGGGCAAGAACCTGTGCCATCCCACACCACATGGCCTACCCCTGCCTGGCATTTCAATTTCCCAAGGATGCAGATAGCCATGTGTATACAGTTTGACATTCCATGCAGTATGATTGCCCATAGCTCCCATACAAAGTCTGATGCCACATAGCCCCTATATACAGTATGATGACCCATAGCTCTGACCTAGTATGGTACCCCATAGCCTCTATACATGGTATACTTTCCTTTAGCCCATATACAAATTATGACGCACCATATCCTCACTTTTCATAGTATGAGGTCCCAAAGCCTCTATGCCGAATATGATGGCCTCCACAGTATACTCCTCCATATAATGCCACCACAGCTCCCTCAACTCCCAGGATATCCAAAAAGCTTATACTCACCCAGCCTTGGTTCAATGTCCACTGCAGCCTCCATTTCCTCTTCCAGCTTGTATAATAATGAGCAGAAGCTGCCCGTGCCTGTCAGTGTAACTGGTGGAGCAAGGAGAAGATGGCTTTCTGCTCCTCAACAGGGTTTAACAGTATCAGTGTCCAAAGGATACTATTAAAAGTGTTGCATACTAATGCCATCCACTGACCATTTGGCATTTGCCAGAATTTCCACTCCAGCCCCGCTGCATCGCATTAGAATAACTTCTATGCCAGTCTGTCATTTATCAGAGTCATTAACCCCTTTATGACCTATGACGTGCCGTGTCCGTCATAGGTCACCCGCCCCTCTTTGTTGCAGTCTCCAGAGCCTGATCTCATCAGCTGTCATGTGCCCCTAACAGCAGTGGGTAGAATCGCGATCCACCCACGGCTGTTAACTAGTTAAATGCCGCTGTTAATCTCGGCATTTAACTCACACAAACGGGATGCGTGTCTCAGCTCTGCCCATCTGCGCCCGTGTAACATGACCGTGGGTCGCCGATGGGGTTGTCATTGCTGAGCTGCTATGATCATTTTTGTTACACATTGCAGTTCTGCAGCCCTGCTATGTGTAACAGAAGCTATCAGATGATCGCAGCTTCTAGTCTACCACGGAGACTATTGGAACAAGTAAAAAAAAAAAATTTTAAACATTAAAAAATTGTTAAAAGTGTAAAAATTCAAATCACCCCCATTTGGCCCATTCAAAGTAAAATAAAAAATACACATATTTGGTATCGCATCATTCAGAATCACCTAATGTATCAAGATATAAAAAGAATTAATCCGAACTGTAAACGGTATAACGAGAAAACAATCTAAAGGCCAGAATTAAGTTTTTTAGTCGCTGCAACATTGCAATAAAATACAATAACGGGTGATCAAAACATCATATCTACCCCAAATAGTGTTCATAAAGACATCAGGTCGGCACGCAAAACATATGCACTCTCCCAGCTCCAGATCCTGGGAAAAAGGAGATGCTAAGGGTCTTGTAAAATGGCGCCATTTCTAAAGAAATTTGACAAACTTTGGATTTTTTTTCACCACTTAAATAAATAATAACCTTTACATGTTTGGTATCTACGAACTTGTAATCACCTGGGGAATGATAGTGGCAGTTTTCCTGAAGATAGTAAAAAAAATCCAAAACACTATTGTGGAATTGCCCTTTTTTGCCATTTCACGGCACTTAGAATTTTTTTCCCCATTTTCCAGTGTACAGTCTGGTAAAAGCAATGGTGTTGTTCAAAAGTAAAATTCGTCTCGCAAAAAAAACAAGCCGTCACGTGTCCGTAGTGATGGAAAAATAACAAAAGTTATGGATCTGAGAAGAAGGGGAGCGAAAAATGGAAACAAAAAATCGGAAATATCCTTGGTCTTTAAGGGGTTAATATGCATGTGTTTAGGGTTTATTAGTGAATCGCTAATTACTGGAATAACTTACTTTGACTTGTCATTGCTTCATGACTGTGAATTTGTCACAAGAGCACAATTAACATTCACTCGACTTGATACCTTCAGAAAATCTGCAAGAACGGACTTATGATTGACTGGGCAGCCGTCATAGTTATTCACAGTAGACGTAGAGTAAAGTGCTTCATAGATACTGGTGGAGATCTTTGGCCTTTGAGTTGAGGTCAGACGTCAGTTCTTAAAATATTTCTTAAAAATTGTCATTAAGTCCGATATCTGTGCACTTGAATCTGATTGTAAATCCCAAGAAGAAAGATTGGCTGAGAGATAATGGACCACTGACTGAGTTTAGACTAACGTGATCTGCCACTTTACCTAGAAAAACAGTCGTCTAGAAATGTGCTGGATCAAATTTTTTTGGTTCTGCTGCCATCAAAACTGCAGCAATTCAGTGTGGCATAAATGTGAAAAAGTGATGACATTGTAGTGCAGGAATATTGGAGATGCCGACACTATAGCTACTCGCAATTGCCACAGATTAGATAAAAGCCTCAAGGAAGGACTGCTCTTCATATGTCCATCCACAGGTATCAGAGGAGCAGGGTGTGCAAAGATAACCTTCCCCGCACCGTTATTACACTTACGTCAGTCTGCAGGAAGGGGTCATACATCCGGTATCTGAGGAACTAGGGTGCACCAAGAAAGCATTCTCCCACCATTATTCCACCCTATAAATGTTCAATAAGGGGTCATCCATCCACAGGAATCAGCGGAGTTAGAGAGTGCCGAGAAAACAATACCCTATCATTATTCTAACCTACTAGCTTGCAGGAATAGGTCATCTATCCACAGGAATCTGAGGAGCTAGGGTGCAATAATAAAACATTCCCCCACCATTACTCCATCATACCAGCCTTCAGCAAGGGTTCATCCTTCAACGGGTATCGTAGGAGATGCAGGGAGCCAAGACAACATTCTCCACAACATTACTCCACCTGCATGGCAGAAAGGGTTCATCAATCCAAAGGTATCAGGGGTCACAATGTGCCAAGAAAACATTCCATCACCATCACTCTCAAGCAGCCTGAATTGGTGAAGCAGAAATACATATAGATTCATCTGTCCTGATTAGAGTTGAGCAAAACGGGTCGGTCGTATTCAAAAGTCGGCGACTTTCGCTGAAGTCGGGTTTCATGAAATGAAACCCGACCATAACATGAGGTCGGCCACGAGTTCGGCGACCAGAGCGCCAAAGTCGTGTTTCAAAAGATGCTTCCAGCGCCCTTTTTCAGCCAATGATGGAGGACGCACACTGTGGGCAACGCGATGACATAGGCATCGGTCACCACCATCTTTGAGAAGGGCATGCAAGTGATTGGCTGGCTTTGTGTGGCATCACAGAGGCTATAAAAGGGCGTGCACACCGACCACCATCTTACTTCTGCCGATCTTAGCATTAGGGAGAGGTTGCAGCTGCTGATTCTGAATAAGGGAGAGCGTTAGGCAGGGAAGAAGAACCAAAAAACTGCTTCTGCTGTTAGCGATTTTCACTTACAACACAACACTTTGTGTGCAGTGACAGGGGAGGCTCTAATTTTGTGCATCAGCTCTGTTGGTTATTAGGCTGCCTTATAAGGCTCCCTGATAGCTGCATTGCTGTTTGCACACTGCTGTGCAAACTGCTATTTTAAAAGCAAAAATACTTTTTTTCCTCCTTTCTGCACAGTTACCAAGCGTTCATTTTTCCACCCTTTTGTGTGTGCAGCAGTCCTGCTTATTAGGCTGCCTGCGTCCATACTTGGACTGAGAGCATCATTGTCAGCGTCCTCAAATCTCTAGTGACATCCAAATTCTCACTAATCCTATAGACACCCTCCACCTTGTCATACACCATCCAATTTCAGCCTGTTACATTGAGGTGTATTCTCTCCTGGGCCTAAGACAATAGTTCAGTGTCCTCAAATCTATAGTGAGATTCCAATTCTCACCAATCCTATAGACACCCTCCACCTTGTCATACACCATCCAATTTCAGCCTGTTACATTGAGGTGTATTCTCTCCTGGGCCTAAGACAATAGTTCAGTGTCCTCAAATCTATAGTGAGATTCCAATTCTCACCAATCCTATAGACACCCTCCACCTTGTCATACACCATCCAATTTCAGCCTGTTACATTGAGGTGTAATCTCTCCTGGGCCTGAGACAATAGTTCAGCGTCATCAAATCTATAGTGAGATACAAATTCTCACCAATCCTATAGACACCCTCGACCTTGTCATACACCATCCAATTTCAGCCTGTTACATTGAGGTGTAATCTCTCCTGGGCCTGAGACAATAGTTCAGCGTCCTCAAATCTATAGTGAGATTCAAATTCTCACCATTCCTATAGACACCCTCCACCTTGTCATACACCATCCAATTTCAGCCTGTTAAATTGAGGTGTAATCTCTCCTGGGCCTGAGACAATAGTTCAGCGTTCTCAAATCTATAGTGAGATTCCAATTCTCACCAATCCTATAGACACCCTCCACCTTGTCATACACCATCCAATTTCAGCCTGTTACATTGAGGTGTAATCTCTCCTGGGCCTGAGACAATAGTTCAGCGTCCTTAAATCTATAGTGAGATTCAAATTCTCACCAATCCTATAGATACCATATAGCTGGTGGTATTTTGGGTTCATTTTCACAAAAATGAGAAAGTATGGGGGAAGACACCATGGAAGTGGGCAGGGGTTGCCAGCTGGTCCCGATGGTGGTGGTGGTGGTGTTGCATCTGTTGGTAGTGGCAAAAGCACAATAGCACCTAAGGCAGGAGGTGTTGAGCCTGCGTCATCGTCTGGCTCCACAAGGCCTCGAAGGCTCTCTTTTCTGGGATTTGGTAAACCGCTTTTAAAGCCGGAGCTTCAAGAACAAGTTTTGGCTTACATTGCTGACACAGCCTCCAGCTCTCTCACCTCCTCTTCTGAAGTTTCAAAAAATAAAAGCACTGAGTCGTCATTGGAGGCTCCTCGTCAGGAACAACACCTATCCTTGTGTCCTTCACCCCTAACAAAAGTGAAGGATATGACAGGCCACACTACCTATTACTCCATGGAGCTCTTTTCACATGCCATACCTGGGATAGCAAGTCAAATCGTGAATTCCCCAGTCAAAGATGAATCTGACATGGAGTGCACTGATGCACAGCCACTGCTAGATTTTTCTGCTGGTACATTCACTCAGAGCACGACCTTGTCCTCGCAGTGCACTGAGGCAGAATCAGACCCTGATGAAACTCCAGTGCCCCTTCCCGCATAATATACCACCTTACACGGTGAAACAGAGGAAGGTGCACATGAAATTGAAGAGGAGGTGATGGATGACCCAGTTGTTGACCCAGATTGGCATCCATTGGGGGAAGAGGGTGCCGCTGCCTACAGCTCAGAAGAGGAGGAGGAGGATTTGCAGCAGGCAACGACATCGCAACAGCTGTTATCTGGCATGACCGTAGCAGTCCAAAAACATGTTACAAAAACCAAAAGAGTTGCAGGACAGCTTGGCCAGACGGTCAAATTAGAACAGCGTGCAAGGTCTCAAAATGTCTTCCATAGTAGGAAGAGTGCAGTGTGGCATTTTTTGAACAAAATCTTAATGATCAGGCAAAAGTTATCTGTAAGAAGAGCACAAAGACCTTTAGCCGAGGGAAAAATCTGAGAAATTTGAATACAAGTTGCATGATTAGACATTTAACCACCATGCACTTGCAAACGTGGACGGACTACCAAACCTCATGTACCACATGTGCACCTGTTCCGAATAAAGGTAGTCAGCAATGCTACATCGCTTCCCCCACTGTAAGCCCACCGGTTAGCACACCACCAGCAGCAAATGTCGAGATGTCGTCGCAAGGGCAAAAGCAGTCATGGAATCACAATGTTATTGCTATGAAAGACTGAATCTAGGCCATCAGCAACACCACCAACACCATCACCATCACCAACCCTCTCTCAGTTCGCCATGTCAACCGCTAGTTCCACCATATGCAGCTCTCAAGTCCAGCTCACCCTAAAAGAGACTCTCAGTAGGACAAGAAAGTACTCATCCTCTCATCCGCGTCACTTTGAACGCCCACATTGCCAAACTAATCTCGTTAGAGATGATGCCCTACCGGTTGGTAGAAAGCAAAGCTTTCCGCGACCTCATGGCCTACGCAGTACCACGCTATGACCTACCCAGTCGGCACTTTTTTTCGCAAAAAGCCATCCCAGCCCTCCACGTGCATGTGAAAGACCGCATTGTCCATGCACTCAAGCAATCAGTGAGTGGAAAGGTGCACCTCACAACAGATGCATGGTCCAGTAGGCATGGCCAAGGCCGTTATGTGTCCATCACTGCGCACTGGGTTAATGTGGTGGATGCAGGGTCCACAGGGGACAGCGGCAGTGGGACAGTGCTGCCTAGCCCACGGTATAGGAAACAGTTGGCTGTAGGCGTTCGACCCTCCTTCTCCTTCAGAAGCGAAAGCTCGTCCACAGAGCGCAGTCGCACGAGCACTCCATCCGCAGCTGCCAGTGTTGCACACGAGTTGTCCCACTATAGAACAGCTAGTGGTAAGCGTCAGCAGGCTGTGATGAAGATGATGTGTTTGGGCGACAACAGACACACCGCGGAGGTACTGGCCGACTACTTGCAGCGACAAACTGAGTCATGGCTAGGCAGTCTACATCTTGAGACAGGCAAGGTAGTTAGTGATAACGGACGGAATTTTGTGGCAGCCATAGCCCTTTCAAAACTCAGACACATACCATGCCTGGCTCACACCTTGAACCTGGTGGTGCAGTGCTTCCTCAATAATTATCCGGAGTTAACACCCCTGCTCCATAAGGTGCGAAGACTGTGCTCGCACATCCGCCGGTCACCCCTACACTCCAGTCGTATGCAGAAGCTGCAGCGATTGCTCCACCTTCCCAAGCACCGCCTAATTATCGACGTTGCAACAAGGTGGAACTCCACCCTGCACATGGTTCAGAGGCTGTGCAAACAGAGGCAGGCTGTAATTCATTTGTGGGAGGATACACGGGCAGACAGTTTGCAGGCAGACATGGAGTTGTCCGGTGTGCAGTGGTCGAAGCTGAAAGACCTCTGTAAAGTCCTTCAGTGTTTTGAGGAATGCACATGGCTGGTAAGCGCAGACGACGCCATCATAAGCATGAGCATCCCACTTATGCATCTGCTCATGCAAACTTTGACGCACATTAAGGAGCAGGCATCTGCAGCCGAGGAGGAAGAGGGAAGCCTTGATGACAGTCAGCCATTGTCTGCTCAGGGAAGTCTCATGGACGAGGTGGAGGAAGAAGAGGAGGAGGAGGAGGATTATGGGGATAATTATTTTGGGGAGGATGCTTCTCAGGGGGCAAGTGAAAATGTTGGCGTGGCAAGGTCAGATACAGGGTTTGTGCATGACTGGAGGGATGTGGATTTGCCAGAAAGTGCTCCTCCACCCAGCACTCGCAGTGCATCATTGACACCTGGAACATTGGCCCACATGTCAGATTATGCCTTGCAGATCCTAAAAAGGGACCACCGCATTGCCAAAATGATGAACGATGACGACTACTGGTTGGCCAGCATCCTGGATCCACGCTATAAAGGCAAATTCCAAAACATCATGCCACAGGAGAACCTAGAGCTAATATTGGCTAACAAACAAGCAACTCTGGTTAACCGCTTGGTGGGGCATTCCCAGCACACAGCGACGGTGATGTTTTTCCAACGAGCCGTAGGAGGCAACATGGAAGAGGTGTTCGTGGTGCACACAGCCAAAGTGGCGTTGGACACAGGGGTTTCATGACCATGGTGTGGACTGACTTTTCAAGTACCGCTCACACGACTGGTTATACTGCATCGATCGAAAGTGACAGGAGACAGCAGTTGTCAACTATGGTAACAAACTACTTCTCGTCCCATATCGATGTTCTCCCTCACCGGTCATTCCCCTTTGACTATTGGGCCTGTAAACTTGAAACCTGGCCTGAATTGTCACAATATGTCTTACAGGAGCTCGCTTGTCCTGCTGCTAGTTTGTTATCTGAACGAGTCTTCAGTGCTGCTGGATCAATCCTGACAGAAAAAAGGACCCGTCTGTCGACCCAAAATGTTGATGATCTAACCTTCATTAAAATGAACCATGCATGGGTGTTAGGGTTCTAAGTGGGAACCCGAGAGTGGACCCTCTGGGTCGTGGCTCCAGAGCCCCCGAGGGCGAGCGGACCAGGTGATGGCCACCCCCTATACAGGGAGT
Organism: Dendrobates tinctorius; assembly: GCF_039654945.1. Lineage (NCBI taxonomy): Eukaryota > Metazoa > Chordata > Amphibia > Anura > Dendrobatidae > Dendrobates > Dendrobates tinctorius. The sequence goes on along the minus strand of NW_027361743.1, from coordinate 34,305,726 downwards.
GTTAGGGGCAGGCCCAAGGGGGGTGAGACCACGACAGCCGGAACCAAAGGGACGACCCAGGGAGTGTACAGAGGGAAAGGCCAAAGGATGCTGACTAGAGTAGACCCGGAGTAGGAGGGAACAGACTGAGGGAACCAGGACCGATCAGGACGGAGCCGGAGCAGAGGTGCTGGAATGGAAGAAGGAAGGAAGGAAGATTAGGAGGGACTGGCCTAGGGGTACAGACAGGGCCCTAGCTAAGGGGCTAACGAAGACAGCAGCAGGGGAGGACCAGGCAAGGGACAGGCACGGAAACAGGAAGGAAGACAGCAGAGGGAACTGAGCAGAGATCCCAGACGGGGCTACGGAGCGGTGAGCAGAGCGCAGACTAGGAGAGTGGAGGGACCTGAGAGTCGGGGGCGACGCTGCGCAGGAACGCTAAGCGCCACAGAGCAAGACAAACAGGCGTCTTACCACTCAAGACGCCAGACAGAAATACCCGGTGGGCGCCGCCATGTTGGGGCGGAGCCACCGGGTCACGTGCTCCCAGGATGCCCCGCGGTCAGAAACGAGCGAGTGCGCATGTGCGTGCCTCTGACGCGCCGTGACCCTGCAAAGCCAGACAGGGCACGGCGCGAGGATGGAGGAGGGGTGCACCGGGAGGAGGAGGACCCCAGGTGAGCGTCGGGGCGCGTAATAATGGGTTTCAAAGGATTTTGTCCCACCCTCCCCTGCTGTCACGTAGGTTGCCAGAAAAATGGCTTGCTTTTGTCCTCTTCTTCCACGAACTTCTCCAATTACTCCATTTGCAGCTGCTGAATATCCAACATCAACATATGCCATTTTTTCCACCTCCCTAACTGGGCTGCCTCCTCCCACAGGGCCGGGGTCACCACGAGGCGCACGCACCCGTGCGAGTGCCATTGCCCTGGACAGGTGGGTGGGCACACTCTTTGGCAAAGGCACTGGCACAAGGTCCCTCATAGTAGAATCAAGTGTCTCTGACGGTGGGGGTGCACACCCGCCGTCAGACACACCGGCGTACTATGAGGGGCCCTGTGCCAGTACTGCCGCCCATGAGTGGGCCCCCCCTGCTTGCTCAGGGCACCAGCACTTGACTTACCTCTCCCTGCTCCACTACTGTGTAGTCTGGCCTGTTAAATACTGCACTGGGACTGCCAATACAAATTTGGTGAAATGATAGATGATGATTAAGAGGTAGGTATGCACTGTCCTGCTGGGCTCTATCTTCAGATAATCAATGGCTTCCATTTGTTATGGACGTCGACTCACAATGAGATGCAGTGGTGGTTTATCATCAGCTTTCACGGTTTTCCGACTCACAGACGTGTGACATTCCTGCCCACATTTTTAAATGTGTCCTCTCATGCCAATCCAATAGAATCGCCTACGGCCTGTGGCTTGTGTCTTTTGCACTCCAAAGTTACCTGACAGATCATGATAGGCAGTGAGGGCGATGTCTACATCTGTCCCTGTGATCACAATTTGATGGAGATGAGTAACGGTGATGGGTTCCACGTTACTGCGATACAGCAAACCTTTCTTCACAAGAACTGTTTTCACTGTCTCCACACACAAAGTAATTGAGGGTCAGCGTCGCCTCTGAGAATTCTCCCGGGAGTTTTTACCGTGATTACTAGTAATTCCAAAATTTCTGCAATCAGTCGACTTTCCGTCTGTACTTGTATCCATCTCGTTTCCTCTTGCGTAGAGTCTGGACTGTCTTACTGAGACTGAAATATATATGAAGATTGAAAAATACCCCAACAGTGTATACTTGTAATTACCAAAAGAAGAAGCAGTCAAAAATCCATAAAACTATAATGTTTATTGAAAATAGTAATAAAACATTAATAAATATGGACACACAGTATTTGGAAAGGGAAAAGGAACAGCATATAGATGAACACAATGGTCATGAAGGGCCAACGAGGCTGCAGACACCCCGTCAGGATAATAGAATGCAGAGCTAGATAATATAGCTAATAAAAGTCAAGGGGATATAAAAACTATATAGTATAACAAATCATATAGCAAGTGCTGCTATCCTTCATAGGAAATATTCCCTGACAAAGTGCAAAACGCACAAATAGAATTGGTGCATAATAAGCATCATAGCGATGGCATGAAAAGACTGCATTGCTATACCTGAGATACGGGGGGAGGCAGCAGGGTCGGTCCTTATACTATATAGTTTTTATATCCCCTTGACTTTTATTAGCTATATTATCTAGCTCTGCATTCTATTATCCTGACGGGGTGTCTGCAGCCTCGTTGGCCCTTCATGACCATTGTGTTCATCTATATGCTGTTCCTTTTCCCTTTCCAAATACTGTGTGTCCATATTTATTAATGTTTTATTACTATTTTCAATAAACATTATAGTTTTATGGATTTTTGACTGCTTCTTCTTTTGGTAATTTCTAGTAAATGTGCAGTTGTCCTGCATTTGTCCTGCCTCAATTATGTGGATCATGATATATGATTTATATTATTGATCTTCTTTTATGGCCATTATATATCGTTGATATTTGGCCTCCACATATAATATGTCTATTACCCTTTTATTACAGTGTATACTTGTGTACGCTTCGAATACATAACCCTTTTTACTTTTGTCTAAACCATACTGAGGCTGTGAGTGTCTTTGTCGGACTCCGGAAATATACACGCAGATTTTTAATGTTTAAACTATTCTATATATACCTGCTATCCAGTGATACTGTACCCTTTCTCAACTTTGTACAATCACGTCAAATCCATACTGGGCCTGAGACCCTCTGAGTCTGCCTCCTGATATATAGACATAGGTTTTTAATGTTTAAACTATGCTATATATACCTGTTATCCGGTGATACTGTACCCTTTCTCAAAGTAAATGAGGGTCAGCATCACCTCTGAGAATTCTCCCGGAAGTTTTTACAATGATTAGTAATTCTAAAATTTCTGCAATCAGTTGACTTTCCGTCTATACTTGTATCCATCTCGTTTCCTCTTGCGGAGAGTCTGGACTCTCTTTCTGAGACTGAAATATATATGAAGATTGAAAAATACCCCAACAGTGTATACTGGTGTACTGTTATGAATGGGTCGCCGAGGAAAAAAAAACAACACAAGCTAAGCCTCAGAAAACCAGAGAGGTTGGTAACTATGCAGACTGCAGATCCCTGATTCTAACTCACAACTAGCAGCAGTCGTGGAAGGTTCCTACATTGGTCCTAGACGCCTGGTCACAACCGGAGAGCTAAATAAGCCTAAAGCAGGAAAAGAGGAAAACTAACTGCCCCAGAGCAGACCCCAAAGGAAAGACAGCCCCCACATGTATTGACGGTGTTACAAGATGAAAACACATACAAAGGCAGGAAAATAAGCTGAGCAAACGATGGGGCCAAACTAACTAGAAAGGACAGGAAAGGAAAGACACTGTCTGCAATCTGCCAAACACCCAACCAAAGATAATGTCCAACACATCCGATAGCAAAATTAACCCTGAAGTCATTAGACTTCTCCCACTATATCAGCACTCTGAAATATTCTGAGACAGAGCAAAAAGAGGCCAATCTAATAAGGGACAAAAAAAAGCAAATTGGCAAATACAGATAAATAAGAGTGGAAATTCAGCACAGCCCAGCCGGGCTGACTGACCCCACAAAAAACTGAATTGACCAACAAGAGCAAGTGTGAACATTAGCAAAAACAAACTTAACTTGAGAAGACTGGAACAGAGCTGAGTCCAAGACCTGAGAAGCAGACTGAATCACCAGCACCAGGATTGGGCATCGGCTGTCTTATATCCAGTCTGATACTCCAGAGATCCAATCGTTATCCTTCCTCACCAGGTGGCAAATCACTACCAATTAAACCAAGCTCACTACCTCCTGTCACCACCAGAGGGAGAACGGAAGGAGAACTCTCAACTGGTGGGGTGTACGGTGTGGAGCAGAGCCGGGTCTGTATGAGGTGTACAGAGAGGAGCCGCGTGTGTACGAGGTGTACGAAGCAGAGCCGGAGGTGTACGGAGCGGATGTGTGTACAAGGTCTACGGAGCGGAGCAGTGTGTGTATGAGGTGTACGGAGCAGAGCCGGAGGTTTACGGAGCGAAGGTATGTACAAGGTCTACGGAGCGGAGCCGTGTGTGTACGAGGTGTACGGAGCGGAGCAGAGCCGGGTGTGTACGAAGCGGAGCCGGAGGTGTACGGAGCGAAGGTATGTACAAGGTCTACGGAGTGGAGCCGTGTGTGTGCGAGGTGTGCGGGGTGGAGCAGAGCCGGGTGTGTATGGGGTGTACAGAGCGGAGCCGCGTGTGTACGAGGTTTACGAAGCAGAGCCGGAGGTGTACGAGGTGTACGGAGCGGAGGTGTGTGCAAGGTCTACGGAGTGGAGCAGTGTGTGTATAAGGTGTACGGAGCGGAGCCGGAGGTGTATGGAGCGGAGGTATGCACAAGGTCTACGGAGCGGAACCATGTGTGTACGAGGTGTACGGAGCGGAGCCGGATGTGTGCGAGGTGTACGGAGTGGAGCAGAGCCGGGTGTGTACGAAGCGGAGCCGGAGGTGTGTACAAAGTCTACGGAGCGGAGCCTTGTGTGTACAAGGTGTATGGAATGGAGCCCTGTGTATACAAAGTGTACGGATCTGAGCCTTGTGTTTACGGAGCGGAGCAGATCCGGATGTGTACAGAATGAAGCCGTGTGTGTGCGGGGTGTACGGAGCGGAGCTGCTTGTGTATGGAGCGGATTCGCGTGTGTACGAGGTGTATGGAGCAAAGTCGCATGTGTTCAAGGTTTACGGAGTGGAGCCATGTGTGTACAAGGTGTACAGAGCGTGGCCACGTGTGTACAAGGCGTACGGAGCAGAGTCGCATGTGTACGAGTTTTACGGAGCGGAGCCAACTCGCACGTGACGTTCTACCGAAAGTGACGTGCTGGAAGCTGACCGGAAATGAGGTAATTTCGGGAGGAGATTGTGACGGAACCATGGAGGCACGTCAGAGAATGCTTCAGATCACCGTGTCCTCCTCCGACAGCGTGGACAGAGGGATTGCCTTGGAATCGGGGATGCCGGCCATGTGAACGGATCATGATATGTCCTGCATCGGGAGGCTCAGGTGGGTATTACATTGGGAGCCGGGCTGCTATAGTATCTTTATACAATACTAGCTGAAGAGCCCGGCGCTGCCCGGGCATAGTAACTAACTGTGGTTAGTTATAGTAAATTATAATTATCCTCCATCCCATAGTCCCCTGCCCATATACCCATCATACATATCCTCCATCCCATAGTCGAGTGCCCACATACCCATCACATGTCCTCCATCCCATAGTCCCATGCCCATACACCCATCATACATATCCTCCATCCCATAGTCCCGTGCCCATATACCCATCATATATATCCTCCATCCCATAGTCCCGTGCCCATATACCCATCATACATATCCTCCATCCCAGAGTCCCGTGCCCATATACCCATCACACATCCTCCATCCCATAGTCCCATGCCCATATACCCATCATACATATTCTCCATCCCATAGTCCCATGCCCATATACCCATCATACATATTCACAATCCCATTGTCGAGTGCCCATATACCCGTCATTCATATCCTCCATCACAAAGTCCAGTGCCCATATACCCATCACACATCCTCCATCCCATAGTCCCATGCCCATATACCCATCATACATATTCGCCATCCCATAGTCGAGTTCCCATATACCCATCACACATCCTTCATCTCATAGTCCCATGCCCATATACCCATCACACATCCTCCATCCCATAGTCCCGTGCCCATATACCCATCATACATATCCGCCATCCCATAGTCCCGTGCCCATATACCCATCATACATATCCTCCATCCCATAATCCAGTGCCCATATACCCGTCATACATATCCTCCATCCCATAGTCCAGTGCCCATATACCCATCACACATCCTCCATCCCATAGTCAACCATTATGACATCATAATGAGCAGCGGCGGGGCTTGCAACCTATGATGACATCAGCGTCACCATGGCAACCATTGTGACATCATAATGAGGGGTGGGGCTTGATACACACACACTGTTTCCCCAGTAGGCAAATAGGGGCATTATGACATCATAATGAGGGGCGGGGCTTGACGCGCACACACTTTTTCCCCCAGTATGTAGATAGGGGCAAAATTGTTTGGTGAATTGGAACGCGCGGGGTTAGAATTTCGCCTCACAACATAGCTTCTTATGACCCCGCTCTCGGGGTCCAGACGTGTGACTGTGCCAAATTTTGTGGCTGTAGCTGCGACAGTTCGGATGCCTATCCCGGACATACACACATACATACACACATACATACACACTTTGAGCTTTATATATTAGATTTCTTTATCTCTCTGTTTCTTTCTCTCTCTGTTCTTTCCTTCTTTCTCTCTCTAATCTTTCTTTTTTCTTTCTCTCTCTCTGTTCTTTCTTTCTTTTCCTCAGTACCAGCCACTGTGCCAAAAATGGCTGATGTATATACACTATACACTGTATATACATCAGCCTCGAGTCAGCACCTATCTATACATAAGCCTCAGCAACAGCATATACGTAAGCCTCAGCACCAGTATATACAGTTAGGTCCATATATATTTGGACAGAGACAACATTTTCCTAATTTTGGTTCTAGAGTCTAGACATTACCACAATGAATTTTAAACAAAACAATTCAGATCCAGTTGAAGTTCAAACTTTCAGCTTTCATTTGAGGGTATCCACATTAAAATTAGATGAAGGGTTTAGGAGTTTCAGCTCCTTAACATGTGCCACCCTGTTTTTAAAGGGACCAAAAGTAATTGGACAATTGACTCCAAGGCAATTTCATGGACAGGTGTGGGCAATCCCTTTGTTATGTCATTCTCAATTAAGCAGATAAAAGGCCTGGAGTTGATCTGAGGTGTGGTGCTTGCATTTGGGAGGTTTTGCTGTGAAGGAAACAGTCGGTCAAAGGAGCTCTCCATGCAGGTGAAACAAGCTACCCTTAAGCTGCAAAAACAGAAAAATCCCATCCAAGAAATTGCTACAACATTAGGAGTGGCAAAATCTACAGTTTGGTACATCCTGAGAAAGAAAGAAAGCACTGGTGAACTCATCAATGCAAAAAGACCTGGGCGCCCACGGAAGACAACAGTGGTGGATGATCGCAGAATAATCTCCATGGTGAAGAGAAACCCCTTCACAACAGCCAACCAAGTGAACAACACTCTCCAGGAGGTAGGCGTATCAATATCCAAATCTACCATAAATAGAAGACTGCATAAAAGTAAATACAGAGGGTTCACTGCACGGTGCAAGCCACTCATAAGCATCAAGAATCAAAAGGCTAGACTGGACTTTGCTAAAAAACATCTAAAAAAGCCAGCACAGTTCTGGAAGAACATTCTTTGGACAGATGAAACCAAGATCAACCTCTACCAGAATGATGGAAAGAGAAAAGTATGGCGAAGGCGTGGTACAGCTCATGATCCAAAACATACCATATCATCTGTAAAACACGGCGGAGGCAGTGTGATGGCTTGGGCATGCATAGCTGCCAGTGGCACTGGGTCACTAGTGTTTATTGATGATGTGACACAGGACAGAAGCAGCCGAATGAATTCTGAGGTATTCAGAGCCATACTGTGGGCTCAGATCCAGCCAAACTGATTGGTCGTCGTTTCATACTACAGATGGACAATGACCCAAAACATAAAGCCAAAGCAACCCAGGAGTATATTAAAGCAAAGAAGTGGAATATTCTTGAATCGCCAAGTCAGTCACCTGATCTCAACCCAATTGAGCATGCATTTCACTTGTTAAAGACTAAACTTCAGACAGAAAGGCCCACAAACAAACAGCAACTGAAAACCACCGCAGTGAAGGCCTGGCAGAGCATCAAAAAGGAGGAAACACAGCATCTGGTGATGTCCATGAGTTCAAGACTTCAGGCAGTCATTGCCAACAAAGGGTTTTCAACCAAGTACTAGAAATGAACATTTTATTTACAATTATTAAATCTGTCCAATTACTTTTGGTCCCTTTAAAAACAGGGTGGCACATGTTAAGGAGCTGAAACTGTTAAACCCTTCATTCAATTTTAAAGTGGATACCCTCAAATGAAAGCTGAAAGTCTGAACTTCAACTGCATCTGAATGGTTTTGTTTAAAATTCTTTGTGGTAAGGTCTAGAACCAAAATTAGAAAAATGTCCCTGTCCAAATATATATGGACCTAACTGTACATCAGCACCTGTATAATACACAGGTGCTGGGGCTGATGTATATACAGGTGCTGGCGGGGGTGATGTATATACTGGTGCTGACTTGAGGCTGATGTATATATGGGCTGCATGTATATACATCACTGATCAGCCTCTAGTCAGCACCTATATATACACCAGAACCTGTATATACATCAGCCCCAGCACCCGTATATACACCAGCCCCAGTACCTGTATATACATCAGCCCCAGCACCCGCATATACATCTGCCCCTGCACCCGTATATACATCAGCCCCAGCACCCTTATATACATCAGCCCCAGCACTCATATATACATCACCACAGCACTCGTATATACATTATATATATATAATGTATATAATATACACTCGTATATACATTATATACAGTATATACTGATTAAATTTGCTGATGACACAAAGCTAGGAGGGATAGCTAATACTAGAGAAGAGAGAGAGAGGATTCAAAAAGATTTAAATAAACTGGAGAAGTGGGCAGCAACTAACAGAATGGTTTTTAACAGGGAGAAATGCAAAGTACTACATCTGGGCAATAAAAATGAAAAAAGCAGATATAGAATGGGAGGAATAGGGCTAAGTGACAGCACATGTGAAAAAGACTTGGGTATACTAATAGATCACAGACTGAATATGAGTCAACAGTGTGATGCAGCAGCAAAAAAGGCAAATGCAATTCTAGGATGTATTAACAGAAGCATACAGTCTAGATCACGTGAAGTCATTATTTCCCTCTACTCCTCTTTGGTCAGACCTCATCTGGAATATTGTGTCCAGTTTTGGGCACCACATTTTAAAAAAGACATCAACAAACTGGAGCAAGTTCAGAAAAGAGCGACCAGAATGGTGACCGGTCTGCAAACCCTGTCTTATGAGGAAAGGTTGCATGATTTGGGAATGTTTAGTTTGCAAAAGAGAAGACTGAGAGGAGACTTAATAGCTGTCTACAAATATCTAAAGGGCTGTCACATTTTAGAAGGATCAACTTTATTCTCATTTGCACGAGGAAAGACTAGAAGCAATGGGATGAAACTGAATGGGAGGAGGCACAGATTAGATATTAGAAAAAACTTTTTGACAGTTAGAGTGATCAATGAGTGGAACAGGCTGCCACGAGAAGTGGTGAGTTCTCCTTCAATGGAAGTCTTCAAACAGAGGCTGGACAGACATCTGACTGGGATGATTTAGCGAATCCTGCTTTGAGCAGGGGGATGGACCAGATGGCCCAGGAGGTCCCTTCCAACTCTACGATTCTATGATTCTATAATTAGCCCCAGCACTCGTATATACATCAGCCCCAGCACCCTTATATACATCAGCCACAGCACTCGTATATACATCTGTCCCAGCACCCGTATATACATCAGCCCCAGCACCTTTATATACATCAGCCCCAGCACTCGTATATACATCTGTCCCAGCACCCGTATATACATCTGTCCCAGCACCCGCATATACATCTGCCCCAGCACCCGTATATACATCAGCCCCAGCACTCGTATATACATATGTATATACAGTAGTCTAAATGTGATATATATTCAGCAGTATGTAACATAATATAGTATAATACTGTCAATTATAATGTAGAGTTGTGTGTATATAGTGTAGAGCTGTTCATATAGTATGTTGCTGTGTATATAGTGTGGAATCCACACTATATACACTGGCCCATCTTTACACTATACAGTATATACACAGCTCCACTCTATATTCCTTACCACGGTATATATTGTGGAGCTGTATACATTGTGTATACTACTCCTGTCCTGTATACATGGTGTAAATATAAGTATCTGCTCTAAGTGTGTGTATCTATGAAAATAAAAAGCACTCCGATGAATTGTGCAAAGTGGTGGACTCTTTATTTGCCCATGTGACAAAGCTTTGGATCTATAACAGATCATTTCTCTGCTATGGAATTGAAATATTACCACATGGGCTAATAAAGAGTCCTCCACTTTTCTCTTATTTAATCATTTAATCGGTGTGCTGATTATTTTCTTTTTATAAATGCCTTTGATTTAAGGGTGTGTGTCCTAAAAGCAATTCACCCACTGCTTAATATTTGGTGGTGCTCAATTATGACACATATCAAGGCTGACATCACCACCCGGCAAAAGCGGGCAATTGCCGTCAGGGACTTGTCATGCTATGGGGCTCGTAAGTAGGGGCTCCGGTGCCAGCGCTGACACAGTGGAAAACAATGATGAGTGAGGGAGCCATCTGCTGATGCTCCCTCTCTCATCTTTCCCCCTCTGCGTCTGAGCTTTGTGATGTCTTAGTGCAGAGGGTGCAATGACATCACTACAGCGAATCATCTATGCCAAGCAGTGCAGAGGATCAGAATACATTGAGGAAACCAGAGCAGTGGGGACAGGGAGAAGTATTATATGGGGCCCATTGTACTGTATGAAGTAATACTGTATATGGGGCCCATTATACTGTATAAAGTAATATATGGGGCCCATTATACTGTTTGAAGTAATATACAGTATGAGGGCCCATTATACTGTATGGGCCGTTATATGGGGCCCATAAAACTGTATGCAGTAATGTATGGGGCCCATAATAGTGTATGGAGCATTATATGGGCTCATTGTACCATATGGAGGAATATGTGGGGTCCATTGTACTGTATGGATCAATATATGGGGCCATTATACTGTATGGAGCGTTATGTGTTGCCCATAATACTGTATGGAGGACTATGTGATGCCCATAATACTGTATGTAGGACTATGTTGTGCCCATAATACTATGAAGGACTATGTCGTTCCCATAATACTGTATGGAGGACTATGTGGTGCCCATAATACTGTATGGAGGACTATGTGGCGCCCATAGTACTGTATGGAGGTCTATGAGGTGCCTATAATACTCTATAGAGGATTATATGGTGCCCATAATACTGTAAAGAGGACTATGTGGTACCAATAACAATGTATGGAGGACTAAGTTGTGCACATAATACTGTATGGAGGGTTATCCAAATTCGGAAGTTCTCCCCTATCTTTTGGATAGGGGATGACTTTCTGTTTGTTGTGGATCTGACCGCTGGGACCCCCATGATCCTAGGAAACGTAGCTTTGAAGAGCACCATGTAAATGGAGCTGTGGTCCAATCATACGCACAGTGACACCATTAACATGTGGCTCTTTAAATAACTCCTTTAATAGAGTGATGAGGGGACGACAAAGTATAGCAAAAATTCACTGATCGGGGCTGGTGAGTGTTATAATTTGTGGGCTGGTGGGGTTTGTGTGGCAGGGCTGCTTTTTTGTCCCAGTCCGGCCCTGGTTTCCGGAGTGTAATGTAGACGCAAATATATGTTTAAGTCCCTGCAGAAGTCAAAAATTTGAAAAACCAATGAAAAATATTTGAAAAATGTATGTAAATAATTTCAAATCAATCTACTTTTTCCCGGAATGTTATCAGATCTAAAATATAAAAAAATTAGCGTACTTTGCATGGTTGCATTCATAATTGTCCAAACTAATGAAATATTATATTTATCCATAATGGTGAACTGCAAAAGAAACGAAAAAAAATGAAATAGCAGAATTGTCGTTTTTTGGTCACTTCGACCAGAAAGGCATATGGATCCCAAGATGGTAAAGACAAAACTACAGTTGGTATCAGAAAAACCCCAAGCCCTCACATAATTCTATCAACCCAAGACTAAACATTTTAGAGCTCTTGGAAGGCAAGAAGGAAAAATAGAATTGAAGAGAGGCCCAATGGGAATCTGTCACCCAAGGGCATGAGTGGGGTGTGCACCAGTCACCCACACAGTATAAGGACCCCACTGCTTCCCACTCAATATAATGGCCCTCACATCCCCCCTTTCATTATCATGGTCCCCACATCACTTCACACTTTATGAAGGCCCCACACAGCACCTCACATAGTATAGTGGTTGGCATATCCCCTCACGTAGTAGACTAGGCCATTATTTTAAAGTAGGATGCTGGTGAGGTCTTCATGCTGAGTGGACCATTTTACTGAGTGGGGAGATGTGAGAGCCATTTTACTGTGTGAGCGCTATCAAAATGTGTTAGTGGCTGTGGGGAACCATCACACTGTGTGATGGGCTATGGGGGCCACTATAATGGGTGAGGTGCTGTGTGAGGCCACCATAAAGTGTGAGGGGTTGTGGGGGCCATCATACTGAATGAGTGGAAGAGGGGCCCTCTTTTTGAGTGGAGGGCTGTGGGGGGGGGCTTCATTCTGTGAGTGGGCGCTGATACTAATTAAGCGGCTGTGGGGCCATCATACTGAATGGGCTGTGGGGGTCTTCACTTTGAGAGTGGGCTGCTGGTTTCACCATACTAAACGAGGGTTGTTATACTGCGTGGGGATCATCATAATGACAGGACATCATGCTGTGTGGAGGCCATGATACTGTTTATGTATGGAGGAGGCGACCATAACTATATCATGCTATGGGGGAACACTATAGGAGCATCATGCTATGGCGGTATTATATTTTGTTGCTCGCACTGCGGGGACATCACAATGTAAGTGTGAAGTGACTCTGTTGGAGTGATTCACTGTGGGAATATCAAAATCCGTGTGTGTGGGGGTAGGGGCATTACTATAAACATGTTTTATAATGGCCATAAAAGGGGTATCGCTGATGAGGACAATAAGGGGCTTCAATTGGAAAATAATTGCTGCTTATGTGTCATAATACATGTCCTTCTCCTGGCTGATGAAGGTTGGGACATTGCCGAATATGTATATGTATGTGTGTGTGTTGTGTATAAATATATATTACGTGTATATTTTTATGTAGGGTGTGAGGGAGTGGGGGCAAGTAGAATGGCTGCCTGGAATCCTATGATGACACAATTCCCAGAACACCGCCCCCTATCAGTGGAAATGAAAGAAAATCCAATGATAACACCAAATGTTTGAAGATTTTATCCTCAGCATTAGAATATATGGTTAGATGGATCTTTCTATACAGAATGAGAAGATAAACGAAACTGTAAGAAAAAGATTAAATGTGATATAATGTCATAAGATGAGAATTGGAAATAGGAAAAGCTCAGCCAAACCTCTGTAACCACGGCTGTAATCTTATACCTGGAAAACTGCCAGGATTTTACTGTGTTTCATTCATGCCTATGTGTGCCGCCATCATTATTAGCTGCTTTATAAGGGGCAGACAATGAGAGAAAAAGTATTGGTTATTGCGCTGCATTGTGACATCATCACTTTCCATATATGGAAGCTGGTAGTGATGTCACACAGGTGAGTGATGTCACAATAGAGCGGAACCTATAAACACTCCGTCCCATCTCACTGGCTCAGACTTGGTATTTGTTTGTCTCCTGACTGCACTTACCTAGATCTTCTCCTTGTGGATTAGTGATTTTACTTGCGAATTACTTGTGAATTAGCGGATTACGTCTGTATTAGTGGATTACTTCTGGAATTTCCTGAAGATCATTGACTGAGGACTTCTCCATCTGGAGGTAAATCTATTGTGCGCTTTTATTTATGAAACTAGAAGTTTTTGTCTCATTAGATTTCGTATATTCATGAAATTTTTCTCTTATGGAAAAACATAACAATCGCATGAAGGATTGTTCGGGAAAATGAGGAAAAAATTCCCAATGCACTAAAATTGAAAAAAAAACAAACCTGAAATATTGCCATTGTGTTTTGGGTTTTAATTTACAGTGTTAATTATCCAGTAAAAATGACCTGGTAATAGTGGAGTACTGGCAATCATGCCTGGTCATGCCAGTACTATGAGGCCTGATGGGTGAGGGGGCCCGGTGAATGTAGAATTAAATAGTGGGGACATTTTTGTAAGCACCATATAGTAGAATTGCTATAAAATGGGCGAGAAAACTAAGGGGCCTTCAACAGGAAAACAACTACTGTTCACTTGTAATAATACATGCCCTTCCCCTTGTTTTTGAAGGTTGGGGCTCCACCAAAATTATATATAAATATATATGTCTGTGTACATACACATATAATATATATAGACACACACACACGTATAAATATGCGTATATACATATAATTTTTTTCTAGGGGGTGAAAGAGTGGGGTCAATAAGAACTTTTGCTATGAGGCCCCAATATGCCATCACTTCTATCATGGAAATGTTATCATCCATCTAATAGACTGTATGAGGAGATGAGGTCCTGGTGATGGTCGGCCTAGAATCAGATGATGTCACAATTCCCAGAACACTGCCCCCATCAGTGAAAATGTGAGAAAATCCAATGACAGCACCAAATGTTTGAAGACTTTATCCTGAACATTAGATTATATAGTTAGATGTATCGTTATAGAGGAAATGAGAAGATAAAGAAAACTGTCAGAAAAAGATTAAATTTGATATAATGTTATATGATGTGAATTAGAAATAGGAAAAGCTCAGCCAAACCTCTGTAACCACCGGCTGTAATCTGTTACCTGGAAAACTGCCAGGATTTTATTTCATTCATCCCTATTTGTACCACCATCATTATCAGCTGATTTATAAGGGGCAGACAATGAGGGAAAAAGTATTGGTTATTATTCTGCATTGTGACATCATCACTTTCCTTATATGGAAGCTGGTAGTGATGTCACACAGGTGAGTGATGATGTCACAATAGAGCGGAACCTATAAACACTCCGTCCCATCTCACTGGCTCAGACTTGGTATTTGTTCGTCTCCTGACTGCACTTACCTAGATCTTCTCCTTGTGGATTAGTGATTTACTTGCATATTACTAGTGGATTAGCTGATTACATCTGGATTATTGGATTAATTCTGGATTAGCGTAATATTTCTGGATTTTCTGGAGATTTTTCTGGAGATCATTGACTGAGGACTTCTCCATCTGGAGGTAAATTTATTGTGGCTGTTATGAAATTAGAAGTTTTCCTCCTGATTATTTTTCTTGTACCCTGGTGTATGGGAAGCGGCCATTGCCCCTAGAGATGAGTAACTCGTCCGGCAAAATCATGGCACAATGCAACAGATAAACCGTTTTCATGAATTTTGGTTTTTATTTGCAAATCAGAAAACAAATCCAGTCCTCAGTGATAAAAGTAGGAATCGCCGACAGAAAACCAGGGAGCAAATCTCCATGTCCAGCTATTTACAGGGGGATGAGGGGATATTTGTTTTAGAGATAAATACTAGTAATAATAATGGCAGCCAGCGCTCTACCTGTATGGGGCATAGCGAGCTGCACCATGGATTATGGCACCATGTAACATGTCTCCAATGTTTTCTCATCCCCTTCAGATCTCCCTCCTGACTCTGTCTGGTCCAGGACCACAGAGGGGACGTCAGTCACCACCTACAGAAGCTGAGAAGGGAACTTCAGCGTGTACAGGACTCGGCAGAGCCGGACATCTTTAGAGTGAGTATAATTGCGGAGGTGCCGGTTTGTGGTGACCGGGTATACCATCGCTGTACACAGCATCAGACTGGAGTACCTTGGGCTCACCAGAGAAAATCATTCTTGGGGCCCACTTGTATAGCTACATAGACATAAATGCAAGACCAACAATTGTGTGGTAAAACACACTTGTGTTATGGTATAACATAAGGTAGTACATGTCTTAATGATATAACAGGAGTTGGGGTAGCCCCCCTCATTGAATATAATGCAGACCCCCTCATAGAATATAATGCAACCCCTCTCATAGAATATAATGCAGACCCCCTCATGGAATATAATGTAGACCCCCTCATGGAATATAATGCAGACCCCTCTCACAGAATATAATGTAGCCCTCACACAGAATATATTGTAGCCCTCCTCAGAGTAAAATGTAGCCCCATCACAGGGTATAATGCAGCCCCCCATAGAATATGATGTAGATTCCTCACAGTATAATGAAGCCCCATCATAGGGTATAATGCAGCCCCCCATAGAATATAATGTAGCCCCCTCGCAGGGTATAATGTAGCCCCATCACAGGGTATAATGCAGCCCCCCATAGAATATAATGTAGATTCCTCACAGTATAATGAAGCCCCATCATAGGGTATAATGCAGCCCCCCATAGAATATAATGTAGCCCCCTCGCAGGGTATAATGTAGCCCCCTCATAGGGTATAATGCAGTCCTACATAGAATATAATGTGGTTTCCACATAGGGTATAATCCAGTCCTACAGTTTTATGGCCACCAGTACCCACTCACTTGTTCCCCTGCTGCTCTAGGATCTGCTCCGTTCTCAGCAGCTACACTGCTGTCTGACCGACACACAACATGTTGCACGATGAAGTGATGTCATTGTGCACCGGCTGTGTCAGAGGCAAAGGGAAATGATGGGGGAGGGAGAATCATCTGACGCGCTGTACTCCATTATTGTTTTCAACTGTATCGGCATTCATGGGCACTGGGGAGAGCACCCTGTAGGGGAAGGGGCTGTAAGCCCTGAAACATTTTAGTATTTATTACCCATTATAAATCAGTTTCAAATATTTCTGAAATTTGAGTGAAAGAAGAACAACATCTGTAATGTGAAATATTATATTATTTGCATTTATATTGTAGAAATAATAATTATCTTTTAATTATAATAAGTATTAATTTCATTGAGAATTTCATGACATTTCCTCAAACATCATATTCCATTTTTAGCAGATTTGCTCTTCTGATTATATGATGAAGCAATCCAGCATGGCATCCAGCGATCAGGATAAAGGCCTGTTGGCCGTGTTGGACCTGCTCGTTGTCCCACTCCTGGAGGACACAATTCCAGGCATTATCAAATCATATGAGCCTGAAGAAATGAAGACCATGACCAGCATGCTAATAAATCATCTGCATGATCTGGATGGACAGGATTTGGTGAATGCCCTCCTGTTCTTGTCGACCATGACATCTGCCAGAGCAGACGCTGACAACTTTCTGTCTAATGAGCTCATTGATAAGACCTATCAACACATGCTGAAACCAGAAAGTGAGAAACATCAGGGAATAACTGGTGCAGCTATGACGCTCCTGGCCAATATTGCTGTATACCGCTCCCAAGACGTCATGGAGCGCTTGGAAAGCGATGAGGAGCATCCACAGATCAGCGCGCTGAAGACACTGGATCTCATTTCCACCAAAACCATCACAGGTTGGAAAGAGAGAAGTGCAGCGCAGAATATACTGACAGTGGATGACTTGATTACCCCTACACAACATCAAGCTGGACCACCTGACGGATTTGATTTTTATTATCATCTCCTGCACCCTAGCTATGGGTTCATAAATCACCTGGATGACGCTGATGTCCTCCATGACACAGACACAACCCAGGCTGGGATATGTCGTTACATTACATGTGTCTTAACTGATGAGGAAAGAAGAAAGATCATCCATTACCTGCTTATAGCAATGAGATCTGCTGTCAGAAAGAGCAGACTCATCAGTGTCATGATCTTCTCGGAGCTGTTACTCCATCATCCTGAGCTCCTGGAGGAGAAAATGGCAAAAGATTTAATCTTATTAACGGCTTCGAAGATATACAGTTCGGACGAACTTGAGAACTGTCTTGCTTTAGAAGCTATGGGAAATACCTGTAAAGGTGCACCAAGACAGGTGCATCAACTGAAAGACCTCATCTATCGCTGCCTTTACAGTAAACTAGTGGGTCGTCAGAAGCTAAAAGTGGTCATTGAATCCCTAAAAGCAATGTCAAAGTTTGTTACCCTGCTGAAAAGATCAAAACTTGGCAGTAAATTTGAGAGAATTGTCCAGCGTTGTACTGACTACCTAAACCACCCAAACCCGCTGGTTCGGACATACTCCACTTCACTATTTGCAGACCTCGCCAAGAACTGCAACAGGGACAAGAGAAGCTTCAGCCGCCACGTCAGGACATTCCTACCCGAGTTACTGATAAAGTTACACAGTAAAAACCAGCAGGATAAGGCATCCGGTATTGCAGCCTTGCTGCATTGTCTTCCTTACATCGGATGTAAGAACGTTCAAGAGCTGTTATGTGCTGATGGCGAAAAAGCCTACAAAATATATGAACAGCTCGGGAAAAAGGAACCTGCCCTTCTTGTGAGGATGATGATCCACAGCATTGAATATATTAAGCCGTATATGGCAGACGAGGTAGACGCTGTCATGAAACACCTCACTATGATAAGAGACGCGTTACCCTATGAAGAACTCTATCCGTCAGCATTATCTGACGTGTTTATAGGGTTGAGGAGACTCAATTCTAAGATATATACTCCAGTGGTGCATGAGGCAAGTATCCGCGCCATTGACATCCTGGGCACCAAGTGGAAGAGCATCAGCACTGTTAAAGCAGTGAAAGTTGGAACAGAGAGTTTCCTGATCTATGAAAAAGTGAAGAGAGTGGAAGTAATATTTTACGAGACTTCAGTGTGAAGCATCCATCACCAGATGTTACACTAAGGGTCAATGAATGAGACATCCTGAATACACTTAGATAAAACTCTTGACTATTGAAGACCATCTCAAGAACAATACCCACATACCCCAATTTTCTTATGAAAAACTTAAAATAAAGAAAATAAAAAGAAAACTTACGGTGTTTCTCTGCTTATTGTAACTGGATGAAATGTTTCTGGACTGTTCCCAAATGTATTTTGATCATATCCTCTATATAAAGCTACTAGCTGAAGAGCCCAGCGCTGCCTGGGCATAGTAACTAACTGTGGTTAGTTATAACAAATTACAATTATCCTCCTTCCCATAGTCCCGTGCCCATATACCCATCATACATATCCTCCATCCCATAGTCGAGTGCCCATATACCCATCACACATCCTCCATCCCATAGTCCCATGCCCATATACCCATCATACATATTCTCCATCCCATAGTACCATGCCCATATACCCATCATACATATTCTCCATCCCATAGTACCATGCCCATATACCCATCATACATATCCTCCATCCCATAGTCCCGTGCCCATATACCCGTCATACATATCCGCCATCCCATAGTCCCGTGCCCATATACCCATCACACATCCTCCATCCCATAGTACCATGCCCATATACCCATCATACATATCCTCCATCCCATAGTCCCGTGACCATATACCCGTCATACATATCCGCCATCCCATAGTCCCGTGCCCATATACCCAACACACATCCTCCATCCCATAGTACCATGCCCATATACCCATCATACATATCCTCCATCCCATAGTCCCGTGCCCATATACCCGTCATACATATCCGCCATCCCATAGTCCCGTGCCCATATACCCATCACACATCCTCCATCCCATAGTCAACCATTATGACATCATAATGATCGGCGGGGCTTGCAACCTATGATGACATCAGCGCCACCATGGCAACCATTATGACATCATAATGAGGGGCGGGCTTGATACACACACTTTTTCCCCATTATGTAGATAGGGGCAAAATTGTTTGGTGAATTGGAACACGTGGGGTTAAAATTTCACCTCACAACATAGCTTAGGACACTCTCGGGGTCCAGACGTGTGACTGTGCCAAATTTTGTGGTTTTAGCTGCGACGGTGCGGATACCAATCCTGGACATACATACATACATACAAACACTTGAGCTTTATATATTAGATATATCATGATACAGCTCCATCTTAACATGTCTATGTTTGTTGAGCTCTTAAAGGGGCTTTCTAGACTATGATTTTGATGACATAGGTCATCAACATCAGATTAGTCCCGGTCTGACATGTGAAACTCCTAACGATCAGATGTTAGCAGATCCCTCAGTCAGCAGAAAGCACACAATGCATTGAGCTGGAGCTACATAGCTTACGTGTCATCAGTACTGTGGTTCCTGTATGATCCGCAGTCTGATGTTGGCTGGTAATAACAACTCCTGGTATCTCCTGTCTAGCTGACTGCAGAATTCTGAATCCTTACAGCGTGTGCACTACACACTCTCAGTGCTCTCTGGTGTTGCTGGCGACAGTGGGTAATGACGTGACAGCATGAATGCAATTTGCATACATGCGGTCACCTGGCAATTGGATGTCTTTGGCCTTTCTCAATTCACTTGTATTCAATTGAGTGGATGTGGTTCTAAGTATGCAAATCACATACTTGCGCTCAGGGCTGTCACTAGGAATTTCAGGGCCCCATACTGGCAAAATTTTCGGGGCCCCCTTGAGACTCCACCCAGGCTCCACCCCTCGAACTGTCCACAGCCCCACCGCTCTCTCTTGGAAAAACTCCACTTCTCACCAATCACACATTAACAGTTCCCATCTCCAGATCACACACATAGCCAGCAGCTCTTGTTATGGCCAAAAGATTTTTTAAATCTACCACCATGACAAGGTAGACTCTTTTGGCTGGGCCCTACTCTACTCTAACCTATTAAAGATTTGCTAAAATATCCAATACAATTTAGGTATATTTTTTATTTATTTTTCAATTTTTAAAATGACCAATAATATCACATCCAAAGGGACAAATACCACCACACCATGCCCAGACACCATATTACCACCACATGGTGACCAATAATACCACATACAAGGAACAGATACAGCCATACCATGACCAGACCACATATTACCACCAGTGACAGAATAATAGCACATACAAGGGACAAATACCACCGCACCATGACCAGGCCACATATTACCAGCACATGGTGACTGGATACTACAATACTGATCATTAATAAAAAAAACATATTACTATCACCATAAGTGCCATAATACACAGGAGATCTGTACTTAGTATGTAGTGTCTGTGTACAGGTAATACAGTGATCACCAGTGACATTATACACAGAAGAAGCTCTTGAAAAACAATTCAAAACCTTCATAACTATTAAATGTGGTCGGGAACTAGTTAGATAACCATAATAATTCCCCCACCCAATAATAGGGACAAATTAAATAATAGTGGAGTACTCAAAATATCATGTAATTCAAGAAAAAAGTTAGAGTAACCATAAACCACAATAGGATGTAAAAAAATGCAAATCTTTATTAATACAAGTTAAAAACAGTATCACACATATATAAACACATAATAAAGGTAAATATAAAAGGAATAATCCCAGTGTAGCGCAGAGTGAAGCCCCCTTCATGTAAAGTGGCAGCGGGCAAAAGAGCCATATACTGCCAATATGTAGCATAAACTAGACAACAAGGCATGCTGTGCTTAATATCCAAGGACAGTATCTACATATGTCTAAGGCATCCAGATATAATATAAAGCATAGAGCCCAAAGTATTATGAATAATTCTAGCTCAAAAAGATACAAAATCAATCAATTCTGGGATAATACCCAGTATCTATAGTGCTCATGCCACTTACCCATAAGGGATATAGAATGCAGGGAGGATGCTGCGCTCAACCCCGACGCGCGTTTCGCCTCTGCTTTCTCAAGGGGAAGTGCCTATCTATCCTCAAAATACCCATATATAAACGCCACGCTCCAGGTGTTACTGATCAGAGTCGGCGCATGCGCAGTGTGGCCACATGGTAACCGCGCGATGATTCGCCGCCATCAGAGAGCAGCGCGCGTGTGTGGTAATACCACTAGACGTCATAAACACGCGCGCGGCCCACAATATGATGGCCGGAGCATCGCGACCATTGACAGACACCGCGCATGCGCACAGGATCAGCGCCATTTTCTCGGAGACCTATTGTAGGCGGCCATACTAGTGCGGTCTAAACAAGTCATAAGACTGTTAAAAGGGACCAAATAATGGTGGGAGGAAGAAATGTAATTACTAGGACAAAAAGGGTCAAAGAAAGGTTCCCAATGTATAGTTATGATAATATATGAGGTGTCATAGAAAAATGCCATATAAACATAGGTTCACTAAGGGTATAGTATTATACATCAATTACAGATAAATTCCACCTAATATAAAATAAAATACGTCCCAAAGAGGGAGGGAAAGTTCCCAAACACCACAGATCATATATATAAATACCATTATAATGCAACAATTAAATATTAGAATTGGAGTACCATTAACATGATGATATACAATAATACAGGTATCATATGATCGCCATTAAGTGGTGATGCAAAAAATTATTACAGATCCCTCTTTGATGTCTTGACACACTACAATAAACCATACATAAAAAGATATAGAACCACCCCACCCCTTCTCCCCCATATCATTAACCCCCCTTCAATAATGGCAGATCTTCAGTGAAACGTAGAAAATTCAGAATCAAAATACAGCAATATTTGTCCTCTAGGCGTCCAAATCATCCATGTTTCAGAGAAATCCCAGGCAACATGATCTCCTAGGGAGAGCGACTGCTGATCCAACTAGTTGTAAAAAACGTTGTTAAACCAACTCTTCCGCATTCAGACATGGGCGTCAAAAAAACAATAAAACTAAAAGGTGAAGAAGGAAAAAACAGACATAGAAATTAAAAAACAATTCTAAAAAACACAGCTAAGGACACGGACACATATGTATATAAATAATCAAACCTTGGCAGAAAAGGAAAAAGAGCCTTAGATTATAATCAAAATAAATATGATCCCAATAGAGATAAGAGAATTACAATAATAGTTAGAAGCCCAAGATATCAGGGCTAGTAGGTCGAACTCTAACCAAGGAAAGGGGCAAAAGTATTGGTTTCGTTCAAGCCTGCAGGGGCTAAAGTATCTAGCATCACAATCCACCTACACTCATGTTGTGCGAGAATCTTCTTGGTGTTGCCTCCACGAATGCCACAATCAATCCTGTCAATCCCACGGACTAATAAGCCCTTAGGATTGGCACTATGAAACAATTTAAAATGCTTCGGGAGGGTTTTTAAGCTGGAAATATCCTGAATATCTCTAGATGCCGCTATGTCCCTAACATGTTCGCGTACCCGGACTTTAAGTTCTCGGGACGTAAGACCAACGTATATTTTGTTACAGGGACACGTGGCATAATATACCACATTTGATGTGTTACATGTAATATAACTCTTAATGGAAAAAGTCTTTTTCCCATCAGACATAGTAAAAGATGTAGTTTTACAAATGTTGGGACACGCAACACATCTCCCACAGGGAAAACATCCCTGTATACGGGTTGAGCCACGAACTAATGGTATTGTGGGTACATAGTGACTTTTTACTAGGTGATCTTTCAAATTCCAGCTACGTCTAGGGACGATTTTTGGCCGTGAAGGTAAATGTGCTGCCAAAGTGGTATCTGTATGTAAAATGGGCCAACATTTATCAAAAATTTCTCGCATTCGATCCCACTAGCAGTTTGATGTAGATACAAAACAAATAGTGTCCTTATTGGTGTCTTGCCGAGTGCTAATGGGTTTAGCCAATAAATCATCACGCGAGGCCTGCTTGGCCCTCCTATACCCGTATTTGATACATCTATTACTATACCCTCTGGCCTTAAATCGATGCCCCAAATCCTTAGCCTGTTTTTCAAACATTCTCTCTGTAGAGCAAATACGCCTTGTTCTTAAAAATTGCCCCCTAGGGATGGCACGAATTATTGGTGGAATATGAGCAGAGGACGCGTGCAGTAAAGAGTTTACCGCTGTCTCTTTACGGAACAAATCCGTTTGGATCAGGCCTCCCGCATCAGCCCTGATTAGAACATCCAGGAATTCAATACTAGATCTATGCCATTTATAAGTAAATTTGAGATTAAAAGTGTTCAAATTTAGATGATGCATGAAATCCTGGAGATCAGATGACGACCCCTGCCAAATGGCAAAAACGTCATCGATATAGCGATACCAGCACTGCACATGGTTTACGGCAAGCGCCCCGCCCCCAAAGAAAACCTACCTCTCCCAAAAACCGAGAAACAGGTTAGCATAGGATGGGGCGCAAGCCGCACCCATGGCAGTGCCACGCCTCTGCAAAAAAAACGATCCTTAAAAACAAAGTAGTTATGAGACAGGACAAATTCCAAGAGTTCCATGAGGAATTCACACCAATGTCCATCCTGACTCAACATCTCCAAATACAGGGATGTTTTCCCTGTGGGAGATGTGTTGCGTGTCCCAACATTTGTAAAACTACATCTTTTACTACGTCTGATGGGAAAAAGACTTTTTCCATTAAGAGTTATATTACATGTAACACATCAAATGTGGTATATTATGCCACGTGTCCCTGTAACAAAATATACGTTGGTCTTACGTCCCGAGAACTTAAAGTCCGGGTACGCGAACATGTTAGGGACATAGCGGCATCTAGAGATATTCAGGATATTTCCAGCTTAAAAACCCTCCCGAAGCATTTTAAATTGTTTCATAGTGCCAATCCTAAGGGCTTATTAGTCCGTGGGATTGACAGGATTGATTGTGGCATTCGTGGAGGCAACACCAAGAAGATTCTCGCACAACATGAGTGTAGGTGGATTGTGATGCTAGATACTTTAGCCCCTGCAGGCTTGAACGAAACCAATACTTTTGCCCCTTTCCTTGGTTAGAGTTCGACCTACTAGCCCTGATATCTTGGGCTTCTAACTATTATTGTAATTCTCTTATCTCTATTGGGATCATATTTATTTTGATTATAATCTAAGGCTCTTTTTCCTTTTCTGCCAAGGTTTGATTATTTAAATACATATGTGTCCGTGTCCTTAGCTGTGTTTTTTAGAATTGTTTTTTAATTTCTATGTCTGTTTTTTCCTTCTTCACCTTTTAGTTTTATTGTTTTTTGACGCCCATGTCTGAATGCGGAAGAGTTGGTTTAACAACGTTTTTTACAACTAGTTGGATCAGCAGTCGCTCTCCCTAGGAGATCATGTTGCCTGGGATTTCTCTGAAACATGGATGATTTGGACGCCTAGAGGACAAATATTGCTGTATTTTGATTCTGAATTTTCTACGTTTCACTGAAGATCTGCCATTATTGAAGGGGGGTTAATGATATGGGGGAGAAGGGGTGGGGTGGTTCTATATCTTTTTATGTACGGTTTATTGTAGTGTGTCAAGACATCAAAGAGGGATCTGTAATAATTTTTTGCATCACCACTTAATGGCGATCATATGATACCTGTATTATTGTATATCATCATGTTAATGGTACTCCAATTCTAATATTCAATTGTTGCATTATAATGGTATTTATATATATGATCTGTGGTGTTTGGGAACTTTCCCTCCCTCTTTGGGACGTATTTTATTTTATATTAGGTGGAATTTATCTGTAATTGATGTATAATACTATACCCTTAGTGAACCTATGTTTATATGGCATTTTTCTATGACACCTCATATATTATCATAACTATACATTGGGAACCTTTCTTTGACCCTTTTTGTCCTAGTAATTACATTTCTTCCTCCCACCATTATTTGGTCCCTTTTAACAGTCTTATGACTTGTTTAGACCGCACTAGTATGGCCGCCTACAATAGGTCTCCGAGAAAATGGCGCTGATCCTGTGCGCATGCGCGGTGTCTGTCAATGGTCGCGATGCTCCGGCCATCATATTGTGGGCTGCGCACGTGTTTATGACGTCTAGTGGTATTACAACACACGCGCGCTGCTCTCTGATGGCGGCGAATCATTGCGCGGTTACCATGTGGCCACACTGCACATGCGCCGACTCTGATCAGTAACACCTGGAGCGTGGCGTTTATATATGGGTATTTTGAGGATAGATAGGCACTTCCCCTTGAGAAAGCCGAGGCGAAACGAGCGTCGGGGTTGAGCGCAGCATCCTCCCTGCATTCTATATCCCTTATGGGTAAGTGGCATGAGCACTATAGATACTGGGTATTATCCCAGAATTGATTGATTTTGTATCTTTTTGAGCTAGAATTATTCATAATACTTTGGGCTCTATGCTTTATATTATATCTGGATGCCTTAGACATATGTAGATACTGTCCTTGGATATTAAGCACAGCATGCCTTGTTGTCTAGTTTATGCTACATATTGGCAGTATATGGCTCTTTTGCCCGCTGCCACTTTACATGAAGGGGGCTTCACTCTGCGCTACACTGGGATTATTCCTTTTATATTTACCTTTATTATGTGTTTATATATGTGTGATACTGTTTTTAACTTGTATTAATAAAGATTTACATTTTTTTACATCCTATTGTGGTTTATGGTTACTCTAACTTTTTTCTTGAATTACAGAAGAAGCTCTGTATATAGTGTCAGTGTACAGTTAATACAGTGATCACCAGTGATATTATGCACAGGACCTCTGTATATAGTGCCAGTGTACAGGTAATACAGTGATCACTGGTGACATTGTACAAAGGCACTCTGCATATAGTGTATAGTGTCATTGAACAGGTAACACACTGACTCACCAGTGACGTCTCTAGGTAAAATCCTTCATCTTTGCTTTTCATCTTTCATCCAGCACAGATCGCCATCACGTCTTGTAGCCAGGGCTTGTTTCTGCAGGAAATAACACAGTTATCTAGAGCTCCACTTGCAGAACACATTACTTAATTTTTTTCCAACTTCTACACTATACCAGATGAAGAAAAAAGGTGACATAGTGTCACTCTGCACAGTAACAGAACCTCCCCCCATTTAAAACAGTATCCTCAAAAAAATAAAATAAATACATCACTGCAGTAATAATATCCCTTAATTAGCCCCTATGGTAATAATATCCCCCATCCTGGCTCCAGCCATATTTTCTCTCATCCAGCCCTCATGAGTATCCATTCTGCCCCCACATGATCTCCAGATCCTGCCCCATCTGTCTACATCGTATCCATCCTTCCCCCATGATCCTGCACCATGTCTCCCATCCTGCCCCCTCCAGTGTCTCACTGTCACATTCTGCCCCCTCCTGTGTCTCACTGTCACATTCTGCCCCCTTCTGTGTCTTGCTGTCACATTCTGCCCCTGTGCCTCACATTCTGCCCCTCCTCTGTTTCACTGTCACATTCTGTCCCCTGTGTCTCACTGTCACATTCTGCACCCTCATGTGTCTCACTGTCACATTTTGCCCCTCCTGTGTCTTACTGTCACATTATACCCCCATGTCCATTCTGACCCCATGTCTCACATTCTGCCCCCATGGTCATTCCGCCCCGTGTCTCGCATTCTGCCCCCTCCTGTGTCTCACTGTCACATTCTGCCCCCTCCTGTGTCTCACTGTCATATTCTGCCCCCTCCTGTGTCTCACTGTCACATTCTGCCCCATGTCTCATATTATGCCCCCTCCTGTGTCTCACTGTCACATTCTGCCCCCTCCTGTGTCTCACTGTCACATTCTGCCCTCATGTCTCACATTCTGCCCCCTCCTGCGTCTCTCTGTCACATTCTGCCCCCATCCTGTGTCTCAATGTCACATTCTGCCCCCTTCTGTGTCTTACTGTCACATTCTGCCCCCATGTCTGCATTCTACCCCCATGTCCTGCATTCTGCCCTCATGTCTCACATTCTGCACCCATGTCCATTCTGTCCCCATGTATTGCATTCTGCCCCCATGTATTGCATTCTGCCCCCTCCTGTGTCTCACTGTCATATTCTGCCCCCTCCTGTGTCTTACTGTCACATTCTGCCCCCATGTCTTGCACTCTGCCCCATGTCTCACATTCTGCCCCCTCCAGTGTCTCACTGTCACATTCTGCCCCATGTCTTGCATTCTGCCCCCATGTCTTGCATTCTGCCCCCATGTCGTGTATTCTGCCCCCACATCTTGTATTCTGCTCCCACGTTCTGCATTCTGCTCCCATGTCCATTCTGCCCCGTGTCTCACATTCTGCCCCCATGTCTTGTATTCTGCTCTCACGTTCTGCATTCTGTTCCCATGTCCATTCTGCCCCATGTCTCACATTCTGCCCCCATGTCTCGCATTCTGCCCCATCATGTCTGCATTCTGCACCCATGTCTTGTATTCTGCCCCATGTCTTGTACTCTGCCCCCATGTCTTGCATTCTGCCCCATGTCTGCATTCTGCCCCCATGTCTTGTATTCTGCCCCCATGTCTCACATTCTGCCCCCATGTCTTGCATTCTGCCCCATGTCTGCATTCTGCCCCCATGTCTCGCATTCTGCCCCATGTCTAACATTCTGCCCCCTTGTCTGCATTCTGCCCCATGTCTCGCATTCTGCCCCTTGTCTGCATTCTGCTCCCATGTCTTGCATTCTACCCCATGTCTTGCATTTTGCCCCCATGTCTTGCATTTTGCCCCGTGTCTACATATTTGCCCCTGTGTGTCTCCAATCCTGCCCCCTGTCTCCATATTTGCCCCTGTGTGTCTCCAATCCTGCCCCTGTGTGTCTGCAATCCTGCCCCCTGTCTCCGTATTTGCCCTTGTATGTCTCCGATCCTGCCCCGTGTCTACATTCTGCCAGGAAACATATTGCCCCTTTCAATAATAAAATAAAAACTTTGTTCTTACCTGACCTCGCTCCTGCGGTGAAGATGGAGCTGCTGTTGTGTGAGCTGAAATGACCTGTGGTGACATCATCGTCATGTGATCAGGGGGCGGAGCTGATCAATGCTGAAGGCCTGTGATAATGACGACGTTAACACAGGTCCTTCAGCACTTCTCTAACTTTTGGATGTCGGGCGCTGTGGTGGTTCTGCTGATGTGTGCGCTGCAGGCCCGGCTGCAGCGCACACTTGGGGCCCGACCGCAGCGCACACTTGGGGCTCACCCGGCGCCCCTATGACGCACAGCACTTGGGGCCCGATGACTGGCAGCACAGGAGCGGGGCTCCTGATCTGCAGGCCCCCTTCTGTTCTGCTGTTCACCGGGCCCCATACAGCAGTAAGGGCTGTCATGCCCTGATGGCGGCCCTGCTTGCGCTCACATGACCACCTGCTCTTGCCGGCGACACCTGATAGCAATGGCCGCATGCCATGCACATGCTGTAAGGATTCTGAAGTCTACAGTCACAAGAGTGATTACAGTCTTTCATCAGAAGACTGGACAACCCCTTTAACAATGGGAAAAGAGATACTAGGAGTTGTTTTGTACTGATGGTAGTTCTGGTGATGTAGTCATGTACTAACGGTGGTTCTGATTATGTATCCGTGTACTGATGGTGGTTGTAGTAAGGTAGTCATATACTGATGGTGGGTCTAGTGATTTAGCTCAGCAAAGATCATGGTTCTGGTGATGTATGCATGTACTGATGGTGGTGGTAGTGATGTATTCATGTACTAATTGATGGTTCTGGTGCTGTATTCTCTCATTAAAGATAAAGAAGAAAAAAAATTGGTACAGCCAAACCAGTAAAAGATTTGGATATCAAAATTGTCAAAATATAAAACTATTTAGCCCTTACGGTAATGAGAAAAACATAAGCATTACAAACCAAACATTTTTTTTTTAGCAAAATAAAGAATTCAGGAAAGTTTAGTCCAGCTGTAATGACACTGATCTGTAGAATCATCTCCACGGGTCTCCTTTATCAAATAATGAATAACTTAAAATCAAATATAAAAAAAACTATGATTTAATTGCATTTGTTTACTTCAGATTTATATTGTACTGCTGGGACAAGAGCAATTTCAATTTTCTCCATAGTTAGCAAAAAAGCTAGAATTGGCCCTGGCTGCAGTCACTACTCTGCTGTTACTTAATGTCTTATACTCTAGTCACATCCAGAGCTGCAGTAACCATTCTCCTGCTGTATCAAATTTTATTCTTCTATCACACCCAGAGCTGCAGTCATTTTTCTGTATTAAATCTTGTTTTATACTCTAGTTATATCCAGAGCTGCATTCACTATTCTGCTGTTACATCATGTTTTAAATTCTAGCCCAGACCTGGTCAAAGTGTGACCTATGGGCCACATCAGGCTATTTGGTTGTTTCTATCTGGCACATGGAGCGGGACAGCCCAAGGGCAAGAACCTGTGCCATCCCACACCACATGGCCTACCCCTGCCTGGCATTTCAATTTCCCAAGGATGCAGATAGCCATGTGTATACAGTTTGACATTCCATGCAGTATGATTGCCCATAGCTCCCATACAAAGTCTGATGCCACATAGCCCCTATATACAGTATGATGACCCATAGCTCTG
Source organism: Dendrobates tinctorius (assembly GCF_039654945.1). Classification (NCBI taxonomy): domain Eukaryota; kingdom Metazoa; phylum Chordata; class Amphibia; order Anura; family Dendrobatidae; genus Dendrobates; species Dendrobates tinctorius. The sequence continues at coordinate 34,275,522 of NW_027361743.1, read as the reverse complement.
ACCTAGTATGGTACCCCATAGCCTCTATACATGGTATACTTTCCTTTAGCCCATATACAAATTATGACGCACCATATCCTCACTTTTCATAGTATGAGGTCCCAAAGCCTCTATGCCGAGTATGATGGCCTCCACAGTATACTCCTCCATATAATGCCACCACAGCTCCCTCAACTCCCAGGATATCCAAAAAGCTTATACTCACCCAGCCTTGGTTCAATGTTCACTGCAGCCTCCATTTCCTCTTCCAGCTTGTATAATAATGAGCAGAAGCTGCCCGTGCCTGTCAGTGTAACTGGTGGAGCAAGGAGAAGATGGCTTTCTGCTCCTCAACAGGGTTTAACAGTATCAGTGTCCAAAGGATACTATTAAAAGTGTTGCATACTAATGCCATCCACTGACCATTTGGCATTTGCCAGAATTTCCACTCCAGCCCCGCTGCATCGCATTAGAATAACTTCTATGCCAGTCTGTCATTTATCAGAGTCATTAACCCCTTTATGACCTATGACGTGCCGTGTCCGTCATAGGTCACCCGCCCCTCTTTGTTGCAGTCTCCAGAGCCTGATCTCATCAGCTGTCATGTGCCCCTAACAGCAGTGGGTAGAATCGCGATCCACCCACGGCTGTTAACTAGTTAAATGCCGCTGTTAATCTCGGCATTTAACTCACACAAACGGGATGCGTGTCTCAGCTCTGCCCATCTGCGCCCGTGTAACATGACCGTGGGTCGCCGATGGGGTTGTCATTGCTGAGCTGCTATGATCATTTTTGTTACACATTGCAGTTCTGCAGCCCTGCTATGTGTAACAGAAGCTATCAGATGATCGCAGCTTCTAGTCTACCACGGAGACTATTGGAACAAGTAAAAAAAAAAAATTTTAAACATTAAAAAATTGTTAAAAGTGTAAAAATTCAAATCACCCCCATTTGGCCCATTCAAAGTAAAATAAAAAATACACATATTTGGTATCGCATCATTCAGAATCACCTAATGTATCAAGATATAAAAAGAATTAATCCGAACTGTAAACGGTATAACGAGAAAACAATCTAAAGGCCAGAATTAAGTTTTTTAGTCGCTGCAACATTGCAATAAAATACAATAACGGGTGATCAAAACATCATATCTACCCCAAATAGTGTTCATAAAGACATCAGGTCGGCACGCAAAACATATGCACTCTCCCAGCTCCAGATCCTGGGAAAAAGGAGATGCTACGGGTCTTGTAAAATGGCGCCATTTCTAAAGAAATTTGACAAACTTTGGATTTTTTTTCACCACTTAAATAAATAATAACCTTTACATGTTTGGTATCTACGAACTTGTAATCACCTGGGGAATGATAGTGGCAGTTTTCCTGAAGATAGTAAAAAAAATCCAAAACACTATTGTGGAATTGCCCTTTTTTGCCATTTCACGGCACTTAGAATTTTTTTCCCCATTTTCCAGTGTACAGTCTGGTAAAAGCAATGGTGTTGTTCAAAAGTAAAATTCGTCTCGCAAAAAAAACAAGCCGTCACGTGTCCGTAGTGATGGAAAAATAACAAAAGTTATGGATCTGAGAAGAAGGGGAGCGAAAAATGGAAACAAAAAATCGGAAATATCCTTGGTCTTTAAGGGGTTAATATGCATGTGTTTAGGGTTTATTAGTGAATCGCTAATTACTGGAATAACTTACTTTGACTTGTCATTGCTTCATGACTGTGAATTTGTCACAAGAGCACAATTAACATTCACTCGACTTGATACCTTCAGAAAATCTGCAAGAACGGACTTATGATTGACTGGGCAGCCGTCATAGTTATTCACAGTAGACGTAGAGTAAAGTGCTTCATAGATACTGGTGGAGATCTTTGGCCTTTGAGTTGAGGTCAGACGTCAGTTCTTAAAATATTTCTTAAAAATTGTCATTAAGTCCGATATCTGTGCACTTGAATCTGATTGTAAATCCCAAGAAGAAAGATTGGCTGAGAGATAATGGACCACTGACTGAGTTTAGACTAACGTGATCTGCCACTTTACCTAGAAAAACAGTCGTCTAGAAACGTGCAGGATCAAATTTTTTTGGTTCTGCTGCCATCAAAACTGCAGCAATTCAGTGTGGCATAAATGTGAAAAAGTGATGACATTGTAGTGCAGGAATATTGGAGATGCCGACACTATAGCTACTCGCAATTGCCACAGATTAGATAAAAGCCTCAAGGAAGGACTGCTCTTCATATGTCCATCCACAGGTATCAGAGGAGCAGGGTGTGCAAAGATAACCTTCCCCGCACCGTTATTACACTTACGTCAGTCTGCAGGAAGGGGTCATACATCCGGTATCTGAGGAACTAGGGTGCACCAAGAAAGCATTCTCCCACCATTATTCCACCCTATAAATGTTCAATAAGGGGTCATCCATCCACAGGAATCACCGGAGTTAGAGAGTGCCGAGAAAACAATACCCTATCATTATTCTAACCTACTAGCTTGCAGGAATAGGTCATCTATCCACAGGAATCTGAGGAGCTAGGGTGCAATAATAAAACATTCCCCCACCATTACTCCATCATACCAGCCTTCAGCAAGGGTTCATCCTTCAACGGGTATCGTAGGAGATGCAGGGAGCCAAGACAACATTCTCCACAACATTACTCCACCTGCATGGCAGAAAGGGTTCATCAATCCAAAGGTATCAGGGGTCACAATGTGCCAAGAAAACATTCCATCACCATCACTCTCAAGCAGCCTGAATTGGTGAAGCAGAAATACATATAGATTCATCTGTCCTGATTAGAGTTGAGCAAAACGGGTCGGTCGTATTCAAAAGTCGGCGACTTTCGCTGAAGTCGGGTTTCATGAAATGAAACCCGACCATAACATGAGGTCGGCCACGAGTTCGGCGACCAGAGCGCCAAAGTCGTGTTTCAAAAGATGCTTCCAGCGCCCTTTTTCAGCCAATGATGGAGGACGCACACTGTGGGCAACGCGATGACATAGGCATCGGTCACCACCATCTTTGAGAAGGGCATGCAAGTGATTGGCTGGCTTTGTGTGGCATCACAGAGGCTATAAAAGGGCGTGCACACCGACCACCATCTTACTTCTGCCGATCTTAGCATTAGGGAGAGGTTGCAGCTGCTGATTCTGAATAAGGGAGAGCGTTAGGCAGGGAAGAAGAACCAAAAAACTGCTTCTGCTGTTAGCGATTTTCACTTACAACACAACACTTTGTGTGCAGTGACAGGGGAGGCTCTAATTTTGTGCATCAGCTCTGTTGGTTATTAGGCTGCCTTATAAGGCTCCCTGATAGCTGCATTGCTGTTTGCACACTGCTGTGCAAACTGCTATTTTAAAAGCAAAAATACTTTTTTTCCTCCTTTCTGCACAGTTACCAAGCGTTCATTTTTCCACCCTTTTGTGTGTGCAGCAGTCCTGCTTATTAGGCTGCCTGCGTCCATACTTGGACTGAGAGCATCATTGTCAGCGTCCTCAAATCTCTAGTGACATCCAAATTCTCACTAATCCTATAGACACCCTCCACCTTGTCATACACCATCCAATTTCAGCCTGTTACATTGAGGTGTATTCTCTCCTGGGCCTAAGACAATAGTTCAGTGTCCTCAAATCTATAGTGAGATTCCAATTCTCACCAATCCTATAGACACCCTCCACCTTGTCATACACCATCCAATTTCAGCCTGTTACATTGAGGTGTATTCTCTCCTGGGCCTAAGACAATAGTTCAGTGTCCTCAAATCTATAGTGAGATTCCAATTCTCACCAATCCTATAGACACCCTCCACCTTGTCATACACCATCCAATTTCAGCCTGTTACATTGAGGTGTAATCTCTCCTGGGCCTGAGACAATAGTTCAGCGTCATCAAATCTATAGTGAGATACAAATTCTCACCAATCCTATAGACACCCTCGACCTTGTCATACACCATCCAATTTCAGCCTGTTACATTGAGGTGTAATCTCTCCTGGGCCTGAGACAATAGTTCAGCATCCTCAAATCTATAGTGAGATTCAAATTCTCACCATTCCTATAGACACCCTCCACCTTGTCATACACCATCCAATTTCAGCCTGTTAAATTGAGGTGTAATCTCTCCTGGGCCTGAGACAATAGTTCAGCGTTCTCAAATCTATAGTGAGATTCCAATTCTCACCAATCCTATAGACACCCTCCACCTTGTCATACACCATCCAATTTCAGCCTGTTACATTGAGGTGTAATCTCTCCTGGGCCTGAGACAATAGTTCAGCGTCCTTAAATCTATAGTGAGATTCAAATTCTCACCAATCCTATAGATACCATATAGCTGGTGGTATTTTGGGTTCATTTTCACAAAAATGAGAAAGTATGGGGGAAGACACCATGTAAGTGGGCAGGGGTTGCCAGCTGGTCCAGATGGTGGTGGTGGTGGTGTTGCATCTGTTGGTAGTGGCAAAAGCACAATAGCACCTAAGGCAGGAGGTGTTGAGCCTGCGTCATCGTCTGGCTCCACAAGGCCTCGAAGGCTCTCTTTTCTGGGATTTGGTAAACCGCTTTTAAAGCCGGAGCTTCAAGAACAAGTTTTGGCTTACATTGCTGACACAGCCTCCAGCTCTCTCACCTCCTCTTCTGAAGTTTCAAAAAATAAAAGCACTGAGTCGTCATTGGAGGCTCCTCGTCAGGAACAACACCTATCCTTGTGTCCTTCACCCCTAACAAAAGTGAAGGATATGACAGGCCACACTACCTATTACTCCATGGAGCTCTTTTCACATGCCATACCTGGGATAGCAAGTCAAATCGTGAATTCCCCAGTCAAAGATGAATCTGACATGGAGTGCACTGATGCACAGCCACTGCTAGATTTTTCTGCTGGTACATTCACTCAGAGCACGACCTTGTCCTCGCAGTGCACTGAGGCAGAATCAGACCCTGATGAAACTCCAGTGCCCCTTCCCGCATAATATACCACCTTACACGGTGAAACAGAGGAAGGTGCACATGAAATTGAAGAGGAGGTGATGGATGACCCAGTTGTTGACCCAGATTGGCATCCATTGGGGGAAGAGGGTGCCGCTGCCTACAGCTCAGAAGAGGAGGAGGAGGATTTGCAGCAGGCAACGACATCGCAACAGCTGTTATCTGGCATGACCGTAGCAGTCCAAAAACATGTTACAAAAACCAAAAGAGTTGCAGGACAGCTTGGCCAGACGGTCAAATTAGAACAGCGTGCAAGGTCTCAAAATGTCTTCCATAGTAGGAAGAGTGCAGTGTGGCATTTTTTGAACAAAATCTTAATGATCAGGCAAAAGTTATCTGTAAGAAGAGCACAAAGACCTTTAGCCGAGGGAAAAATCTGAGAAATTTGAATACAAGTTGCATGATTAGACATTTAACCACCATGCACTTGCAAACGTGGACGGACTACCAAACCTCATGTACCACATGTGCACCTGTTCCGAATAAAGGTAGTCAGCAATGCTACATCGCTTCCCCCACTGTAAGCCCACCGGTTAGCACACCACCAGCAGCAAATGTCGAGATGTCGTCGCAAGGGCAAAAGCAGTCATGGAATCACAATGTTATTGCTATGAAAGACTGAATCTAGGCCATCAGCAACACCACCAACACCATCACCATCACCAACCCTCTCTCAGTTCGCCATGTCAACCGCTAGTTCCACCATATGCAGCTCTCAAGTCCAGCTCACCCTAAAAGAGACTCTCAGTAGGACAAGAAAGTACTCATCCTCTCATCCGCGTCACTTTGAACGCCCACATTGCCAAACTAATCTCGTTAGAGATGATGCCCTACCGGTTGGTAGAAAGCAAAGCTTTCCGCGACCTCATGGCCTACGCAGTACCACGCTATGACCTACCCAGTCGGCACTTTTTTTCGCAAAAAGCCATCCCAGCCCTCCACGTGCATGTGAAAGACCGCATTGTCCATGCACTCAAGCAATCAGTGAGTGGAAAGGTGCACCTCACAACAGATGCATGGTCCAGTAGGCATGGCCAAGGCCGTTATGTGTCCATCACTGCGCACTGGGTTAATGTGGTGGATGCAGGGTCCACAGGGGACAGCGGCAGTGGGACAGTGCTGCCTAGCCCACGGTATAGGAAACAGTTGGCTGTAGGCGTTCGACCCTCCTTCTCCTTCAGAAGCGAAAGCTCGTCCACAGAGCGCAGTCGCACGAGCACTCCATCCGCAGCTGCCAGTGTTGCACACGAGTTGTCCCACTATAGAACAGCTAGTGGTAAGCGTCAGCAGGCTGTGATGAAGATGATGTGTTTGGGCGACAACAGACACACCGCGGAGGTACTGGCCGACTACTTGCAGCGACAAACTGAGTCATGGCTAGGCAGTCTACATCTTGAGACAGGCAAGGTAGTTAGTGATAACGGACGGAATTTTGTGGCAGCCATAGCCCTTTCAAAACTCAGACACATACCATGCCTGGCTCACACCTTGAACCTGGTGGTGCAGTGCTTCCTCAATAATTATCCGGAGTTAACACCCCTGCTCCATAAGGTGCGAAGACTGTGCTCGCACATCCGCCGGTCACCCCTAAACTCCAGTCGTATGCAGAAGCTGCAGCGATTGCTCCACCTTCCCAAGCACCGCCTAATTATCGACGTTGCAACAAGGTGGAACTCCACCCTGCACATGGTTCAGAGGCTGTGCAAACAGAGGCAGGCTGTAATTCATTTGTGGGAGGATACACGGGCAGGCAGTTTGCAGGCAGACATGGAGTTGTCCGGTGTGCAGTGGTCGAAGCTGAAAGACCTCTGTAAAGTCCTTCAGTGTTTTGAGGAATGCACATGGCTGGTAAGCGCAGACGACGCCATCATAAGCATGAGCATCCCACTTATGCATCTGCTCATGCAAACTTTGACGCACATTAAGGAGCAGGCATCTGCAGCCGAGGAGGAAGAGGGAAGCCTTGATGACAGTCAGCCATTGTCTGCTCAGGGAAGTCTCATGGACGAGGTGGAGGAAGAAGAGGAGGAGGAGGAGGATTATGGGGATAATTATTTTGGGGAGGATGCTTCTCAGGGGGCAAGTGAAAATGTTGGCGTGGCAAGGTCAGATACAGGGTTTGTGCATGACTGGAGGGATGTGGATTTGCCAGAAAGTGCTCCTCCACCCAGCACTCGCAGTGCATCATTGACACCTGGAACATTGGCCCACATGTCAGATTATGCCTTGCAGATCCTAAAAAGGGACCACCGCATTGCCAAAATGATGAACGATGACGACTACTGGTTGGCCAGCATCCTGGATCCACGCTATAAAGGCAAATTCCAAAACATCATGCCACAGGAGAACCTAGAGCTAATATTGGCTAACAAACAAGCAACTCTGGTTAACCGCTTGGTGGGGCATTCCCAGCACACAGCGACGGTGATGTTTTTCCAACGAGCCGTAGGAGGCAACATGGAAGAGGTGTTCGTGGTGCACACAGCCAAAGTGGCGTTGGACACAGGGGTTTCATGACCATGGTGTGGACTGACTTTTCAAGTACCGCTCACACGACTGGTTATACTGCATCGATCGAAAGTGACAGGAGACAGCAGTTGTCAACTATGGTAACAAACTACTTCTCGTCCCATATCGATGTTCTCCCTCACCGGTCATTCCCCTTTGACTATTGGGCCTGTAAACTTGAAACCTGGCCTGAATTGTCACAATATGTCTTACAGGAGCTCGCTTGTCCTGCTGCTAGTTTGTTATCTGAACGAGTCTTCAGTGCTGCTGGATCAATCCTGACAGAAAAAAGGACCCGTCTGTCGACCCAAAATGTTGATGATCTAACCTTCATTAAAATGAACCATGCATGGGTGTTAGGGTTCTAAGTGGGAACCCGAGAGTGGACCCTCTGGGTCGTGGCTCCAGAGCCCCCGAGGGCGAGCGGACCAGGTGATGGCCACCCCCTATACAGGGAGTGTTAGGGGCAGGCCCAAGGGGGGTGAGACCACGACAGCCGGAACCAAAGGGACGACCCAGGGAGTGTACAGAGGGAAAGGCCAAAGGATGCTGACTAGAGTAGACCCGGAGTAGGAGGGAACAGACTGAGGGAACCAGGACCGATCAGGACGGAGCCGGAGCAGAGGTGCTGGAATGGAAGAAGGAAGGAAGGAAGATTAGGAGGGACTGGCCTAGGGGTACAGACAGGGCCCTAGCTAAGGGGCTAACGAAGACAGCAGCAGGGGAGGACCAGGCAAGGGACAGGCACGGAAACAGGAAGGAAGACAGCAGAGGGAACTGAGCAGAGATCCCAGACGGGGCTACGGAGCGGTGAGCAGAGCGCAGACTAGGAGAGTGGAGGGACCTGAGAGTCGGGGGCGACGCTGCGCAGGAACGCTAAGCGCCACAGAGCAAGACAAACAGGCGTCTTACCACTCAAGACGCCAGACAGAAATACCCGGTGGGCGCCGCCATGTTGGGGCGGAGCCACCGGGTCACGTGCTCCCAGGATGCCCCGCGGTCAGAAACGAGCGAGTGCGCATGTGCGTGCCTCTGACGCGCCGTGACCCTGCAAAGCCAGACAGGGCACGGCGCGAGGATGGAGGAGGGGTGCACCGGGAGGAGGAGGACCCCAGGTGAGCGTCGGGGCGCGTAATAATGGGTTTCAAAGGATTTTGTCCCACCCTCCCCTGCTGTCACGTAGGTTGCCAGAAAAATGGCTTGCTTTTGTCCTCTTCTTCCACGAACTTCTCCAATTACTCCATTTGCAGCTGCTGAATATCCAACATCAACATATGCCATTTTTTCCACCTCCCTAACTGGGCTGCCTCCTCCCACAGGGCCGGGGTCACCACGAGGCGCACGCACCCGTGCGAGTGCCATTGCCCTGGACAGGTGGGTGGGCACACTCTTTGGCAAAGGCACTGGCACAAGGTCCCTCATAGTAGAATCAAGTGTCTCTGACGGTGGGGGTGCACACCCGCCGTCAGACACACCGGCGTACTATGAGGGGCCCTGTGCCAGTACTGCCGCCCATGAGTGGGCCCCCCCTGCTTGCTCAGGGCACCAGCACTTGACTTACCTCTCCCTGCTCCACTACTGTGTAGTCTGGCCTGTTAAATACTGCACTGGGACTGCCAATACAAATTTGGTGAAATGATAGATGATGATTAAGAGGTAGGTATGCACTGTCCTGCTGGGCTCTATCTTCAGATAATCAATGGCTTCCATTTGTTATGGACGTCGACTCACAATGAGATGCAGTGGTGGTTTATCATCAGCTTTCACGGTTTTCCGACTCACAGACGTGTGACATTCCTGCCCACATTTTTAAATGTGTCCTCTCATGCCAATCCAATAGAATCGCCTACGGCCTGTGGCTTGTGTCTTTTGCACTCCAAAGTTACCTGACAGATCATGATAGGCAGTGAGGGCGATGTCTACATCTGTCCCTGTGATCACAATTTGATGGAGATGAGTAACGGTGATGGGTTCCACGTTACTGCGATACAGCAAACCTTTCTTCACAAGAACTGTTTTCACTGTCTCCACACACAAAGTAATTGAGGGTCAGCGTCGCCTCTGAGAATTCTCCCGGGAGTTTTTACCGTGATTACTAGTAATTCCAAAATTTCTGCAATCAGTCGACTTTCCGTCTGTACTTGTATCCATCTCGTTTCCTCTTGCATAGAGTCTGGACTGTCTTACTGAGACTGAAATATATATGAAGATTGAAAAATACCCCAACAGTGTATACTTGTAATTACCAAAAGAAGAAGCAGTCAAAAATCCATAAAACTATAATGTTTATTGAAAATAGTAATAAAACATTAATAAATATGGACACACAGTATTTGGAAAGGGAAAAGGAACAGCATATAGATGAACACAATGGTCATGAAGGGCCAACGAGGCTGCAGACACCCCGTCAGGATAATAGAATGCAGAGCTAGATAATATAGCTAATAAAAGTCAAGGGGATATAAAAACTATATAGTATAACAAATCATATAGCAAGTGCTGCTATCCTTCATAGGAAATATTCCCTGACAAAGTGCAAAACGCACAAATAGAATTGGTGCATAATAAGCATCATAGCGATGGCATGAAAAGACTGCATTGCTATACCTGAGATACGGGGGGAGGCAGCAGGGTCGGTCCTTATACTATATAGTTTTTATATCCCCTTGACTTTTATTAGCTATATTATCTAGCTCTGCATTCTATTATCCTGACGGGGTGTCTGCAGCCTCGTTGGCCCTTCATGACCATTGTGTTCATCTATATGCTGTTCCTTTTCCCTTTCCAAATACTGTGTGTCCATATTTATTAATGTTTTATTACTATTTTCAATAAACATTATAGTTTTATGGATTTTTGACTGCTTCTTCTTTTGGTAATTTCTAGTAAATGTGCAGTTGTCCTGCATTTGTCCTGCCTCAATTATGTGGATCATGATATATGATTTATATTATTGATCTTCTTTTATGGCCATTATATATCGTTGATATTTGGCCTCCACATATAATATGTCTATTACCCTTTCATTACAGTGTATACTTGTGTACGCTTCGAATACATAACCCTTTTTACTTTTGTCTAAACCATACTGAGGCTGTGAGTGTCTTTGTCGGACTCCGGAAATATACACGCAGATTTTTAATGTTTAAACTATTCTATATATACCTGCTATCCAGTGATACTGTACCCTTTCTCAACTTTGTACAATCACGTCAAATCCATACTGGGCCTGAGACCCTCTGAGTCTGCCTCCTGATATATAGACATAGGTTTTTAATGTTTAAACTATGCTATATATACCTGTTATCCGGTGATACTGTACCCTTTCTCAAAGTAAATGAGGGTCAGCATCACCTCTGAGAATTCTCCCGGAAGTTTTTACAATGATTAGTAATTCTAAAATTTCTGCAATCAGTTGACTTTCCGTCTATACTTGTATCCATCTCGTTTCCTCTTGCGGAGAGTCTGGACTCTCTTTCTGAGACTGAAATATATATGAAGATTGAAAAATACCCCAACAGTGTATACTGGTGTACTGTTATGAATGGGTCGCCGAGGAAAAAAAAACAACACAAGCTAAGCCTCAGAAAACCAGAGAGGTTGGTAACTATGCAGACTGCAGATCCCTGATTCTAATTCACAACTAGCAGCAGTCGTGGAAGGTTCCTACATTGGTCCTAGACGCCTGGTCACAACCGGAGAGCTAAATAAGCCTAAAGCAGGAAAAGAGGAAAACTAACTGCCCCAGAGCAGACCCCAAAGGAAAGACAGCCCCCACATGTATTGACGGTGTTACAAGATGAAAACACATACAAAGGCAGGAAAATAAGCTGAGCAAACGATGGGGCCAAACTAACTAGAAAGGACAGGAAAGGAAAGACACTGTCTGCAATCTGCCAAACACCCGACCAAAGATAATGTCCAACACATCCGATAGCAAAATTAACCCTGAAGTCATTAGACTTCTCCCACTATATCAGCACTCTGAAATATTCTGAGACAGAGCAAAAAGAGGCCAATCTAATAAGGGACAAAAAAAAGCAAATTGGCAAATACAGATAAATAAGAGTGGAAATTCAGCACAGCCCAGCCGGGCTGACTGACCCCACAAAAAACTGAATTGACCAACAAGAGCAAGTGTGAACATTAGCAAAAACAAACTTAACTTGAGAAGACTGGAACAGAGCTGAGTCCAAGACCTGAGAAGCAGACTGAATCACCAGCACCAGGATTGGGCATCGGCTGTCTTATATCCAGTCTGATACTCCAGAGATCCAATCGTTATCCTTCCTCACCAGGTGGCAAATCACTACCAATTAAACCAAGCTCACTACCTCCTGTCACCACCAGAGGGAGAACGGAAGGAGAACTCTCAACTGGTGGGGTGTACGGTGTGGAGCAGAGCCGGGTCTGTATGAGGTGTACAGAGAGGAGCCGCGTGTGTACGAGGTGTACGAAGCAGAGCCGGAGGTGTACGGAGCGGATGTGTGTACAAGGTCTACGGAGCGGAGCAGTGTGTGTATGAGGTGTACGGAGCAGAGCCGGAGGTTTACGGAGCGAAGGTATGTACAAGGTCTACGGAGCGGAGCCGTGTGTGTACGAGGTGTACGGAGCGGAGCAGAGCCGGGTGTGTACGAAGCGGAGCCGGAGGTGTACGGAGCGAAGGTATGTACAAGGTCTACGGAGTGGAGCCGTGTGTGTGCGAGGTGTGCGGGGTGGAGCAGAGCCGGGTGTGTATGGGGTGTACAGAGCGGAGCCGCGTGTGTACGAGGTTTACGAAGCAGAGCCGGAGGTGTACGAGGTGTACGGAGCGGAGGTGTGTGCAAGGTCTACGGAGTGGAGCAGTGTGTGTATAAGGTGTACGGAGCGGAGCCGGAGGTGTATGGAGCGGAGGTATGCACAAGGTCTACGGAGCGGAACCATGTGTGTACGAGGTGTACGGAGCGGAGCCGGATGTGTGCGAGGTGTACGGAGTGGAGCAGAGCCGGGTGTGTACGAAGCGGAGCCGGAGGTGTGTACAAAGTCTACGGAGCGGAGCCTTGTGTGTACAAGGTGTATGGAATGGAGCCCTGTGTATACAAAGTGTACGGATCTGAGCCTTGTGTTTACGGAGCGGAGCAGATCCGGATGTTTACAGAATGAAGCCGTGTGTGTGCGGGGTGTACGGAGCGGAGCTGCTTGTGTATGGAGCGGATTCGCGTGTGTACGAGGTGTATGGAGCAAAGTCGCATGTGTTCAAGGTTTACGGAGTGGAGCCATGTGTGTACAAGGTGTACAGAGCGTGGCCACGTGTGTACAAGGCGTACGGAGCAGAGTCGCATGTGTACGAGTTTTACGGAGCGGAGCCAACTCGCACGTGACGTTCTACCGAAAGTGACGTGCTGGAAGCTGACCGGAAATGAGGTAATTTCGGGAGGAGATTGTGACGGAACCATGGAGGCACGTCAGAGAATGCTTCAGATCACCGTGTCCTCCTCCGACAGCGTGGACAGAGGGATTGCCTTGGAATCGGGGATGCCGGCCATGTGAACGGATCATGATATGTCCTGCATCGGGAGACTCAGGTGGGTATTACATTGGGAGCCGGGCTGCTATAGTATCTTTATACAATACTAGCTGAAGAGCCCGGCGCTGCCCGGGCATAGTAACTAACTGTGGTTAGTTATAGTAAATTATAATTATCCTCCATCCCATAGTCCCCTGCCCATATACCCATCATACATATCCTCCATCCCATAGTCGAGTGCCCACATACCCATCACATGTCCTCCATCCCATAGTCCCATGCCCATACACCCATCATACATATCCTCCATCCCATAGTCCCGTGCCCATATACCCATCATATATATCCTCCATCCCATAGTCCCGTGCCCATATACCCATCATACATATCCTCCATCCCAGAGTCCCGTGCCCATATACCCATCACACATCCTCCATCCCATAGTCCCATGCCCATATACCCATCATACATATTCTCCATCCCATAGTCCCATGCCCATATACCCATCATACATATTCACAATCCCATTGTCGAGTGCCCATATAACCGTCATTCATATCCTCCATCACAAAGTCCAGTGCCCATATACCCATCACACATCCTCCATCCCATAGTCCCATGCCCATATACCCATCATACATATTCGCCATCCCATAGTCGAGTTCCCATATACCCATCACACATCCTTCATCTCATAGTCCCATGCCCATATACCCATCACACATCCTCCATCCCATAGTCCCGTGCCCATATACCCATCATACATATCCGCCATCCCATAGTCCCGTGCCCATATACCCATCATACATATCCTCCATCCCATAATCCAGTGCCCATATACCCGTCATACATATCCTCCATCCCATAGTCCAGTGCCCATATACCCATCACACATCCTCCATCCCATAGTCAACCATTATGACATCATAATGAGCAGCGGCGGGGCTTGCAACCTATGATGACATCAGCGTCACCATGGCAACCATTGTGACATCATAATGAGGGGTGGGGCTTGATACACACACACTGTTTCCCCAGTAGGCAAATAGGGGCATTATGACATCATAATGAGGGGCGGGGCTTGACGCGCACACACTTTTTCCCCCAGTATGTAGATAGGGGCAAAATTGTTTGGTGAATTGGAACGCGCGGGGTTAGAATTTCGCCTCACAACATAGCTTCTTATGACCCCGCTCTCGGGGTCCAGACGTGTGACTGTGCCAAATTTTGTGGCTGTAGCTGCGACAGTTCGGATGCCTATCCCGGACATACACACATACATACACACATACATACACACTTTGAGCTTTATATATTAGATTTCTTTATCTCTCTGTTTCTTTCTCTCTCTGTTCTTTCCTTCTTTCTCTCTCTAATCTTTCTTTTTTCTTTCTCTCTCTCTGTTCTTTCTTTCTTTTCCTCAGTACCAGCCACTGTGCCAAAAATGGCTGATGTATATACACTATACACTGTATATACATCAGCCTCGAGTCAGCACCTATCTATACATAAGCCTCAGCAACAGCATATACGTAAGCCTCAGCACCAGTATATACAGTTAGGTCCATATATATTTGGACAGAGACAACATTTTCCTAATTTTGGTTCTAGAGTCTAGACATTACCACAATGAATTTTAAACAAAACAATTCAGATCCAGTTGAAGTTCAAACTTTCAGCTTTCATTTGAGGGTATCCACATTAAAATTAGATGAAGGGTTTAGGAGTTTCAGCTCCTTAACATGTGCCACCCTGTTTTTAAAGGGACCAAAAGTAATTGGACAATTGACTCCAAGGCAATTTCATGGACAGGTGTGGGCAATCCCTTTGTTATGTCATTCTCAATTAAGCAGATAAAAGGCCTGGAGTTGATCTGAGGTGTGGTGCTTGCATTTGGGAGGTTTTGCTGTGAAGGAAACAGTCGGTCAAAGGAGCTCTCCATGCAGGTGAAACAAGCTACCCTTAAGCTGCAAAAACAGAAAAATCCCATCCAAGAAATTGCTACAACATTAGGAGTGGCAAAATCTACAGTTTGGTACATCCTGAGAAAGAAAGAAAGCACTGGTGAACTCATCAATGCAAAAAGACCTGGGCGCCCACGGAAGACAACAGTGGTGGATGATCGCAGAATAATCTCCATGGTGAAGAGAAACCCCTTCACAACAGCCAACCAAGTGAACAACACTCTCCAGGAGGTAGGCGTATCAATATCCAAATCTACCATAAATAGAAGACTGCATAAAAGTAAATACAGAGGGTTCACTGCACGGTGCAAGCCACTCATAAGCATCAAGAATCAAAAGGCTAGACTGGACTTTGCTAAAAAACATCTAAAAAAGCCAGCACAGTTCTGGAAGAACATTCTTTGGACAGATGAAACCAAGATCAACCTCTACCAGAATGATGGAAAGAGAAAAGTATGGCGAAGGCGTGGTACAGCTCATGATCCAAAACATACCATATCATCTGTAAAACACGGCGGAGGCAGTGTGATGGCTTGGGCATGCATAGCTGCCAGTGGCACTGGGTCACTAGTGTTTATTGATGATGTGACACAGGACAGAAGCAGCCGAATGAATTCTGAGGTATTCAGAGCCATACTGTGGGCTCAGATCCAGCCAAACTGATTGGTCGTCGTTTCATACTACAGATGGACAATGACCCAAAACATAAAGCCAAAGCAACCCAGGAGTATATTAAAGCAAAGAAGTGGAATATTCTTGAATCGCCAAGTCAGTCACCTGATCTCAACCCAATTGAGCATGCATTTCACTTGTTAAAGACTAAACTTCAGACAGAAAGGCCCACAAACAAACAGCAACTGAAAACCACCGCAGTGAAGGCCTGGCAGAGCATCAAAAAGGAGGAAACACAGCATCTGGTGATGTCCATGAGTTCAAGACTTCAGGCAGTCATTGCCAACAAAGGGTTTTCAACCAAGTACTAGAAATGAACATTTTATTTACAATTATTAAATCTGTCCAATTACTTTTGGTCCCTTTAAAAACAGGGTGGCACATGTTAAGGAGCTGAAACTGTTAAACCCTTCATTCAATTTTAAAGTGGATACCCTCAAATGAAAGCTGAAAGTCTGAACTTCAACTGCATCTGAATGGTTTTGTTTAAAATTCTTTGTGGTAAGGTCTAGAACCAAAATTAGAAAAATGTCCCTGTCCAAATATATATGGACCTAACTGTACATCAGCACCTGTATAATACACAGGTGCTGGGGCTGATGTATATACAGGTGCTGGCGGGGGTGATGTATATACTGGTGCTGACTTGAGGCTGATGTATATATGGGCTGCATGTATATACATCACTGATCAGCCTCTAGTCAGCACCTATATATACACCAGAACCTGTATATACATCAGCCCCAGCACCCGTATATACACCAGCCCCAGTACCTGTATATACATCAGCCCCAGCACCCGCATATACATCTGCCCCTGCACCCGTATATACATCAGCCCCAGCACCCTTATATACATCAGCCCCAGCACTCATATATACATCACCACAGCACTCGTATATACATTATATATATATAATGTATATAATATACACTCGTATATACGTATATACATTATATACAGTATATACTGATTAAATTTGCTGATGACACAAAGCTAGGAGGGATAGCTAATACTAGAGAAGAGAGAGAGAGGATTCAAAAAGATTTAAATAAACTGGAGAAGTGGGCAGCAACTAACAGAATGGTTTTTAACAGGGAGAAATGCAAAGTACTACATCTGGGCAATAAAAATGAAAAAAGCAGATATAGAATGGGAGGAATAGGGCTAAGTGACAGCACATGTGAAAAAGACTTGGGTATACTAATAGATCACAGACTGAATATGAGTCAACAGTGTGATGCAGCAGCAAAAAAGGCAAATGCAATTCTAGGATGTATTAACAGAAGCATACAGTCTAGATCACGTGAAGTCATTATTTCCCTCTACTCCTCTTTGGTCAGACCTCATCTGGAATATTGTGTCCAGTTTTGGGCACCACATTTTAAAAAAGACATCAACAAACTGGAGCAAGTTCAGAAAAGAGCGACCAGAATGGTGACCGGTCTGCAAACCCTGTCTTATGAGGAAAGGTTGCATGATTTGGGAATGTTTAGTTTGCAAAAGAGAAGACTGAGAGGAGACTTAATAGCTGTCTACAAATATCTAAAGGGCTGTCACATTTTAGAAGGATCAACTTTATTCTCATTTGCACGAGGAAAGACTAGAAGCAATGGGATGAAACTGAATGGGAGGAGGCACAGATTAGATATTAGAAAAAACTTTTTGACAGTTAGAGTGATCAATGAGTGGAACAGGCTGCCACGAGAAGTGGTGAGTTCTCCTTCAATGGAAGTCTTCAAACAGAGGCTGGACAGACATCTGACTGGGATGATTTAGCGAATCCTGCTTTGAGCAGGGGGATGGACCAGATGGCCCAGGAGGTCCCTTCCAACTCTACGATTCTATGATTCTATGATTAGCCCCAGCACTCGTATATACATCAGCCCCAGCACCCTTATATACATCAGCCACAGCACTCGTATATACATCTGTCCCAGCACCCGTATATACATCAGCCCCAGCACCTTTATATACATCAGCCCCAGCACTCGTATATACATCTGTCCCAGCACCCGTATATACATCTGCCCCAGCACCCGCATATACATCTGCCCCAGCACCCGTATATACATCAGCCCCAGCACTCGTATATACATATGTATATACAGTAGTCTAAATGTGATATATATTCAGCAGTATGTAACATAATATAGTATAATACTGTCAATTATAATGTAGAGTTGTGTGTATATAGTGTAGAGCTGTTCATATAGTATGTTGCTGTGTATATAGTGTGGAATCCACACTATATACACTGGCCCATCTTTACACTATACAGTATATACACAGCTCCACTCTATATTCCTTACCACGGTATATATTGTGGAGCTGTATACATTGTGTATACTACTCCTGTCCTGTATACATGGTGTAAATATAAGTATCTGCTCTAAGTGTGTGTATCTATGAAAATAAAAAGCACTCCGATGAATTGTGCAAAGTGGTGGACTCTTTATTTGCCCATGTGACAAAGCTTTGGATCTATAACAGATCATTTCTCTGCTATGGAATTGAAATATTACCACATGGGCTAATAAAGAGTCCTCCACTTTTCTCTTATTTAATCATTTAATCGGTGTGCTGATTATTTTCTTTTTATAAATGCCTTTGATTTAAGGGTGTGTGTCCTAAAAGCAATTCACCCACTGCTTAATATTTGGTGGTGCTCAATTATGACACATATCAAGGCTGACATCACCACCCGGCAAAAGCGGGCAATTGCCGTCAGGGACTTGTCATGCTATGGGGCTCGTAAGTAGGGGCTCCGGTGCCAGCGCTGACACAGTGGAAAACAATGATGAGTGAGGGAGCCATCTGCTGATGCTCCCTCTCTCATCTTTCCCCCTCTGCGTCTGAGCTTTGTGATGTCTTAGTGCAGAGGGTGCAATGACATCACTACAGCGAATCATCTATGCCAAGCAGTGCAGAGGATCAGAATACATTGAGGAAACCAGAGCAGTGGGGACAGGGAGAAGTATTATATGGGGCCCATTGTACTGTATGAAGTAATACTGTATATGGGGCCCAATATACTGTATAAAGTAATATATGGGGCCCATTATACTGTTTGAAGTAATATACAGTATGAGGGCCCATTATACTGTATGGGCCGTTATATGGGGCCCATAAAACTGTATGCAGTAATGTATGGGGCCCATAATAGTGTATGGAGCATTATATGGGCTCATTGTACCATATGGAGGAATATGTGGGGTCCATTGTACTGTATGGATCAATATATGGGGCCATTATACTGTATGGAGCGTTATGTGTTGCCCATAATACTGTATGGAGGACTATGTGATGCCCATAATACTGTATGTAGGACTATGTTGTGCCCATAATACTATGAAGGACTATGTCGTTCCCATAATACTGTATGGAGGACTATGTGGTGCCCATAATACTGTATGGAGGACTATGTGGCGCCCATAGTACTGTATGGAGGTCTATGAGGTGCCTATAATACTCTATAGAGGATTATATGGTGCCCATAATACTGTAAAGAGGACTATGTGGTACCAATAACAATGTATGGAGGACTAAGTTGTGCACATAATACTGTATGGAGGGTTATCCAAATTCGGAAGTTCTCCCCTATCTTTTGGATAGGGGATGACTTTCTGTTTGTTGTGGATCTGACCGCTGGGACCCCCATGATCCTAGGAAACGTAGCTTTGAAGAGCACCATGTAAATGGAGCTGTGGTCCAATCATACGCACAGTGACACCATTAACATGTGGCTCTTTAAATAACTCCTTTAATAGAGTGATGAGGGGACGACAAAGTATAGCAAAAATTCACTGATCGGGGCTGGTGAGTGTTATAATTTGTGGGCTGGTGGGGTTTGTGTGGCAGGGCTGCTTTTTTGTCCCAGTCCGGCCCTGGTTTCCGGAGTGTAATGTAGACGCAAATATATGTTTAAGTCCCTGCAGAAGTCAAAAATTTGAAAAACCAATGAAAAATATTTGAAAAATGTATGTAAATAATTTCAAATCAATCTACTTTTTCCCGGAATGTTATCAGATCTAAAATATAAAAAAATTAGCGTACTTTGCATGGTTGCATTCATAATTGTCCAAACTAATGAAATATTATATTTATCCATAATGGTGAACTGCAAAAGAAACGAAAAAAAATGAAATAGCAGAATTGTCGTTTTTTGGTCACTTCGACCAGAAAGGCATATGGATCCCAAGATGGTAAAGACAAAACTACAGTTGGTATCAGAAAAACCCCAAGCCCTCACATAATTCTATCAACCCAAGACTAAACATTTTAGAGCTATTGGAAGGCAAGAAGGAAAAATAGAATTGAAGAGAGGCCCAATGGGAATCTGTCACCCAAGGGCATGAGTGGGGTGTGCACCAGTCACCCACACAGTATGAGGACCCCACTGCTTCCCACTCAATATAATGGCCCTCACATCCCCCCTTTCATTATCATGGTCCCCACATCACTTCACACTTTATGAAGGCCCCACACAGCACCTCACATAGTATAGTGGTTGGCATATCCCCTCACGTAGTAGACTAGGCCATTATTTTAAAGTAGGATGCTGGTGAGGTCTTCATGCTGAGTGGACCATTTTACTGAGTGGGGAGATGTGAGAGCCATTTTACTGTGTGAGCGCTATCAAAATGTGTTAGTGGCTGTGGGGAACCAACACTGTGTGATGGGCTATGGGGGCCACTATAATGGGTGAGGTGCTGTGTGAGGCCACCATAAAGTGTGAGGGGTTGTGGGGGCCATCATACTGAATGAGTGGAAGAGGGGCCCTCTTTTTGAGTGGAGGGCTGTGGGGGGGGGCTTCATTCTGTGAGTGGGTGCTGATACTAATTAAGCGGCTGTGGGGCCATCATACTGAATGGGCTGTGGGGGTCTTCACTTTGAGAGTGGGCTGCTGGTTTCACCATAGTAAACGAGGGTTGTTATACTGCGTGGGGATCATCATAATGACAGGACATCATGCTGTGTGGAGGCCATGATACTGTTTATGTATGGAGGAGGCGACCATAACTATATCATGCTATGGGGGAACACTATAGGGGCATCATGCTATGGCGGTATTATATTTTGTTGCTCGCACTGCGGGGACATCACAATGTAAGTGTGAAGTGACTCTGTTGGAGTGATTCACTGTGGGAATATCAAAATCCGTGTGTGTGGGGGTAGGGGCATTACTATAAACATGTTTTATAATGGCCATAAAAGGGGTATCGCTGATGAGGACAATAAGGGGCTTCAATTGGAAAATAATTGCTGCTTATGTGTCATAATACATGTCCTTCTCCTGGCTGATGAAGGTTGGGACATTGCCGAATATGTATATGTATGTGTGTGTGTTGTGTATAAATATATATTACGTGTATATTTTTATGTAGGGTGTGAGGGAGTGGGGGCAAGTAGAATGGCTGCCTGGAATCCTATGATGACACAATTCCCAGAACACCGCCCCCTATCAGTGGAAATGAAAGAAAATCCAATGATAACACCAAATGTTTGAAGATTTTATCCTCAGCATTAGAATATATGGTTAGATGGATCTTTCTATACAGAATGAGAAGATAAACGAAACTGTAAGAAAAAGATTAAATGTGATATAATGTCATAAGATGAGAATTGGAAATAGGAAAAGCTCAGCCAAACCTCTGTAACCACGGCTGTAATCTTATACCTGGAAAACTGCCAGGATTTTACTGTGTTTCATTCATGCCTATGTGTGCCGCCATCATTATTAGCTGCTTTATAAGGGGCAGACAATGAGAGAAAAAGTATTGGTTATTGCGCTGCATTGTGACATCATCACTTTCCTTATATGGAGGCTGGTAGTGATGTCACACAGGTGAGTGATGTCACAATAGAGCGGAACCTATAAACACTCCGTCCCATCTCACTGGCTCAGACTTGGTATTTGTTTGTCTCCTGACTGCACTTACCTAGATCTTCTCCTTGTGGATTAGTGATTTTACTTGCGAATTACTTGTGAATTAGCGGATTACGTCTGTATTAGTGGATTACTTCTGGAATTTCCTGAAGATCATTGACTGAGGACTTCTCCATCTGGAGGTAAATCTATTGTGTGCTTTTATTTATGAAACTAGAAGTTTTTGTCTCATTAGATTTCGTATATTCATGAAATTTTTCTCTTATGGAAAAACATAACAATCGCATGAAGGATTGTTCGGGAAAATGAGGAAAAAATTCCCAATGCACTAAAATTGAAAAAAAAACAAACCTGAAATATTGCCATTGTGTTTTGGGTTTTAATTTACAGTGTTAATTATCCAGTAAAAATGACCTGGTAATAGTGGAGTACTGGCAATCATGCCTGGTCATGCCAGTACTATGAGGCCTGATGGGTGAGGGGGTCCGGTGAATGTAGAATTAAATAGTGGGGACATTTTTGTAAGCACCATATAGTAGAATTGCTATAAAATGGGCGAGAAAACTAAGGGGCCTTCAACAGGAAAACAACTACTGTTCACTTGTAATAATACATGCCCTTCCCCTTGTTTTTGAAGGTTGGGGCTCCACCAAAATTATATATATATATCTGTCTGTGTACATACACATATAATATATATAGACACACACACACGTATAAATATGCGTATATACATATAATTTTTTTCTAGGGGGTGAAAGAGTGGGGTCAATAAGAACTTTTGCTATGAGGCTCCAATATGCCATCACTTCTATCATGGAAATGTTATCATCCATCTAATAGACTGTATGAGGAGATGAGGTCCTGGTGATGGTCGGACTGGAATCAGATGATGTCACAATTCCCAGAACACTGCCCCCATCAGTGAAAATGTGAGAAAATCCAATGACACCACCAAATGTTTGAAGACTTTATCCTGAACATTAGATTATATAGTTAGATGTATCGTTATAGAGGAAATGAGAAGATAAAGAAAACTGTCAGAAAAAGATTAAATTTGATATAATGTTATATGATGTGAATTAGAAATAGGAAAAGCTCAGCCAAACCTCTGTAACCACCGGCTGTAATCTGTTACCTGGAAAACTGCCAGGATTTTATTTCATTCATCCCTATTTGTACCACCATCATTATCAGCTGATTTATAAGGGGCAGACAATGAGAGAAAAAGTATTGGTTATTATTCTGCATTGTGACATCATCACTTTCCTTATATGGAAGCTGGTAGTGATGTCACACAGGTGAGTGATGATGTCACAATAGAGCGGAACCTGTAAACACTCCGTCCCATCTCACTGGCTCAGACTTGGTATTTGTTCGTCTCCTGACTGCACTTACCTAGATCTTCTCCTTGTGGATTAGTGATTTACTTGCATATTACTAGTGGATTAGCTGATTACATCTGGATTATTGGATTAATTCTGGATTAGCGTAATATTTCTGGATTTTCTGGAGATTTTTCTGGAGATCATTGACTGAGGACTTCTCCATCTGGAGGTAAATTTATTGTGGCTGTTATGAAATTAGAAGTTTTCCTCCTGATTATTTTTCTTGTACCCTGGTGTATGGGAAGCGGCCATTGCCCCTAGAGATGAGTAACTCGTCCGGCAAAATCATGGCACAATACAACAGATAAACCGTTTTCATGAATTTTGGTTTTTATTTGCAAATCAGAAAACAAATCCAGTCCTCAGTGATAAAAGTAGGAATCGCCGACAGAAAACCAGGGAGCAAATCTCCATGTCCAGCTATTTACAGGGGGATGAGGGGATATTTGTTTTAGAGATAAATACTAGTAATAATAATGGCAGCCAGCGCTCTACCTGTATGGGGCATAGCGAGCTGCACCATGGATTATGGCACCATGTAACATGTCTCCAATGTTTTCTCATCCCCTTCAGATCTCCCTCCTGACTCTGTCTGGTCCAGGACCACAGAGGGGACGTCAGTCACCACCTACAGAAGCTGAGAAGGGAACTTCAGCGTGTACAGGACTCGGCAGAGCCGGACATCTTTAGAGTGAGTATAATTGCGGAGGTGCCGGTTTGTGGTGACCGGGTATACCATCGCTGTACACAGCATCAGACTGGAGCACCTTGGGCTCACCAGAGAAAATCATTCTTGGGGCCCACTTGTATAGCTACATAGACATAAATGCAAGACCAACAATTGTGTGGTACACTTGTGTTATGGTATAACATAAGGTAGTACATGTCTTAATGATATAACAGGAGTTGGGGTAGCCCCCCTCATTGAATATAATGCAGACCCCCTCATAGAATATAATGCAACCCCTCTCATAGAATATAATGCAGACCCCCTCATGGAATATAATGTAGACCCCCTCATGGAATATAATGCAGACCCCTCTCACAGAATATAATGTAGCCCTCACACAGAATATATTGTAGCCCTCCTCAGAGTAAAATGTAGCCCCATCACAGGGTATAATGCAGCCCCCCATAGAATATGATGTAGATTCCTCACAGTATAATGAAGCCCCATCATAGGGTATAATGCAGCCCCCCATAGAATATAATGTAGCCCCCTCGCAGGGTATAATGTAGCCCCATCACAGGGTATAATGCAGCCCCCCATAGAATATAATGTAGATTCCTCACAGTATAATGAAGCCCCATCATAGGGTATAATGCAGCCCCCCATAGAATATAATGTAGCCCCCTCGCAGGGTATAATGTAGCCCCCTCATAGGGTATAATGCAGTCCTACATAGAATATAATGTGGTTTCCACATAGGGTATAATCCAGTCCTACAGTTTTATGGCCACCAGTACCCACTCACTTGTTCCCCTGCTGCTCTAGGATCTGCTCCGTTCTCAGCAGCTACACTGCTGTCTGACCGACACACAACATGTTGCACGATGAAGTGATGTCATTGTGCACCGGCTGTGTCAGAGGCAAAGGGAAATGATGGGGGAGAGAGAATCATCTGACGCGCTGTACTCCATTATTGTTTTCAACTGTATCGGCATTCATGGGCACTGGGGAGAGCACCCTGTAGGGGAAGGGGCTGTAAGCCCTGAAACATTTTAGTATTTATTACCCATTATAAATCAGTTTCAAATATTTCTGAAATTTGAGTGAAAGAAGAACAACATCTGTAATGTGAAATATTATATTATTTGCATTTATATTGTAGAAATAATAATTATCTTTTAATTATAATAAGTATTAATTTCATTGAGAATTTCATGACATTTCCTCAAACATCATATTCCATTTTTAGCAGATTTGCTCTTCTGATTATATGATGAAGCAATCCAGCATGGCATCCAGCGATCAGGATAAAGGCCTGTTGGCCGTGTTGGACCTGCTCGTTGTCCCACTCCTGGAGGACACAATTCCAGGCATTATCAAATCATATGAGCCTGAAGAAATGAAGACCATGACCAGCATGCTAATAAATCATCTGCATGATCTGGATGGACAGGATTTGGTGAATGCCCTCCTGTTCTTGTCGACCATGACATCTGCCAGAGCGGACGCTGACAACTTTCTGTCTAATGAGCTCATTGATAAGACCTATCAACACATGCTGAAACCAGAAAGTGAGAAACATCAGGGAATAACTGGTGCAGCTATGACGCTCCTGGCCAATATTGCTGTATACCGCTCCCAAGACGTCATGGAGCGCTTGGAAAGCGATGAGGAGCATCCACAGATCAGCGCGCTGAAGACACTGGATCTCATTTCCACCAAAACCATCACAGGTTGGAAAGAGAGAAGTGCAGCGCAGAATATACTGACAGTGGATGACTTGATTACCCCTACACAACATCAAGCTGGACCACCTGACGGATTTGATTTTTATTATCATCTCCTGCACCCTAGCTATGGGTTCATAAATCACCTGGATGACGCTGATGTCCTCCATGACACAGACACAACCCAGGCTGGGATATGTCGTTACATTACATGTGTCTTAACTGATGAGGAAAGAAGAAAGATCATCCATTACCTGCTTATAGCAATGAGATCTGCTGTCAGAAAGAGCAGACTCATCAGTGTCATGATCTTCTCGGAGCTGTTACTCCATCATCCTGAGCTCCTGGAGGAGAAAATGGCAAAAGATTTAATCTTATTAACGGCTTCGAAGATATACAGTTCGGACGAACTTGAGAACTGTCTTGCTTTAGAAGCTATGGGAAATACCTGTAAAGGTGCACCAAGACAGGTGCATCAACTGAAAGACCTCATCTATCGCTGCCTTTACAGTAAACTAGTGGGTCGTCAGAAGCTAAAAGTGGTCATTGAATCCCTAAAAGCAATGTCAAAGTTTGTTACCCTGCTGAAAAGATCAAAACTTGGCAGTAAATTTGAGAGAATTGTCCAGCGTTGTACTGACTACCTAAACCACCCAAACCCGCTGGTTCGGACATACTCCACTTCACTATTTGCAGACCTCGCCAAGAACTGCAACAGGGACAAGAGAAGCTTCAGCCGCCACGTCAGGACATTCCTACCCGAGTTACTGATAAAGTTACACAGTAAAAACCAGCAGGAAAAGGCATCCGGTATTGCAGCCTTGCTGCATTGTCTTCCTTACATCGGATGTAAGAACGTTCAAGAGCTGTTATGTGCTGATGGCGAAAAAGCCTACAAAATATATGAACAGCTCGGGAAAAAGGAACCTGCCCTTCTTGTGAGGATGATGATCCACAGCATTGAATATATTAAGCCGTATATGGCAGACGAGGTAGACGCTGTCATGAAACACCTCACTATGATAAGAGACGCGTTACCCTATGAAGAACTCTATCCGTCAGCATTATCTGACGTGTTTATAGGGTTGAGGAGACTCAATTCTAAGATATATACTCCAGTGGTGCATGAGGCAAGTATCCGCGCCATTGACATCCTGGGCACCAAGTGGAAGAGCATCAGCACTGTTAAAGCAGTGAAAGTTGGAACAGAGAGTTTCCTGATCTATGAAAAAGTGAAGAGAGTGGAAGTAATATTTTACGAGACTTCAGTGTGAAGCATCCATCACCAGATGTTACACTAAGGGTCAATGAATGAGACATCCTGAATACACTTAGATAAAACTCTTGACTATTGAAGACCATCTCAAGAACAATCCCCACATACCCCAATTTTCTTATGAAAAACTTAAAATAAAGAAAATAAAAAGAAAACTTATGGTGTTTCTCTGCTTATTGTAACTGGATGAAATGTTTCTGGACTGTTCCCAAATGTATTTTGATCATATCCTCTATATAAAGCTACTAGCTGAAGAGCCCAGCGCTGCCCGGGCATAGTAACTAACTGTGGTTAGTTATAACAAATTATAATTATCCTCCTTCCCATAGTCCCGTGCCCATATACCCATCATACATATCCTCCATCCCATAGTCGAGTGCCCATATACCCATCACACATCCTCCATCCCATAGTCCCATGCCCATATACCCATCATACATATTCTCCATCCCATAGTACCATGCCCATATACCCATCATACATATTCTCCATCCCATAGTACCATGCCCATATACCCATCATACATATCCTCCATCCCATAGTCCCGTGCCCATATACCCGTCATACATATCCGCCATCCCATAGTCCCGTGCCCATATACCCATCACACATCCTCCATCCCATAGTACCATGCCCATATACCCATCATACATATCCTCCATCCCATAGTCCCGTGCCCATATACCCGTCATACATATCCGCCATCCCATAGTCCCGTGCCCATATACCCATCACACATCCTCCATCCCATTATGACATCATAATGAGGGGCGGGCTTGATACACACACTTTTTCCCCATTATGTAGATAGGGGCAAAATTGTTTGGTGAATTGGAACGCGTGGGGTTAAAATTTCACCTCACAACATAGCTTAGGACACTCTCGGGGTCCAGACGTGTGACTGTGCCAAATTTTGTGGTTTTAGCTGCGACGGTGCGGATGCCAATCCTGGACATACATACATACATACAAACACTTGAGCTTTATATATTAGATATATCATGAT
Organism: Dendrobates tinctorius; assembly: GCF_039654945.1. Classification (NCBI taxonomy): domain Eukaryota; kingdom Metazoa; phylum Chordata; class Amphibia; order Anura; family Dendrobatidae; genus Dendrobates; species Dendrobates tinctorius. The sequence continues at coordinate 34,247,946 of NW_027361743.1, read as the reverse complement.
ACAGCTCCATCTTAACATGTCTATGTTTGTTGAGCTCTTAAAGGGGCTTTCTAGACTATGATTTTGATGACATAGGTCATCAACATCAGATTAGTCCCGGTCTGACATGTGAAACTCCTAACGATCAGATGTTAGCAGATCCCTCAGTCAGCAGAAAGCACACAATGCATTGAGCTGGAGCTACATAGCTTACGTGTCATCAGTACTGTGGTTCCTGTATGATCCGCAGTCTGATGTTGGCTGGTAATAACAACTCCTGGTATCTCCTGTCTAGCTGACTGCAGAATTCTGAATCCTTACAGCGTGTGCACTACACACTCTCAGTGCTCTCTGGTGTTGCTGGCGACAGTGGGTAATGACGTGACAGCATGAATGCAATTTGCATACATGCGGTCACCTGGCAATTGGATGTCTTTGGCCTTTCTCAATTCACTTGTATTCAATTGAGTGGATGTGGTTCTAAGTATGCAAATCACATACTTGCGCTCAGGGCTGTCACTAGGAATTTCAGGGCCCCATACTGGCAAAATTTTCGGGGCCCCCTTGAGACTCCACCCAGGCTCCACCCCTCGAACTGTCCACAGCCCCACCGCTCTCTCTTGGAAAAACTCCACTTCTCACCAATCACACATTAACAGTTCCCATCTCCAGATCACACACATAGCCAGCAGCTCTTGTTATGGCCAAAAGATTTTTTAAATCTACCACCATGACAAGGTAGACTCTTTTGGCTGGGCCCTACTCTACTCTAACCTATTAAAGATTTGCTAAAATATCCAATACAATTTAGGTATATTTTTTATTTATTTTTCAATTTTTAAAATGACCAATAATATCACATCCAAAGGGACAAATACCACCACACCATGCCCAGACACCATATTACCACCACATGGTGACCAATAATACCACATACAAGGAACAGATACAGCCATACCATGACCAGACCACATATTACCACCAGTGACAGAATAATAGCACATACAAGGGACAAATACCACCGCACCATGACCAGACCACATATTACCAGCACATGGTGACTGGATACTACAATACTGATCATTAATAAAAAAAACATATTACTATCACCATAAGTGCCATAATACACAGGAGATCTGTACTTAGTATGTAGTGTCTGTGTACAGGTAATACAGTGATCACCAGTGACATTATACACAGAAGAAGCTCTTGAAAAACAATTCAAAACCTTCATAACTATTAAATGTGGTCGGGAACTAGTTAGATAACCATAATAATTCCCCCACCCAATAATAGGGACAAATTAAATAATAGTGGAGTACTCAAAATATCATGTAATTCAAGAAAAAAGTTAGAGTAACCATAAACCACAATAGGATGTAAAAAAATGCAAATCTTTATTAATACAAGTTAAAAACAGTATCACACATATATAAACACATAATAAAGGTAAATATAAAAGGAATAATCCCAGTGTAGCGCAGAGTGAAGCCCCCTTCATGTAAAGTGGCAGCGGGCAAAAGAGCCATATACTGCCAATATGTAGCATAAACTAGACAACAAGGCATGCTGTGCTTAATATCCAAGGACAGTATCTACATATGTCTAAGGCATCCAGATATAATATAAAGCATAGAGCCCAAAGTATTATGAATAATTCTAGCTCAAAAAGATACAAAATCAATCAATTCTGGGATAATACCCAGTATCTATAGTGCTCATGCCACTTACCCATAAGGGATATAGCATGCAGGGAGGATGCTGCGCTCAACCCCGACGCGCGTTTCGCCTCTGCTTTCTCAAGGGGAAGTGCCTATCTATCCTCAAAATACCCATATATAAACGCCACGCTCCAGGTGTTACTGATCAGAGTCGGCGCATGCGCAGTGTGGCCACATGGTAACCGCGCGATGATTCGCCGCCATCAGAGAGCAGCGCGCGTGTGTGGTAATACCACTAGACGTCATAAACACGCGCGCGGCCCACAATATGATGGCCGGAGCATCGCGACCATTGACAGACACCGCGCATGCGCACAGGATCAGCGCCATTTTCTCGGAGACCTATTGTAGGCGGCCATACTAGTGCGGTCTAAACAAGTCATAAGACTGTTAAAAGGGACCAAATAATGGTGGGAGGAAGAAATGTAATTACTAGGACAAAAAGGGTCAAAGAAAGGTTCCCAATGTATAGTTATGATAATATATGAGGTGTCATAGAAAAATGCCATATAAACATAGGTTCACTAAGGGTATAGTATTATACATCAATTACAGATAAATTCCACCTAATATAAAATAAAATACGTCCCAAAGAGGGAGGGAAAGTTCCCAAACACCACAGATCATATATATAAATACCATTATAATGCAACAATTAAATATTAGAATTGGAGTACCATTAACATGATGATATACAATAATACAGGTATCATATGATCGCCATTAAGTGGTGATGCAAAAAATTATTACAGATCCCTCTTTGATGTCTTGACACACTACAATAAACCGTACATAAAAAGATATAGAACCACCCCACCCCTTCTCCCCCATATCATTAACCCCCCTTCAATAATGGCAGATCTTCAGTGAAACGTAGAAAATTCAGAATCAAAATACAGCAATATTTGTCCTCTAGGCGTCCAAATCATCCATGTTTCAGAGAAATCCCAGGCAACATGATCTCCTAGGGAGAGCGACTGCTGATCCAACTAGTTGTAAAAAACGTTGTTAAACCAACTCTTCCGCATTCAGACATGGGCGTCAAAAAACAATAAAACTAAAAGGTGAAGAAGGAAAAAACAGACATAGAAATTAAAAAACAATTCTAAAAAACACAGCTAAGGACACGGACACATATGTATATAAATAATCAAACCTTGGCAGAAAAGGAAAAAGAGCCTTAGATTATAATCAAAATAAATATGATCCCAATAGAGATAAGAGAATTACAATAATAGTTAGAAGCCCAAGATATCAGGGCTAGTAGGTCGAACTCTATGCAAGGAAAGGGGCAAAAGTATTGGTTTCGTTCAAGCCTGCAGGGGCTAAAGTATCTAGCATCACAATCCACCTACACTCATGTTGTGCGAGAATCTTCTTGGTGTTGCCTCCACGAATGCCACAATCAATCCTGTCAATCCAACGGACTAATAAGCCCTTAGGATTGGCATTATGAAACAATTTAAAATGCTTCGGGAGGGTTTTTAAGCTGGAAATATCCTGAATATCTCTAGATGCCGCTATGTCCCTAACATGTTCGCGTACCCGGACTTTAAGTTCTCGGGACGTAAGACCAACGTATATTTTGTTACAGGGACACGTGGCATAATATACCACATTTGATGTGTTACATGTAATATAACTCTTAATGGAAAAAGTCTTTTTCCCATCAGACATAGTAAAAGATGTAGTTTTACAAATGTTGGGACACGCAACACATCTCCCACAGGGAAAACATCCCTGTATACGGGTTGAGCCACGAACTAATGGTATTGTGGGTACATAGTGACTTTTTACTAGGTGATCTTTCAAATTCCAGCTACGTCTAGGGACGATTTTTGGCCGTGAAGGTAAATGTGCTGCCAAAGTGGTATCTGTATGTAAAATGGGCCAACATTTATCAAAAATTTCTCGCATTCGATCCCACTGGCAGTTTGATGTAGATACAAAACAAATAGTGTCCTTATTGGTGTCTTGCCGAGTGCTAATGGGTTTAGCTAATAAATCATCACGCGAGGCCTGCTTGGCCCTCCTATACCCGTATTTGATACATCTATTACTATACCCTCTGGCCTTAAATCGATGCCCCAAATCCTTAGCCTGTTTTTCAAACATTCTCTCTGTAGAGCAAATACGCCTTGTTCTTAAAAATTGCCCCCTAGGGATGGCACGAATTATTGGTGGAATATGAGCAGAGGACGCGTGCAGTAAAGAGTTTACCGCTGTCTCTTTACGGAACAAATCCGTTTGGATCAGGCCTCCCGCATCAGCCCTGATTAGAACATCCAGGAATTCAATACTAGATCTATGCCATTTATAAGTAAATTTGAGATTAAAAGTGTTCAAATTTAGATGATGCATGAAATCCTGGAGATCAGATGACGACCCCTGCCAAATGGCAAAAACGTCATCGATATAGCGATACCAGCACTGCACATGGTTTACGGCAAGCGCCCCGCCCCCAAAGAAAACCTACCTCTCCCAAAAACCGAGAAACAGGTTAGCATAGGACGGGGCGCAAGCCGCACCCATGGCAGTGCCACGCCTCTGCAAAAAAAAACGATCCTTAAAAACAAAGTAGTTATGAGACAGGACAAATTCCAAGAGTTCCATGAGGAATTCACACCAATGTCCATCCTGACTCAACATCTCCAAATACAGGGATGTTTTCCCTGTGGGAGATGTGTTGCGTGTCCCAACATTTGTAAAACTACATCTTTTACTACGTCTGATGGGAAAAAGACTTTTTCCATTAAGAGTTATATTACATGTAACACATCAAATGTGGTATATTATGCCACGTGTCCCTGTAACAAAATATACATTGGTCTTACGTCCCGAGAACTTAAAGTCCGGGTACGCGAACATGTTAGGGACATAGCGGCATCTAGAGATATTCAGGATATTTCCAGCTTAAAAACCCTCCCGAAGCATTTTAAATTGTTTCATAGTGCCAATCCTAAGGGCTTATTAGTCCGTGGGATTGACAGGATTGATTGTGGCATTCGTGGAGGCAACACCAAGAAGATTCTCGCACAACATGAGTGTAGGTGGATTGTGATGCTAGATACTTTAGCCCCTGCAGGCTTGAACGAAACCAATACTTTTGCCCCTTTCCTTGGTTAGAGTTCGACCTACTAGCCCTGATATCTTGGGCTTCTAACTATTATTGTAATTCTCTTATCTCTATTGGGATCATATTTATTTTGATTATAATCTAAGGCTCTTTTTCCTTTTCTGCCAAGGTTTGATTATTTATATACATATGTGTCCGTGTCCTTAGCTGTGTTTTTTAGAATTGTTTTTTAATTTCTATGTCTGTTTTTTCCTTCTTCACCTTTTAGTTTTATTGTTTTTTGACGCCCATGTCTGAATGCGGAAGAGTTGGTTTAACAACGTTTTTTACAACTAGTTGGATCAGCAGTCGCTCTCCCTAGGAGATCATGTTGCCTGGGATTTCTCTGAAACATGGATGATTTGGACGCCTAGAGGACAAATATTGCTGTATTTTGATTCTGAATTTTCTACGTTTCACTGAAGATCTGCCATTATTGAAGGGGGGTTAATGATATGGGGGAGAAGGGGTGGGGTGGTTCTATATCTTTTTATGTACGGTTTATTGTAGTGTGTCAAGACATCAAAGAGGGATCTGTAATAATTTTTTGCATCACCACTTAATGGCGATCATATGATACCTGTATTATTGTATATCATCATGTTAATGGTACTCCAATTCTAATATTTAATTGTTGCATTATAATGGTATTTATATATATGATCTGTGGTGTTTGGGAGCTTTCCCTCCCTCTTTGGGACGTATTTTATTTTATATTAGGTGGAATTTATCTGTAATTGATGTATAATACTATACCCTTAGTGAACCTATGTTTATATGGCATTTTTCTATGACACCTCATATATTATCATAACTATACATTGGGAACCTTTCTTTGACCCTTTTTGTCCTAGTAATTACATTTCTTCCTCCCACCATTATTTGGTCCCTTTTAACAGTCTTATGACTTGTTTAGACCGCACTAGTATGGCCGCCTACAATAGGTCTCCGAGAAAATGGCGCTGATCCTGTGCGCATGCGCGGTGTCTGTCAATGGTCGCGATGCTCCGGCCATCATATTGTGGGCCGCGCGCGTGTTTATGACGTCTAGTGGTATTACAACACACGCGCGCTGCTCTCTGATGGCGGCGAATCATTGCGCGGTTACCATGTGGCCACACTGCACATGCGCCGACTCTGATCAGTAACACCTGGAGCGTGGCGTTTATATATGGGTATTTTGAGGATAGATAGGCACTTCCCCTTGAGAAAGCCGAGGCGAAACGAGCGTCGGGGTTGAGCGCAGCATCCTCCCTGCATTCTATATCCCTTATGGGTAAGTGGCATGAGCACTATAGATACTGGGTATTATCCCAGAATTGATTGATTTTGTATCTTTTTGAGCTAGAATTATTCATAATACTTTGGGCTCTATGCTTTATATTATATCTGGATGCCTTAGACATATGTAGATACTGTCCTTGGATATTAAGCACAGCATGCCTTGTTGTCTAGTTTATGCTACATATTGGCAGTATATGGCTCTTTTGCCCGCTGCCACTTTACATGAAGGGGGCTTCACTCTGCGCTACACTGGGATTATTCCTTTTATATTTACCTTTATTATGTGTTTATATATGTGTGATACTGTTTTTAACTTGTATTAATAAAGATTTACATTTTTTTACATCCTATTGTGGTTTATGGTTACTCTAACTTTTTTCTTGAATTACAGAAGAAGCTCTGTATATAGTGTCAGTGTACAGTTAATACAGTGATCACCAGTGATATTATGCACAGGACCTCTGTATATAGTGCCAGTGTACAGGTAATACAGTGATCACTGGTGACATTGTACAAAGGCACTCTGCATATAGTGTATAGTGTCATTGAACAGGTAACACACTGACTCACCAGTGACGTCTCTAGGTAAAATCCTTCATCTTTGCTTTTCATCTTTCATCCAGCACAGATCGCCATCACGTCTTGTAGCCAGGGCTTGTTTCTGCAGGAAATAACACAGTTATCTAGAGCTCCACTTGCAGAACACATTACTTAATTTTTTTCCAACTTCTACACTATACCAGATGAAGAAAAAAGGTGACATAGTGTCACTCTGCACAGTAACAGAACCTCCCCCCATTTAAAACAGTATCCTCAAAAAAATAAAATAAATACATCACTGCAGTAATAATATCCCTTAATTAGCCCCTATGGTAATAATATCCCCCATCCTGGCTCCAGCCATATTTTCTCTCATCCTGCCCTCATGAGTATCCATTCTGCCCCCACATGATCTCCAGATCCTGCCCCATCTGTCTACATCGTATCCATCCTTCCCCCATGATCCTGCACCATGTCTCCCATCCTGCCCCCTCCAGTGTCTCACTGTCACATTGTGCCCCCTCCTGTTTCTCACTGTCACATTCTGCCCCCTTCTGTGTCTTGCTGTCACATTCTGCCCCTGTGCCTCACATTCTGCCCCTCCTCTGTTTCACTGTCACATTCTGTCCCCTGTGTCTCACTGTCACATTCTGCACCCTCATGTGTCTCACTGTCACATTTTGCCCCTCCTGTGTCTTACTGTCACATTATACCCCCATGTCCATTCTGACCCCATGTCTCACATTCTGCCCCCATGGTCATTCCGCCCCGTGTCTCGCATTCTGCCCCCTCCTGTGTCTCACTGTCACATTCTGCCCCCTCCTGTGTCTCACTGTCATATTCTGCCCCCTCCTGTGTCTCACTGTCACATTCTGCCCCATGTCTCATATTATGCCCCCTCCTGTGTCTCACTGTCACATTCTGCCCCCTCCTGTGTCTCACTGTCACATTCTGCCCTCATGTCTCACATTCTGCCCCCTCCTGCGTCTCTCTGTCACATTCTGCCCCCATCCTGTGTCTCAATGTCACATTCTGCCCCCTTCTGTGTCTTACTGTCACATTCTGCCCCCATGTCTGCATTCTACCCCCATGTCCTGCATTCTGCCCTCATGTCTCACATTCTGCACCCATGTCCATTCTGTCCCCATGTATTGCATTCTGCCCCCATGTATTGCATTCTGCCCCCTCCTGTGTCTCACTGTCATATTCTGCCCCCTCCTGTGTCTTACTGTCACATTCTGCCCCCATGTCTTGCACTCTGCCCCATGTCTCACATTCTGCCCCCTCCAGTGTCTCACTGTCACATTCTGCCCCATATCTTGCATTCTGCCCCCATGTCTTGCATTCTGCCCCCATGTCTTGTATTCTGCCCCCACGTCTTGTATTCTGCTCCCACGTTCTGCATTCTGCTCCCATGTCCATTCTGCCCCGTGTCTCACATTCTGCCCCCATGTCTTGTATTCTGCTCTCACGTTCTGCATTCCGTTCCCATGTCCATTCTGCCCCATGTCTCACATTCTGCCCCCATGTCTCGCATTCTGCCCCAACATGTCTACATTCTGCACCCATGTCTTGTATTCTGCCCCATGTCTTGTACTCTGCCCCCATGTCTTGCATTCTGCCCCATGTCTGCATTCTGCCCCCATGTCTTGTATTCTGCCCCCATGTCTCGCATTCTGCCCCCATGTCTTGCATTCTGCCCCATGTCTGCATTCTGCCCCCATGTCTCGCATTCTGCCCCATGTCTAACATTCTGCCCCCTTGTCTGCATTCTGCCCCATGTCTCGCATTCTGCTCCCATGTCTTGCATTCTACCCCATGTCTTGCATTTTGCCCCCATGTCTTGCATTTTGCCCCGTGTCTACATATTTGCCCCTGTGTGTCTCCAATCCTGCCCCCTGTCTCCATATTTGCCCCTGTGTGTCTCCAATCCTGCCCCTGTGTGTCTGCAATCCTGCCCCCTGTCTCCGTATTTGCCCTTGTATGTCTCCGATCCTGCCCCGTGTCTACATTCTGCCAGGAAACATATTGCCCCTTTCAATAATAAAATAAAAACTTTGTTCTTACCTGACCTCGCTCCTGCGGTGAAGATGGAGCTGCTGTTGTGTGAGCTGAAATGACCTGTGGTGACATCATCGTCATGTGATCAGGGGGCGGAGCTGATCAATGCTGAAGGCCTGTGATAATGACGACGTTAACACAGGTCCTTCAGCACTTCTCTAACTTTTGGATGTCGGGCGCTGTGGTGGTTCTGCTGATGTGTGCGCTGCAGGCCCGGCTGCAGCGCACACTTGGGGCCCGACCGCAGCGCACACTTGGGGCTCACCCGGCGCCCCTATGACGCACAGCACTTGGGGCCCGATGACTGGCAGCACAGGAGCGGGGCTCCTGATCTGCAGGCCCCCTTCTGTTCTGCTGTTCACCGGGCCCCATACAGCAGTAAGGGCTGTCATGCCCTGATGGCGGCCCTGCTTGCGCTCACATGACCACCTGCTCTTGCCGGCGACACCTGATAGCAATGGCCGCATGCCATGCACATGCTGTAAGGATTCTGAAGTCTACAGTCACAAGAGTGATTACAGTCTTTCATCAGAAGACTGGACAACCCCTTTAACAATGGGAAAAGAGATACTAGGAGTTGTTTTGTACTGATGGTAGTTCTGGTGATGTAGTCATGTACTAACGGTGGTTCTGATTATGTATCCGTGTACTGATGGTGGTTGTAGTAAGGTAGTCATATACTGATGGTGGGTCTAGTGATTTAGCTCAGCAAAGATCATGGTTCTGGTGATGTATGCATGTACTGATGGTGGTGGTAGTGATGTATTCATGTACTAATTGATGGTTCTGGTGCTGTATTCTCTCATTAAAGATAAAGAAGAAAAAAAATTGGTACAGCCAAATCAGTAAAAGATTTGGATATCAAAATTGTCAAAATATAAAACTATTTAGCCCTTACGGTAATGAGAAAAACATAAGCATTACAAACCAAACATTTTTTTTTTAGCAAAATAAAGAATTCAGGAAAGTTTAGTCCAGCTGTAATGACACTGATCTGTAGAATCATGTCCATGGGTCTCCTTTATCAAATAATGAATAACTTAAAATCAAATATAAAAAAAACTATGATTTAATTGCATTTGTTTACTTCAGATTTATATTGTACTGCAGGGACAAGAGCAATTTCAATTTTCTCCATAGTTAGCAAAAAAGCTAGAATTGGCCCTGGCTGCAGTCACTACTCTGCTGTTACTTAATGTCTTATACTCTAGTCACATCCAGAGCTGCAGTAACCATTCTTCTGCTGTATCAAATTTTATTCTTCTATCACACCCAGAGCTGCAGTCATTTTTCTGTATTAAATCTTGTTTTATACTCTAGTTATATGCAGAGCTGCATTCACTATTCTGCTGTTACATCATGTTTTAAATTCTAGCCCAGACCTGGTCAAAGTGTGACCTATGGGCCACATCAGGCTATTTGGTTGTTTCTATCTGGCACATGGAGTGGGACAGCCCAAGGGCAAGAACCTGTGCCATCCCACACCACATGGCCTACCCCTGCCTGGCATTTCAATTTCCCAAGGATGCAGATAGCCATGTGTATACAGTTTGACATTCCATGCAGTATGATTGCCCATAGCTCCCATACAAAGTCTGATGCCACATAGCCCCTATATACAGTATGATGACCCATAGCTCTGACCTAGTATGGTACCCCATAGCCTCTATACGTGATATACTTTAGCCCATATACAAATTATGATGCACCATTTCCTCACTTTTCACAGTATGAGGTTCCAAAACCTCTATGCCGAGTATGATGGCCTCCACAGTATACTCCTCCATATAATGCCACCACAGCTCCCTCAACTCCCAGGATATCCAAAAAGCTTATACTCAACCAGCCTTGGTTCAATGTCCACTGCAGCCTCCATCTCTTCTTCCAGCTTGTATAATAATGAGCAGAAGCTGCCCGTGCCTGTCAGTGTAACTGGTGGAGCAAGGAGAAGATGGCTTTCTGCTCCTCAACAGGGTTTAACAGTATCAGTGTCCAAAGGATACTATTAAAAGTGTTGCATACTAATGCCATCCACTGACCATTTGGCATTTGCCAGAATTTCCACTCCAGCCCCGCTGCATCGCATTAGAATAACTTCTATGCCAGTCTGTCATTTATCAGAGTCATTAACCCCTTTATGACCTATGACGTGCCGTGTCCGTCATAGGTCACCCGCCCCTCTTTGTTGCAGTCTCCAGAGCCTGATCTCATCAGCTGTCATGTGCCCCTAACAGCAGTGGGTAAAATCGCGATCCACCCACGGCTGTTAACTAGTTAAATGCCGCTGTTAATCTCGGCATTTAACTCACACAAACGGGATGCGTGTCTCAGCTCTGCCCATCTGCGCCCGTGTAACATGACCGTGGGTCGCCGATGGGGTTGTCATTGCTGAGCTGCTATGATCATTTTTGTTACACATTGCAGTTCTGCAGCCCTGCAATGTGTAACAGAAGCTATCAGATGATCGCAGCTTCTAGTCTACCACGGAGACTATTGGAACAAGTAAAAAAAAAAAATTTTAAACATTAAAAAATTGTTAAAAGTGTAAAAATTCAAATCACCCCCATTTGGCCCATTCAAAGTAAAATAAAAAATACACATATTTGGTATCGCATCATTCAGAATCACCTAATGTATCAAGATATAAAAAGAATTAATCCGAACTGTAAACGGTATAACGAGAAAACAATCTAAAGGCCAGAATTAAGTTTTTTAGTCGCTGCAACATTGCAATAAAATACAATAACGGGTGATCAAAACATCATATCTACCCCAAATAGTGTTCATAAAGACATCAGGTCGGCACGCAAAACATATGCACTCTCCCAGCTCCAGATCCTGGGAAAAAGGAGATGCTACGGGTCTTGTAAAATGGCGCCATTTCTAAAGAAATTTGACAAACTTTGGATTTTTTTTCACCACTTAAATAAATAATAACCTTTACATGTTTGGTATCTACGAACTTGTAATCACCTGGGGAATGATAGTGGCAGTTTTCCTGAAGATAGTAAAAAAAATCCAAAACACTATTGTGGAATTGCCCTTTTTTGCCATTTCACGGCACTTAGAATTTTTTTCCCCATTTTCCAGTGTACAGTCTGGTAAAAGCAATGGTGTTGTTCAAAAGTAAAATTCGTCTCGCAAAAAAAACAAGCCGTCACGTGTCCGTAGTGATGGAAAAATAACAAAAGTTATGGATCTGAGAAGAAGGGGAGCGAAAAATGGAAACAAAAAATCGGAAATATCCTTGGTCTTTAAGGGGTTAATATGCATGTGTTTAGGGTTTATTAGTGAATCGCTAATTACTGGAATAACTTACTTTGACTTGTCATTGCTTCATGACTGTGAATTTGTCACAAGAGCACAATTAACATTCACTCGACTTGATACCTTCAGAAAATCTGCAAGAACGGACTTATGATTGACTGGGCAGCCGTCATAGTTATTCACAGTAGACGTAGAGTAAAGTGCTTCATAGATACTGGTGGAGATCTTTGGCCTTTGAGTTGAGGTCAGATGTCAGTTCTTAAAATATTTCTTAAAAATTGTCATTAAGTCCGATATCTGTGCACTTGAATCTGATTGTAAATCCCAAGAAGAAAGATTGGCTGAGAGATAATGGACCACTGACTGAGTTTAGACTAACGTGATCTGCCACTTTACCTAGAAAAACAGTCGTCTAGAAACGTGCTGGATCAAATTTTTTTGGTTCTGCTGCCATCAAAACTGCAGCAATTCAGTGTGGCATAAATGTGAAAAAGTGATGACATTGTAGTGCAGGAATATTGGAGATGCCGACACTATAGCTACTCGCAATTGCCACAGATTAGATAAAAGCCTCAAGGAAGGACTGCTCTTCATATGTCCATCCACAGGTATCAGAGGAGCAGGGTGTGCAAAGATAACCTTCCCCGCACCGTTATTACACTTACGTCAGTCTGCAGGAAGGGGTCATACATCCGGTATCTGAGGAACTAGGGTGCACCAAGAAAGCATTCTCCCACCATTATTCCACCCTATAAATGTTCAATAAGGGGTCATCCATCCACAGGAATCACCGGAGTTAGAGAGTGCCGAGAAAACAATACCCTATCATTATTCTAACCTACTAGCTTGCAGGAATAGGTCATCTATCCACAGGAATCTGAGGAGCTAGGGTGCAATAATAAAACATTCCCCCACCATTACTCCATCATACCAGCCTTCAGCAAGGGTTCATCCTTCAACGGGTATCGTAGGAGATGCAGGGAGCCGAGACAACATTCTCCACAACATTACTCCACCTGCATGGCAGAAAGGGTTCATCAATCCAAAGGTATCAGGGGTCACAATGTGCCAAGAAAACATTCCATCACCATCACTCTCAAGCAGCCTGAATTGGTGAAGCAGAAATACATATAGATTCATCTGTCCTGATTAGAGTTGAGCAAAACGGGTCGGTCGTATTCAAAAGTCGGCGACTTTCGCTGAAGTCGGGTTTCATGAAATGAAACCCGACCATAACATGAGGTCGGCCACGAGTTCGGCGACCAGAGCGCCAAAGTCGTGTTTCAAAAGATGCTTCCAGCGCCCTTTTTCAGCCAATGATGGAGGACGCACACTGTGGGCAACGCGATGACATAGGCATCGGTCACCACCATCTTTGAGAAGGGCATGCAAGTGATTGGCTGGCTTTGTGTGGCATCACAGAGGCTATAAAAGGGCGTGCACACCGACCACCATCTTACTTCTGCCGATCTTAGCATTAGGGAGAGGTTGCAGCTGCTGATTCTGAATAAGGGAGAGCGTTAGGCAGGGAAGAAGAACCAAAAAACTGCTTCTGCTGTTAGCGATTTTCACTTACAACACAACACTTTGTGTGCAGTGACAGGGGAGGCTCTAATTTTGTGCATCAGCTCTGTTGGTTATTAGGCTGCCTTATAAGGCTCCCTGATAGCTGCATTGCTGTTTGCACACTGCTGTGCAAACTGCTATTTTAAAAGCAAAAATACTTTTTTTCCTCCTTTCTGCACAGTTACCAAGCGTTCATTTTTCCACCCTTTTGTGTGTGCAGCAGTCCTGCTTATTAGGCTGCCTGCGTCCATACTTGGACTGAGAGCATCATTGTCAGCGTCCTCAAATCTCTAGTGACATCCAAATTCTCACTAATCCTATAGACACCCTCCACCTTGTCATACACCATCCAATTTCAGCCTGTTACATTGAGGTGTATTCTCTCCTGGGCCTAAGACAATAGTTCAGTGTCCTCAAATCTATAGTGAGATTCCAATTCTCACCAATCCTATAGACACCCTCCACCTTGTCATACACCATCCAATTTCAGCCTGTTACATTGAGGTGTAATCTCTCCTGGGCCTGAGACAATAGTTCAGCGTCATCAAATCTATAGTGAGATACAAATTCTCACCAATCCTATAGACACCCTCGACCTTGTCATACACCATCCAATTTCAGCCTGTTACATTGAGGTGTAATCTCTCCTGGGCCTGAGACAATAGTTCAGCGTCCTCAAATCTATAGTGAGATTCAAATTCTCACCATTCCTATAGACACCCTCCACCTTGTCATACACCATCCAATTTCAGCCTGTTAAATTGAGGTGTAATCTCTCCTGGGCCTGAGACAATAGTTCAGCGTTCTCAAATCTATAGTGAGATTCCAATTCTCACCAATCCTATAGACACCCTCCACCTTGTCATACACCATCCAATTTCAGCCTGTTACATTGAGGTGTAATCTCTCCTGGGCCTGAGACAATAGTTCAGCGTCCTTAAATCTATAGTGAGATTCAAATTCTCACCAATCCTATAGATACCATATAGCTGGTGGTATTTTGGGTTCATTTTCACAAAAATGAGAAAGTATGGGGGAAGACACCATGGAAGTGGGCAGGGGTTGCCAGCTGGTCCCGATGGTGGTGGTGGTGGTGTTGCATCTGTTGGTAGTGGCAAAAGCACAATAGCACCTAAGGCAGGAGGTGTTGAGCCTGCGTCATCGTCTGGCTCCACAAGGCCTCGAAGGCTCTCTTTTCTGGGATTTGGTAAACCGCTTTTAAAGCCGGAGCTTCAAGAACAAGTTTTGGCTTACATTGCTGACACAGCCTCCAGCTCTCTCACCTCCTCTTCTGAAGTTTCAAAAAATAAAAGCACTGAGTCGTCATTGGAGGCTCCTGGTCAGGAACAACACCTATCCTTGTGTCCTTCACCCCTAACAAAAGTGAAGGATGTGACAGGCCACACTACCTATTACTCCATGGAGCTCTTTTCACATGCCATACCTGGGATAGCAAGTCAAATCGTGAATTCCCCAGTCAAAGATGAATCTGACATGGAGTGCACTGATGCACAGCCACTGCTAGATTTTTCTGCTGGTACATTCACTCAGAGCACGACCTTGTCCTCGCAGTGCACTGAGGCAGAATCAGACCCTGATGAAACTCCAGTGCCCCTTCCCGCATAATATACCACCTTACACGGTGAAACAGAGGAAGGTGCACATGAAATTGAAGAGGAGGTGATGGATGACCCAGTTGTTGACCCAGATTGGCATCCATTGGGGGAAGAGGGTGCCGCTGCCTACAGCTCAGAAGAGGAGGAGGAGGATTTGCAGCAGGCAACGACATCGCAACAGCTGTTATCTGGCATGACCGTCGCAGTCCAAAAACATGTTACAAAAACCAAAAGAGTTGCAGGACAGCTTGGCCAGACGGTCAAATTAGAACAGCGTGCAAGGTCTCAAAATGTCTTCCATAGTAGGAAGAGTGCAGTGTGGCATTTTTTGAACAAAATCTTAATGATCAGGCAAAAGTTATCTGTAAGAAGAGCACAAAGACCTTTAGCCGAGGGAAAAATCTGAGAAATTTGAATACAAGTTGCATGATTAGACATTTAACCACCATGCACTTGCAAACGTGGACGGACTACCAAACCTCATGTACCACATGTGCACCTGTTCCGAATAAAGGTAGTCAGCAATGCTACATCGCTTCCCCCACTGTAAGCCCACCGGTTAGCACACCACCAGCAGCAAATGTCGAGATGTCGTCGCAAGGGCAAAAGCAGTCATGGAATCACAATGTTATTGCTATGAAAGACTGAATCTAGGCCATCAGCAACACCACCAACACCATCACCATCACCAACCCTCTCTCAGTTCGCCATGTCAACCGCTAGTTCCACCATATGCAGCTCTCAAGTCCAGCTCACCCTAAAAGAGACTCTCAGTAGGACAAGAAAGTACTCATCCTCTCATCCGCGTCACTTTGAACGCCCACATTGCCAAACTAATCTCGTTAGAGATGATGCCCTACCGGTTGGTAGAAAGCAAAGCTTTCCGCGACCTCATGGCCTACGCAGTACCACGCTATGACCTACCCAGTCGGCACTTTTTTTCGCAAAAAGCCATCCCAGCCCTCCACGTGCATGTGAAAGACCGCATTGTCCATGCACTCAAGCAATCAGTGAGTGGAAAGGTGCACCTCACAACAGATGCATGGTCCAGTAGGCATGGCCAAGGCCGTTATGTGTCCATCACTGCGCACTGGGTTAATGTGGTGGATGCAGGGTCCACAGGGGACAGCGGCAGTGGGACAGTGCTGCCTAGCCCACGGTATAGGAAACAGTTGGCTGTAGGCGTTCGACCCTCCTTCTCCTTCAGAAGCGAAAGCTCGTCCACAGAGCGCAGTCGCACGAGCACTCCATCCGCAGCTGCCAGTGTTGCACACGAGTTGTCCCACTATAGAACAGCTAGTGGTAAGCGTCAGCAGGCTGTGATGAAGATGATGTGTTTGGGCGACAACAGACACACCGCGGAGGTACTGGCCGACTACTTGCAGCGACAAACTGAGTCATGGCTAGGCAGTCTACATCTTGAGACAGGCAAGGTAGTTAGTGATAACGGACGGAATTTTGTGGCAGCCATAGCCCTTTCAAAACTCAGACACATACCTTGCCTGGCTCACACCTTGAACCTGGTGGTGCAGTGCTTCCTCAATAATTATCCGGAGTTAACACCCCTGCTCCATAAGGTGCGAAGACTGTGCTCGCACATCCGCCGGTCACCCCTACACTCCAGTCGTATGCAGAAGCTGCAGCGATTGCTCCACCTTCCCAAGCACCGCCTAATTATCGACGTTGCAACAAGGTGGAACTCCACCCTGCACATGGTTCAGAGGCTGTGCAAACAGAGGCAGGCTGTAATTCATTTGTGGGAGGATACACGGGCAGGCAGTTTGCAGGCAGACATGGAGTTGTCCGGTGTGCAGTGGTCGAAGCTGAAAGACCTCTGTAAAGTCCTTCAGTGTTTTGAGGAATGCACATGGCTGGTAAGCGCAGACGACGCCATCATAAGCATGAGCATCCCACTTATGCATCTGCTCATGCAAACTTTGACGCACATTAAGGAGCAGGCATCTGCAGCCGAGGAGGAAGAGGGAAGCCTTGATGACAGTCAGCCATTGTCTGCTCAGGGAAGTCTCATGGACGAGGTGGAGGAAGAAGAGGAGGAGGAGGAGGATTATGGGGATAATTATTTTGGGGAGGATGCTTCTCAGGGGGCAAGTGAAAATGTTGGCGTGGCAAGGTCAGATACAGGGTTTGTGCATGACTGGAGGGATGTGGATTTGCCAGAAAGTGCTCCTCCACCCAGCACTCGCAGTGCATCATTGACACCTGGAACATTGGCCCACATGTCAGATTATGCCTTGCAGATCCTAAAAAGGGACCACCGCATTGCCAAAATGATGAACGATGACGACTACTGGTTGGCCAGCATCCTGGATCCACGCTATAAAGGCAAATTCCAAAACATCATGCCACAGGAGAACCTAGAGCTAATATTGGCTAACAAACAAGCAACTCTGGTTAACCGCTTGGTGGGGCATTCCCAGCACACAGCGACGGTGATGTTTTTCCAACGAGCCGTAGGAGGCAACATGGAAGAGGTGTTCGTGGTGCACACAGCCAAAGTGGCGTTGGACACAGGGGTTTCATGACCATGGTGTGGACTGACTTTTCAAGTACCGCTCACACGACTGGTTATACTGCATCGATCGAAAGTGACAGGAGACAGCAGTTGTCAACTATGGTAACAAACTACTTCTCGTCCCATATCGATGTTCTCCCTCACCGGTCATTCCCCTTTGACTATTGGGCCTGTAAACTTGAAACCTGGCCTGAATTGTCACAATATGTCTTACAGGAGCTCGCTTGTCCTGCTGCTAGTTTGTTATCTGAACGAGTCTTCAGTGCTGCTGGATCAATCCTGACAGAAAAAAGGACCCGTCTGTCGACCCAAAATGTTGATGATCTAACCTTCATTAAAATGAACCATGCATGGGTGTTAGGGTTCTAAGTGGGAACCCGAGATTGGACCCTCTGGGTCGTGGCTCCAGAGCCCCCGAGGGCGAGCGGACCAGGTGATGGCCACCCCCTATACAGGGAGTGTTAGGGGCAGGCCCAAGGAGGGTGAGACCACGACAGCCGGAACCAAAGGGACGACCCAGGGAGTGTACAGAGGGAAAGGCCAAAGGATGCTGACTAGAGTAGACCCGGAGTAGGAGGGAACAGACTGAGGGAACCAGGACCGATCAGGACGGAGCCGGAGCAGAGGTGCTGGAATGGAAGAAGGAAGGAAGGAAGATTAGGAGGGACTGGCCTAGGGGTACAGACAGGGCCCTAGCTAAGGGGCTAACGAAGACAGCAGCAGGGGAGGACCAGGCAAGGGACAGGCACGGAAACAGGAAGGAAGACAGCAGAGGGAACTGAGCGGAGATCCCAGACGGGGCTACGGAGCGGTGAGCAGAGCGCAGACTAGGAGAGTGGAGGGACCTGAGAGTCGGGGGCGACGCTGCGCAGGAACGCTAAGCGCCACAGAGCAAGACAAACAGGCGTCTTACCACTCAAGACGCCAGACAGAAATACCCGGTGGGCGCCGCCATGTTGGGGCGGAGCCACCGGGTCACGTGCTCCCAGGATGCCCCGCGGTCAGAAACGAGCGAGTGCGCATGTGCGTGCCTCTGACGCACCGTGACCCTGCAAAGCCAGACAGGGCACGGCGCGAGGATGGAGGAGGGGTGCACCGGGAGGAGGAGGACCCCAGGTGAGCGTCGGGGCGCGTAATAATGGGTTTCAAAGGATTTTGTCCCACCCTCCCCTGCTGTCACGTAGGTTGCCAGAAAAATGGCTTGCTTTTGTCCTCTTCTTCCACGAACTTCTCCAATTACTCCATTTGCAGCTGCTGAATATCCAACATCAACATATGCCATTTTTTCCACCTCCCTAACTGGGCTGCCTCCTCCCACAGGGCCGGGGTCACCACGAGGCACACGCACCCGTGCGAGTGCCATTGCCCTGGACAGGTGGGTGGGCACACTCTTTGGCAAAGGCACTGGCACAAGGTCCCTCATAGTAGAATCAAGTGTCTCTGACGGTGGGGGTGCACACCCGCCGTCAGACACACCGGCGTACTATGAGGGGCCCTGTGCCAGTACTGCCGCCCATGAGTGGGCCCCCCCTGCTTGCTCAGGGCACCAGCACTTGACTTACCTCTCCCTGCTCCACTACTGTGTAGTCTGGCCTGTTAAATACTGCACTGGGACTGCCAATACAAATTTGGTGAAATGATAGATGATGATTAAGAGGTAGGTATGCACTGTCCTGCTGGGCTCTATCTTCAGATAATCAATGGCTTCCATTTGTTATGGACGTCGACTCACAATGAGATGCAGTGGTGGTTTATCATCAGCTTTCACGGTTTTCCGACTCACAGACGTGTGACATTCCTGCCCACATTTTTAAATGTGTCCTCTCATGCCAATCCAATAGAATCGCATACGGCCTGTGGCTTGTGTCTTTTGCACTCCAAAGTTACCTGACAGATCATGATAGGCAGTGAGGGCGATGTCTACATCTGTCCCTGTGATCACAATTTGATGGAGATGAGTAACGGTGATGGGTTCCACGTTACTGCGATACAGCAAACCTTTCTTCACAAGAACTGTTTTCACTGTCTCCACACACAAAGTAATTGAGGGTGAGCGTCGCCTCTGAGAATTCTCCCGGGAGTTTTTACCGTGATTACTAGTAATTCCAAAATTTCTGCAATCAGTCGACTTTCCGTCTGTACTTGTATCCATCTCGTTTCCTCTTGCGTAGAGTCTGGACTGTCTTACTGAGACTGAAATATATATGAAGATTGAAAAATACCCCAACAGTGTATACTTGTAATTACCAAAAGAAGAAGCAGTCAAAAATCCATAAAACTATAATGTTTATTGAAAATAGTAATAAAACATTAATAAATATGGACACACAGTATTTGGAAAGGGAAAAGGAACAGCATATAGATGAACACAATGGTCATGAAGGGCCAACGAGGCTGCAGACACCCCGTCAGGATAATAGAATGCAGAGCTAGATAATATAGCTAATAAAAGTCAAGGGGATATAAAAACTATATAGTATAACAAATCATATAGCAAGTGCTGCTATCCTTCATAGGAAATATTCCCTGACAAAGTGCAAAACGCACAAATAGAATTGGTGCATAATAAGCATCATAGCGATGGCATGAAAAGACTGCATTGCTATACCTGAGATACGGGGGGAGGCAGCAGGGTCGGTCCTTATACTATATAGTTTTTATATCCCCTTGACTTTTATTAGCTATATTATCTAGCTCTGCATTCTATTATCCTGACGGGGTGTCTGCAGCCTCGTTGGCCCTTCATGACCATTGTGTTCATCTATATGCTGTTCCTTTTCCCTTTCCAAATACTGTGTGTCCATATTTATTAATGTTTTATTACTATTTTCAATAAACATTATAGTTTTATGGATTTTTGACTGCTTCTTCTTTTGGTAATTTCTAGTAAATGTGCAGTTGTCCTGCATTTGTCCTGCCTCAATTATGTGGATCATGATATATGATTTATATTATTGATCTTCTTTTATGGCCATTATATATCGTTGATATTTGGCCTCCACATATAATATGTCTATTACCCTTTTATTACAGTGTATACTTGTGTACGCTTCGAATACATAACCCTTTTTACTTTTGTCTAAACCATACTGAGGCTGTGAGTGTCTTTGTCGGACTCCGGAAATATACACGCAGATTTTTAATGTTTAAACTATTCTATATATACCTGCTATCCAGTGATACTGTACCCTTTCTCAACTTTGTACAATCACGTCAAATCCATACTGGGCCTGAGACCCTCTGAGTCTGCCTCCTGATATATAGACATAGGTTTTTAATGTTTAAACTATGCTATATATACCTGTTATCCGGTGATACTGTACCCTTTCTCAAAGTAAATGAGGGTCAGCATCACCTCTGAGAATTCTCCCGGAAGTTTTTACAATGATTAGTAATTCTAAAATTTCTGCAATCAGTTGACTTTCCGTCTATACTTGTATCCATCTCGTTTCCTCTTGCGGAGAGTCTGGACTCTCTTTCTGAGACTGAAATATATATGAAGATTGAAAAATACCCCAACAGTGTATACTGGTGTACTGTTATGAATGGGTCGCCGAGGAAAAAAAAACAACACAAGCTAAGCCTCAGAAAACCAGAGAGGTTGGTAACTATGCAGACTGCAGATCCCTGATTCTAACTCACAACTAGCAGCAGTCGTGGAAGGTTCCTACATTGGTCCTAGACGCCTGGTCACAACCGGAGAGCTAAATAAGCCTAAAGCAGGAAAAGAGGAAAACTAACTGCCCCAGAGCAGACCCCAAAGGAAAGACAGCCCCCACATGTATTGACGGTGTTACAAGATGAAAACACATACAAAGGCAGGAAAATAAGCTGAGCAAACGATGGGGCCAAACTAACTAGAAAGGACAGGAAAGGAAAGACACTGTCTGCAATCTGCCAAACACCCGACCAAAGATAATGTCCAACACATCCGATAGCAAAATTAACCCTGAAGTCACTAGACTTCTCCCACTATATCAGCACTCTGAAATATTCTGAGACAGAGCAAAAAGAGGCCAATCTAATAAGGGACAAAAAAAAACAAATTGGCAAATACAGATAAATAAGAGTGGAAATTCAGCACAGCCCAGCTGGGCTGACTGACCCCACAAAAAACTGAATTGACCAACAAGAGCAAGTGTGAACATTAGCAAAAACAAACTTAACTTGAGAAGACTGGAACAGAGCTGAGTCCAAGACCTGAGAAGCAGACTGAATCACCAGCACCAGGATTGGGCATCGGCTGTCTTATATCCAGTCTGATACTCCAGAGATCCAATCGTTATCCTTCCTCACCAGGTGGCAAATCACTAGCAATTAAACCAAGCTCACTACCTCCTGTCACCACCAGAGGGAGAACGGAAGGAGAACTCTCAACTGGTGGGGTGTACGGTGTGGAGCAGAGCCGGGTCTGTATGGGGTGTACAGAGAGGAGCCGCGTGTGTACGAGGTGTACGAAGCAGAGCCGGAGGTGTACGGAGCGGATGTGTGTACAAGGTCTACGGAGCGGAGCAGTGTGTGTATGAGGTGTACGGAGCAGAGCCGGAGGTTTACGGAGCGAAGGTATGTACAAGGTCTACGGAGCGGAGCCGTGTGTGTACGAGGTGTACGGAGCGGAGCAGAGCCGGGTGTGTACGAAGCGGAGCCGGAGGTGTACGGAGCGAAGGTATGTACAAGGTCTACGGAGCGGAGCCGTGTGTGTACGAGGTGTGCGGGGTGGAGCAGAGCCGGGTGTGTATGGGGTGTACAGAGCGGAGCCGCGTGTGTACGAGGTGTACGAAGCAGAGCCGGAGGTGTACGAGGTGTACGGAGCGGAGGTGTGTGCAAGGTCTACGGAGTGGAGCAGTGTGTGTATAAGGTGTACGGAGCGGAGCCGGAGGTGTATGGAGCGGAGGTATGCACAAGGTCTACGGAGCGGAACCATGTGTGTACGAGGTGTACGGAGCGGAGCCGGATGTGTGCGAGGTGTACGGAGTGGAGCAGAGCCGGGTGTGTACGAAGCGGAGCCGGAGGTGTGTACAAAGTCTACGGAGCGGAGCCTTGTGTGTACAAGGTGTATGGAATGGAGCCCTGTGTATACAAAGTGTACGGATCTGAGCCTTGTGTTTACGGAGCGGAGCAGATCCGGATGTGTACAGAATGAAGCCGTGTGTGTGCGGGGTGTACGGAGCGGAGCTGCTTGTGTATGGAGCGGATTCGCGTGTGTACGAGGTGTATGGAGCAAAGTCGCATGTGTTCAAGGTTTACGGAGTGGAGCCATGTGTGTACAAGGCGTACGGAGCAGAGTCGCATGTGTACGAGTTTTACGGAGCGGAGCCATGTGTGTACTGAGTGGAACCATGTGTGCGCGAGGTGTACAGAGCGGAGCCGTGTGTGTACGAGGCATACAAAGCTGGACCGTGTGTGTATGAGGCGTGCGGAGCCATGCGTGTACGAGGTGTATGGTGGGGAGCATTCATACCTCCCAACTGTCCCGTATCCAATGGGACAGTCCCGATTTTGAGAGAGAGACTGCCCCAGCTGGAAGCTTACTTTTCCCGCGGACACAGGAGTACGCGGCGGAGCCCCGAGGAGCACTTTAAAACTCGCACGTGACGTTCTACCGAAAGTGACGTGCTGGAAGCTGACCGGAAATGAGGTAATTTCGGGAGGAGATTGTGACGGAACCATGGAGGCACGTCAGAGAATGCTTCAGATCACCGTGTCCTCCTCCGACAGCGTGGACAGAGGGATTGCCTTGGAATCGGGGATGCCGGCCATGTGAACGGATCATGATATGTCCTGCATCGGGAAGCTCAGGTGGGTATTACATTGGGAGCCGGGCTGCTATAGTATCTTTATACAATACTAGCTGAAGAGCCCGGCGCTGCCCGGGCATAGTAACTAACTGTGGTTAGTTATAGTAAATTATAATTATCCTCCATCCCATAGTCCCCTGCCCATATACCCATCATACATATCCTCCATCCCATAGTCGAGTGCCCACATACCCATCACATGTCCTCCATCCCATAGTCCCATGCCCATACACCCATCATACATATCCTCCATCCCATAGTCCCGTGCCCATATACCCATCATATATATCCTCCATCCCATAGTCCCGTGCCCATATACCCATCATACATATCCTCCATCCCAGAGTCCCGTGCCCATATACCCATCACACATCCTCCATCCCATAGTCCCATGCCCATATACCCATCATACATATTCTCCATCCCATAGTCCCATGCCCATATACCCATCATACATATTCACAATCCCATTGTCGAGTGCCCATATACCCGTCATTCATATCCTCCATCACAAAGTCCAGTGCCCATATACCCATCACACATCCTCCATCCCATAGTCCCATGCCCATATACCCATCATACATATTCGCCATCCCATAGTCGAGTTCCCATATACCCATCACACATCCTTCATCTCATAGTCCCATGCCCATATACCCATCACACATCCTCCATCCCATAGTCCCGTGCCCATATACCCATCATACATATCCGCCATCCCATAGTCCCGTGCCCATATACCCATCATACATATCCTCCATCCCATAATCCAGTGCCCATATACCCGTCATACATATCCTCCATCCCATAGTCCAGTGCCCATATACCCATCACACATCCTCCATCCCATAGTCAACCATTATGACATCATAATGAGCAGCAGCGGGGCTTGCAACCTATGATGACATCAGCGTCACCATGGCAACCATTGTGACATCATAATGAGGGGTGGGGCTTGATACACACACACTGTTTCCCCAGTAGGCAAATAGGGGCATTATGACATCATAATGAGGGGCGGGGCTTGACGCGCACACACTTTTTCCCCCAGTATGTAGATAGGGGCAAAATTGTTTGGTGAATTGGAACGCGCGGGGTTAGAATTTCGCCTCACAACATAGCTTCTTATGACCCCGCTCTCCGGGTCCAGACGTGTGACTGTGCCAAATTTTGTGGCTGTAGCTGCGACAGTTCGGATGCCTATCCCGGACATACACACATACATACACACATACATACACACTTTGAGCTTTATATATTAGATTTCTTTATCTCTCTGTTTCTTTCTCTCTCTGTTCTTTCCTTCTTTCTCTCTCTAATCTTTCTTTTTTCTTTCTCTCTCTCTGTTCTTTCTTTCTTTTCCTCAGTACCAGCCACTGTGCCAAAAATGGCTGATGTATATACACTATACACTGTATATACATCAGCCTCGAGTCAGCACCTATCTATACATAAGCCTCAGCAACAGCATATACGTAAGCCTCAGCACCAGTATATACAGTTAGGTCCATATATATTTGGACAGAGACAACATTTTCCTAATTTTGGTTCTAGAGTCTAGACATTACCACAATGAATTTTAAACAAAACAATTCAGATCCAGTTGAAGTTCAAACTTTCAGCTTTCATTTGAGGGTATCCACATTAAAATTAGATGAAGGGTTTAGGAGTTTCAGCTCCTTAACATGTGCCACCCTGTTTTTAAAGGGACCAAAAGTAATTGGACAATTGACTCCAAGGCAATTTCATGGACAGGTGTGGGCAATCCCTTTGTTATGTCATTCTCAATTAAGCAGATAAAAGGCCTGGAGTTGATCTGAGGTGTGGTGCTTGCATTTGGAAGGTTTTGCTGTGAAGGAAACATTCGGTCAAAGGAGCTCTCCATGCAGGTGAAACAAGCTACCCTTAAGCTGCAAAAACAGAAAAATCCCATCCAAGAAATTGCTACAACATTAGGAGTGGCAAAATCTACAGTTTGGTACATCCTGAGAAAGAAAGAAAGCACTGGTGAACTCATCAATGCAAAAAGACCTGGGCGCCCACGGAAGACAACAGTGGTGGATGATCGCAGAATAATCTCCATGGTGAAGAGAAACCCCTTCACAACAGCCAACCAAGTGAACAACACTCTCCAGGAGGTAGGCGTATCAATATCCAAATCTACCATAAATAGAAGACTGCATAAAAGTAAATACAGAGGGTTCACTGCACGGTGCAAGCCACTCATAAGCATCAAGAATCAAAAGGCTAGACTGGACTTTGCTAAAAAACATCTAAAAAAGCCAGCACAGTTCTGGAAGAACATTCTTTGGACAGATGAAACCAAGATCAACCTCTACCAGAATGATGGAAAGAGAAAAGTATGGCGAAGGCGTGGTACAGCTCATGATCCAAAACATACCATATCATCTGTAAAACACGGCGGAGGCAGTGTGATGGCTTGGGCATGCATAGCTGCCAGTGGCACTGGGTCACTAGTGTTTATTGATGATGTGACACAGGACAGAAGCAGCCGAATGAATTCTGAGGTATTCAGAGCCATACTGTGGGCTCAGATCCAGCCAAACTGATTGGTCGTCGTTTCATACTACAGATGGACAATGACCCAAAACATAAAGCCAAAGCAACCCAGGAGTATATTAAAGCAAAGAAGTGGAATATTCTTGAATCGCCAAGTCAGTCACCTGATCTCAACCCAATTGAGCATGCATTTCACTTGTTAAAGACTAAACTTCAGACAGAAAGGCCCACAAACAAACAGCAACTGAAAACCACCGCAGTGAAGGCCTGGCAGAGCATCAAAAAGGAGGAAACACAGCATCTGGTGATGTCCATGAGTTCAAGACTTCAGGCAGTCATTGCCAACAAAGGGTTTTCAACCAAGTACTAGAAATGAACATTTTATTTACAATTATTAAATCTGTCCAATTACTTTTGGTCCCTTTAAAAACAGGGTGGCACATGTTAAGGAGCTGAAACTGCTAAACCCTTCATTCAATTTTAAAGTGGATACCCTCAAATGAAAGCTGAAAGTCTGAACTTCAACTGCATCTGAATGGTTTTGTTTAAAATTCTTTGTGGTAAGGTCTAGAACCAAAATTAGAAAAATGTCCCTGTCCAAATATATATGGACCTAACTGTACATCAGCACCTGTATAATACACAGGTGCTGGGGCTGATGTATATACAGGTGCTGGCGGGGGTGATGTATATACTGGTGCTGACTTGAGGCTGATGTATATATGGGCTGCATGTATATACATCACTGATCAGCCTCTAGTCAGCACCTATATATACACCAGAACCTGTATATACATCAGCCCCAGCACCCGTATATACACCAGCCCCAGTACCTGTATATACATCAGCCCCAGCACCCGCATATACATCTGCCCCTGCACCCGTATATACATCAGCCCCAGCACCCTTATATACATCAGCCCCAGCACTCATATATACATCACCACAGCACTCGTATATACATTATAAATATAATGTATATAATATACACTCGTATATACGTATATACATTATATACAGTATATACTGATTAAATTTGCTGATGACACAAAGCTAGGAGGGATAGCTAATACTAGAGAAGAGAGAGAGAGGATTCAAAAAGATTTAAATAAACTGGAGAAGTGGGCAGCAACTAACAGAATGGTTTTTAACAGGGAGAAATGCAAAGTACTACATCTGGGCAATAAAAATGAAAAAAGCAGATATAGAATGGGAGGAATAGGGCTAAGTGACAGCACATGTGAAAAAGACTTGGGTATACTAATAGATCACAGACTGAATATGAGTCAACAGTGTGATGCAGCAGCAAAAAAGGCAAATGCAATTCTAGGATGTATTAACAGAAGCATACAGTCTAGATCACGTGAAGTCATTATTTCCCTCTACTCCTCTTTGGTCAGACCTCATCTGGAATATTGTGTCCAGTTTTGGGCACCACATTTTAAAAAAGACATCAACAAACTGGAGCAAGTTCAGAAAAGAGCGACCAGAATGGTGACCGGTCTGCAAACCCTGTCTTATGAGGAAAGGTTGCATGATTTGGGAATGTTTAGTTTGCAAAAGAGAAGACTGAGAGGAGACTTAATAGCTGTCTACAAATATCTAAAGGGCTGTCACATTTTAGAAGGATCAACTTTATTCTCATTTGCACGAGGAAAGACTAGAAGCAATGGGATGAAACTGAATGGGAGGAGGCACAGATTAGATATTAGAAAAAACTTTTTGACAGTTAGAGTGATCAATGAGTGGAACAGGCTGCCACGAGAAGTGGTGAGTTCTCCTTCAATGGAAGTCTTCAAACAGAGGCTGGACAGACATCTGACTGGGATGATTTAGCGAATCCTGCTTTGAGCAGGGGGTTGGACCAGATGGCCCAGGAGGTCCCTTCCAACTCTACGATTCTATGATTCTATGATTAGCCCCAGCACTCGTATATACATCAGCCCCAGCACCCTTATATACATCAGCCACAGCACTCGTATATACATCTGTCCCAGCACCCGTATATACATCAGCCCCAGCACCTTTATATACATCAGCCCCAGCACTCGTATATACATCTGTCCCAGCACCCGTATATACATCTGCCCCAGCACCCGCATATACATCTGCCCCAGCACCCGTATATACATCAGCCCCAGCACCCGTATATACATCAGCCCCAGCACTCATATATACATATGTATATACAGTAGTCTAAATGTGATATATATTCAGCAGTATGTAACATAATATAGTATAATACTGTCAATTATAATGTAGAGTTGTGTGTATATAGTGTAGAGCTGTTCATATAGTATGTTGCTGTGTATATAGTGTGGAATCCACACTAAATACACTGGCCCATCTTTACACTATACAGTATATACACAGTTCCACTCTATATTCCTTACCACGGTATATATTGTGGAGCTGTATACATTGTGTATACTACTCCTGTCCTGTATACATGGTGTAAATATAAGTATCTGCTCTAAGTGTGTGTATCTATGAAAATAAAAAGCACTCCGATGAATTGTGCAAAGTGGTGGACTCTTTATTTGCCCATGTGACAAAGCTTTGGATCTATAACAGATCATTTCTCTGCTATGGAATTGAAATATTACCACATGGGCTAATAAAGAGTCCTCCACTTTTCTCTTATTTAATCATTTAATCGGTGTGCTGATTATTTTCTTTTTATAAATGCCTTTGATTTAAGGGTGTGTGTCCTAAAAGCAATTCACCCACTGCTTAATATTTGGTGGTGCTCAATTATGACACATATCAAGGCTGACATCACCACCCGGCAAAAGCGGGCAATTGCCGTCAGGGACTTGTCATGCTATGGGGCTCGTAAGTAGGGGCTCCGATGCCAGCGCTGACACAGTGGAAAACAATGATGAGTGAGGGAGCCATCTGCTGATGCTCCCTCTCTCATCTTTCCCCCTCTGCGTCTGAGCTTTGTGATGTCTTAGTGCAGAGGGTGCAATGACATCACTACAGCGAATCATCTATGCCAAGCAGTGCAGAGGATCAGAATACATTGAGGAAACCAGAGCAGTGGGGACAGGGAGAAGTATTATATGGGGCCCATTGTACTGTATGAAGTAATACTGTATATGGGGCCCATTATACTGTATAAAGTAATATATGGGGCCCATTATACTGTTTGAAGTAATATACAGTATGAGGGCCCATTATACTGTATGGGCCGTTATATGGGGCCCATAAAACTGTATGCAGTAATGTATGGGGCCCATAATAGTGTATGGAGCATTATATGGGCTCATTGTACCATATGGAGGAATATGTGGGGTCCATTGTACTGTATGGAGCAATATATGGGGCCATTATACTGTATGGAGCGTTATGTGTTGCCCATGATACTGTATGGAGGACTATGTGATGCCCATAATACTGTATGTAGGACTATGTTGTGCCCATAATACTATGAAGGACTATGTCGTTCCCATAATACTGTATGGAGGACTATGTGGTGCCCATAATACTGTATGGAGGACTATGTGGCGCCCATAGTACTGTATGGAGGTCTATGAGGTGCCTATAATACTCTATAGAGGATTATATGGTGCCCATAATACTGTAAAGAGGACTATGTGGTACCAATAACAATGTATGGAGGACTAAGTTGTGCACATAATACTGTATGGAGGGTTATCCAAATTCGGAAGTTCTCCCCTATCTTTTGGATAGGGGATGACTTTCTGTTTGTTGTGGATCTGACCGCTGGGACCCCCATGATCCTAGGAAACGTAGCTTTGAAGAGCACCATGTAAATGGAGCTGTGGTCCAATCATACGCACAGTGACACCATTAACATGTGGCTCTTTAAATAACTCCTTTAATAGAGTGATGAGGGGACGACAAAGTATAGCAAAAATTCACTGATCGGGGCTGGTGAGTGTTATAATTTGTGGGCTGGTGGGGTTTGTGTGGCAGGGCTGCTTTTTTGTCCCAGTCCGGCCCTGGTTTCCGGAGTGTAATGTAGACGCAAATATATGTTTAAGTCCCTGCAGAAGTCAAAAATTTGAAAAACCAATGAAAAATATTTGAAAAATGTATGTAAATAATTTCAAATCAATCTACTTTTTCCCGGAATGTTATCAGATCTAAAATATAAAAAAATTAGCGTACTTTGCATGGTTGCATTCATAATTGTCCAAACTAATGAAATATTATATTTATCCATAATGGTGAACTGCAAAAGAAACGAAAAAAAATGAAATAGCAGAATTGTCGTTTTTTGGTCACTTCGACCAGAAAGGCATATGGATCCCAAGATGGTAAAGACAAAACTACAGTTGGTATCAGAAAAACCCCAAGCCCTCACATAATTCTATCAACCCAAGACTAAACATTTTAGAGCTCTTGGAAGGCAAGAAGGAAAAATAGAATTGAAGAGAGGCCCAATGGGAATCTGTCACCCAAGGGCATGAGTGGGGTGTGCACCAGTCACCCACACAGTATGAGGACCCCACTGCTTCCCACTCAATATAATGGCCCTCACATCCCCCCTTTCATTATCATGGTCCCCACATCACTTCACACTTTATGAAGGCCCCACACAGCACCTCACATAGTATAGTGGTTGGCATATCCCCTCACGTAGTAGACTAGGCCATTATTTTAAAGTAGGATGCTGGTGAGGTCTTCATGCTGAGTGGACCATTTTACTGAGTGGGGAGATGTGAGAGCCATTTTACTGTGTGAGCGCTATCAAAATGTGTTAGTGGCTGTGGGGAACCATCACACTGTGTGATGGGCTATGGGGGCCACTATAATGGGTGAGGTGCTGTGTGAGGCCACCATAAAGTGTGAGGGGTTGTGGGGGCCATCATACTGAATGAGTGGAAGAGGGGCCCTCTTTTTGAGTGGAGGGCTGTGGGGGGGGGCTTCATTCTGTGAGTGGGTGCTGATACTAATTAAGCGGCTGTGGGGCCATCATACTGAATGGGCTGTGGGGGTCTTCACTTTGAGAGTGGGCTGCTGGTTTCACCATACTAAACGAGGGTTGTTATACTGCGTGGGGATCATCATAATGACAGGACATCATGCTGTGTGGAGGCCATGATACTGTTTATGTATGGAGGAGGCGACCATAACTATATCATGCTATGGGGGAACACTATAGGGGCATCATGCTATGGCGGTATTATATTTTGTTGCTCGCACTGCGGGGACATCACAATGTAAGTGTGAAGTGACTCTGTTGGAGTGATTCACTGTGGGAATATCAAAATCCGTGTGTGTGGGGGTAGGGGCATTACTATAAACATGTTTTATAATGGCCATAAAAGGGGTATCGCTGATGAGGACAGTAAGGGGCTTCAATTGGAAAATAATTGCTGCTTATGTGTCATAATACATGTCCTTCTCCTGGCTGATGAAGGTTGGGACATTGCCGAATATGTATATGTATGTGTGTGTGTGTTGTGTATAAATATATATTATGTGTATATTTTTATGTAGGGTGTGAGGGAGTGGGGGCAAGTAGAATGGCTGCCTGGAATCCTATGATGACACAATTCCCAGAACACCACCCCCTATCAGTGGAAATGAAAGAAAATCCAATGATAACACCAAATGTTTGAAGATTTTATCCTCAGCATTAGAATATATGGTTAGATGGATCTTTCTATACAGAATGAGAAGATAAACGAAACTGTAAGAAAAAGATTAAATGTGATATAATGTCATAAGATGATAATTGGAAATAGGAAAAGCTCAGCCAAACCTCTGTAACCACGGCTGTAATCTTTTACCTGGAAAACTGCCGGGATTTTACTGTGTTTCATTCATGCCTATGTGTGCCGCCATCATTATTAGCTGCTTTATAAGGGGCAGACAATGAGAGAAAAAGTATTGGTTATTGCGCTGCATTGTGACATCATCACTTTCCTTATATGGAAGCTGGTAGTGATGTCACACAGGTGAGTGATGTCACAATAGAGCGGAACCTATAAACACTCCGTCCCATCTCACTGGCTCAGACTTGGTATTTGTTTGTCTCCTGACTGCACTTACCTAGATCTTCTCCTTGTGGATTAGTGATTTTACTTGCGAATTACTTGTGAATTAGCGGATTACGTCTGTATTAGTGGATTACTTCTGGAATTTCCTGAAGATCATTGACTGAGGACTTCTCCATCTGGAGGTAAATCTATTGTGTGCTTTTATTTATGAAACTAGAAGTTTTTGTCTCATTAGATTTCGTATATTCATGAAATTTTTCTCTTATGGAAAAACATAACAATCGCATGAAGGATTGTTCGGGAAAATGAGGAAAAAATTCGCAATGCACTAAAATTGAAAAAAAAACAAACCTGAAATATTGCCATTGTGTTTTGGGTTTTAATTTACAGTGTTAATTATCCAGTAAAAATGACCTGGTAATAGTGGAGTACTGGCAATCATGCCTGGTCATGCCAGTACTATGAGGCCTGATGGGTGAGGGGGTCCGGTGAATGTAGAATTAAATAGTGGGGACATTTTTGTAAGCACCATATAGTAGAATTGCTATAAAATGGGCGAGAAAACTAAGGGGCCTTCAACAGGAAAACAACTACTGTTCACTTGTAATAATACATGCCCTTCCCCTTGTTTTTGAAGGTTGGGGCTCCACCAAAATTATATATAAATATATATGTCTGTGTACATACACATATAATATATATAGACACACACACACGTATAAATATGCGTATATACATATAATTTTTTTCTAGGGGGTGAAAGAGTGGGGTCAATAAGAACTTTTGCTATGAGGCCCCAATATGCCATCACTTCTATCATGGAAATGTTATCATCCATCTAATAGACTGTATGAGGAGATGAGGTCCTGGTGATGGTCGGCCTAGAATCAGATGATGTCACAATTCCCAGAACACTGCCCCCATCAGTGAAAATGTGAGAAAATCCAATGACAGCACCAAATGTTTGAAGACTTTATCCTGAACATTAGATTATATAGTTAGATGTATCGTTATAGAGGAAATGAGAAGATAAAGAAAACTGTCAGAAAAAGATTAAATTTGATATAATGTTATATGATGTGAATTAGAAATAGGAAAAGCTCAGCCAAACCTCTGTAACCACCGGCTGTAATCTGTTACCTGGAAAACTGCCAGGATTTTATTTCATTCATCCCTATTTGTACCACCATCATTATCAGCTGATTTATAAGGGGCAGACAATGAGGGAAAAAGTATTGGTTATTATTCTGCATTGTGACATCATCACTTTCCTTATATGGAAGCTGGTAGTGATGTCACACAGGTGAGTGATGATGTCACAATAGAGCGGAACCTATAAACACTCCGTCCCATCTCACTGGCTCAGACTTGGTATTTGTTCGTCTCCTGACTGCACTTACCTAGATCTTCTCCTTGTGGATTAGTGATTTACTTGCATATTACTAGTGGATTAGCTGATTACATCTGGATTATTGGATTAATTCTGGATTAGCGTAATATTTCTGGATTTTCTGGAGATTTTTCTGGAGATCATTGACTGAGGACTTCTCCATCTGGAGGTAAATTTATTGTGGCTGTTATGAAATTAGAAGTTTTCCTCCTGATTATTTTTCTTGTACCCTGGTGTATGGGAAGCGGCCATTGCCCCTAGAGATGAGTAACTCGTCCGGCAAAATCATGGCACAATACAACAGATAAACCGTTTTCATGAATTTTGGTTTTTATTTGCAAATCAGAAAACAAATCCAGTCCTCAGTGATAAAAGTAGGAATCGCCGACAGAAAACCAGGGAGCAAATCTCCATGTCCAGCTATTTACAGGGGGATGAGGGGATATTTGTTTTAGAGATAAATACTAGTAATAATAATGGCAGCCAGCGCTCTACCTGTATGGGGCATAGCGAGCTGCACCATGGATTATGGCACCATGTAACATGTCTCCAATGTTTTCTCATCCCCTTCAGATCTCCCTCCTGACTCTGTCTGGTCCAGGACCACAGAGGGGACGTCAGTCACCACCTACAGAAGCTGAGAAGGGAACTTCAGCGTGTACAGGACTCGGCAGAGCCGGACATCTTTAGAGTGAGTATAATTGCGGAGGTGCCGGTTTGTGGTGACCGGGTATACCATCGCTGTACACAGCATCAGACTGGAGTACCTTGGGCTCACCAGAGAAAATCATTCTTGGGGCCCACTTGTATAGCTACATAGACATAAATGCAAGACCAACAATTGTGTGGTAAAACACACTTGTGTTATGGTATAACATAAGGTAGTACATGTCTTAATGATATAACAGGAGTTGGGGTAGCCCCCCTCATTGAATATAATGCAGACCCCCTCATAGAATATAATGCAACCCCTCTCATAGAATATAATGCAGACCCCCTCATGGAATATAATGTAGACCCCCTCATGGAATATAATGCAGACCCCTCTCACAGAATATAATGTAGCCCTCACACAGAATATATTGTAGCCCTCCTCAGAGTAAAATGTAGCCCCATCACAGGGTATAATGCAGCCCCCCATAGAATATGATGTAGATTCCTCACAGTATAATGAAGCCCCATCATAGGGTATAATGCAGCCCCCCATAGAATATAATGTAGCCCCCTCGCAGGGTATAATGTAGCCCCATCACAGGGTATAATGCAGCCCCCCATAGAATATAATGTAGATTCCTCACAGTATAATGAAGCCCCATCATAGGGTATAATGCAGCCCCCCATAGAATATAATGTAGCCCCCTCGCAGGGTATAATGTAGCCCCCTCATAGGGTATAATGCAGTCCTACATAGAATATAATGTGGTTTCCACATAGGGTATAATCCAGTCCTACAGTTTTATGGCCACCAGTACCCACTCACTTGTTCCCCTGCTGCTCTAGGATCTGCTCCGTTCTCAGCAGCTACACTGCTGTCTGACCGACACACAACATGTTGCACGATGAAGTGATGTCATTGTGCACCGGCTGTGTCAGAGGCAAAGGGAAATGATGGGGGAGGGAGAATCATCTGACGCGCTGTACTCCATTATTGTTTTCAACTGTATCGGCATTCATGGGCACTGGGGAGAGCACCCTGTAGGGGAAGGGGCTGTAAGCCCTGAAACATTTTAGTATTTATTACCCATTATAAATCAGTTTCAAATATTTCTGAAATTTGAGTGAAAGAAGAACAACATCTGTAATGTGAAATATATTATTTGCATTTATATTGTAGAAATAATAATTATCTTTTAATTATAATAAGTATTAATTTCATTGAGAATTTCATGACATTTCCTCAAACATCATATTCCATTTTTAGCAGATTTGCTCTTCTGATTATATGATGAAGCAATCCAGCATGGCATCCAGCGATCAGGATAAAGGCCTGTTGGCCGTGTTGGACCTGCTCGTTGTCCCACTCCTGGAGGACACAATTCCAGGCATTATCAAATCATATGAGCCTGAAGAAATGAAGACCATGACCAGCATGCTAATAAATCATCTGCATGATCTGGATGGACAGGATTTGGTGAATGCCCTCCTGTTCTTGTCGACCATGACATCTGCCAGAGCGGACGCTGACAACTTTCTGTCTAATGAGCTCATTGATAAGACCTATCAACACATGCTGAAACCAGAAAGTGAGAAACATCAGGGAATAACTGGTGCAGCTATGACGCTCCTGGCCAATATTGCTGTATACCGCTCCCAAGACGTCATGGAGCGCTTGGAAAGCGATGAGGAGCATCCACAGATCAGCGCGCTGAAGACACTGGATCTCATTTCCACCAAAACCATCACAGGTTGGAAAGAGAGAAGTGCAGCGCAGAATATACTGACAGTGGATGACTTGATTACCCCTACACAACATCAA
This sequence comes from Dendrobates tinctorius, assembly GCF_039654945.1. Taxonomy (NCBI): domain Eukaryota; kingdom Metazoa; phylum Chordata; class Amphibia; order Anura; family Dendrobatidae; genus Dendrobates; species Dendrobates tinctorius. The sequence continues at coordinate 34,212,105 of NW_027361743.1, read as the reverse complement.
GCTGGACCACCTGACGGATTTGATTTTTATTATCATCTCCTGCACCCTAGCTATGGGTTCATAAATCACCTGGATGACGCTGATGTCCTCCATGACACAGACACAACCCAGGCTGGGATATGTCGTTACATTACATGTGTCTTAACTGATGAGGAAAGAAGAAAGATCATCCATTACCTGCTTATAGCAATGAGATCTGCTGTCAGAAAGAGCAGACTCATCAGTGTCATGATCTTCTCGGAGCTGTTACTCCATCATCCTGAGCTCCTGGAGGAGAAAATGGCAAAAGATTTAATCTTATTAACGGCTTCGAAGATATACAGTTCGGACGAACTTGAGAACTGTCTTGCTTTAGAAGCTATGGGAAATACCTGTAAAGGTGCACCAAGACAGGTGCATCAACTGAAAGACCTCATCTATCGCTGCCTTTACAGTAAACTAGTGGGTCGTCAGAAGCTAAAAGTGGTCATTGAATCCCTAAAAGCAATGTCAAAGTTTGTTACCCTGCTGAAAAGATCAAAACTTGGCAGTAAATTTGAGAGAATTGTCCAGCGTTGTACTGACTACCTAAACCACCCAAACCCGCTGGTTCGGACATACTCCACTTCACTATTTGCAGACCTCGCCAAGAACTGCAACAGGGACAAGAGAAGCTTCAGCCGCCACGTCAGGACATTCCTACCCGAGTTACTGATAAAGTTACACAGTAAAAACCAGCAGGATAAGGCATCCGGTATTGCAGCCTTGCTGCATTGTCTTCCTTACATCGGATGTAAGAACGTTCAAGAGCTGTTATGTGCTGATGGCGAAAAAGCCTACAAAATATATGAACAGCTCGGGAAAAAGGAACCTGCCCTTCTTGTGAGGATGATGATCCACAGCATTGAATATATTAAGCCGTATATGGCAGACGAGGTAGACGCTGTCATGAAACACCTCACTATGATAAGAGACGCGTTACCCTATGAAGAACTCTATCCGTCAGCATTATCTGACGTGTTTATAGGGTTGAGGAGACTCAATTCTAAGATATATACTCCAGTGGTGCATGAGGCAAGTATCCGCGCCATTGACATCCTGGGCACCAAGTGGAAGAGCATCAGCACTGTTAAAGCAGTGAAAGTTGGAACAGAGAGTTTCCTGATCTATGAAAAAGTGAAGAGAGTGGAAGTAATATTTTACGAGACTTCAGTGTGAAGCATCCATCACCAGATGTTACACTAAGGGTCAATGAATGAGACATCCTGAATACACTTAGATAAAACTCTTGACTATTGAAGACCATCTCAAGAACAATCCCCACATACCCCAATTTTCTTATGAAAAACTTAAAATAAAGAAAATAAAAAGAAAACTTACGGTGTTTCTCTGCTTATTGTAACTGGATGAAATGTTTCTGGACTGTTCCCAAATGTATTTTGATCATATCCTCTATATAAAGCTACTAGCTGAAGAGCCCAGCGCTGCCTGGGCATAGTAACTAACTGTGGTTAGTTATAACAAATTATAATTATCCTCCTTCCCATAGTCCCGTGCCCATATACCCATCATACATATCCTCCATCCCATAGTCGAGTGCCCATATACCCATCACACATCCTCCATCCCATAGTCCCATGCCCATATACCCATCATACATATTCTCCATCCCATAGTACCATGCCCATATACCCATCACACATATTCTCCATCCCATAGTACCATGCCCATATACCCATCATACATATCCTCCATCCCATAGTCCCGTGCCCATATACCCGTCATACATATCCGCCATCCCATAGTCCCGTGCCCATATACCCATCACACATCCTCCATCCCATAGTACCATGCCCATATACCCATCATACATATCCTCCATCCCATAGTCCCGTGCCCATATACCCGTCATACATATCCGCCATCCCATAGTCCCATGCCCATATACCCATCACACATCCTCCATCCCATAGTCCCATGCCCATATACCCATCATACATATTCTCCATCCCATAGTACCATGCCCATATACCCATCATACATATTCTCCATCCCATAGTACCATGCCCATATACCCATCATACATATCCTCCATCCCATAGTCCCGTGCCCATATACCCGTCATACATATCCGCCATCCCATAGTCCCGTGCCCATATACCCATCACACATCATCCATCCCATAGTACCATGCCCATATACCCATCATACATATCCTCCATCCCATAGTCCCGTGACCATATACCCGTCATACATATCCGCCATCCCATAGTCCCGTGCCCATATACCCAACACACATCCTCCATCCCATAGTACCATGCCCATATACCCATCATACATATCCTCCATCCCATAGTCCCGTGCCCATATACCCATCATACATATCCGCCATCCCATAGTCCCGTGCCCATATACCCATCACACATCCTCCATCCCATAGTCAACCATTATGACATCATAATGATCGGCGGGGCTTGCAACCTATGATGACATCAGCGCCACCATGGCAACCATTATGACATCATAATGAGGGGCGGGCTTGATACACACACTTTTTCCCCATTATGTAGATAGGGGCAAAATTGTTTGGTGAATTGGAACGCGTGGGGTTAAAATTTCACCTCACAACATAGCTTAGGACACTCTCGGGGTCCAGACGTGTGACTGTGCCAAATTTTGTGGTTTTAGCTGCGACGGTGCGGATGCCAATCCTGGACATACATACATACATACAAACACTTGAGCTTTATATATTAGATATATCATGATACAGCTCCATCTTAACATGTCTATGTTTGTTGAGCTCTTAAAGGGGCTTTCTAGACTATGATTTTGATGACATAGGTCATCAACATCAGATTAGTCCCGGTCTGACATGTGAAACTCCTAACGATCAGATGTTAGCAGATCCCTCAGTCAGCAGAAAGCACACAATGCATTGAGCTGGAGCTACATAGCTTACGTGTCATCAGTACTGTGGTTCCTGTATGATCCGCAGTCTGATGTTGGCTGGTAATAACAACTCCTGGTATCTCCTGTCTAGCTGACTGCAGAATTCTGAATCCTTACAGCGTGTGCACTACACACTCTCAGTGCTCTCTGGTGTTGCTGGCGACAGTGGGTAATGACGTGACAGCATGAATGCAATTTGCATACATGCGGTCACCTGGCAATTGGATGTCTTTGGCCTTTCTCAATTCACTTGTATTCAATTGAGTGGATGTGGTTCTAAGTATGCAAATCACATACTTGCGCTCAGGGCTGTCACTAGGAATTTCAGGGCCCCATACTGGCAAAATTTTCGGGGCCCCCTTGAGACTCCACCCAGGCTCCACCCCTCGAACTGTCCACAGCCCCACCGCTCTCTCTTGGAAAAACTCCACTTCTCACCAATCACACATTAACAGTTCCCATCTCCAGATCACACACATAGCCAGCAGCTCTTGTTATGGCCAAAAGATTTTTTAAATCTACCACCATGACAAGGTAGACTCTTTTGGCTGGGCCCTACTCTACTCTAACCTATTAAAGATTTGCTAAAATATCCAATACAATTTAGGTATATTTTTTATTTATTTTTCAATTTTTAAAATGACCAATAATATCACATCCAAAGGGACAAATACTACCACACCATGCCCAGACACCATATTAACACCACATGGTGACCAATAATACCACATACAAGGAACAGATACAGCCATACCATGACCAGACCACATATTACCACCAGTGACAGAATAATAGCACATACAAGGGACAAATACCACCGCACCATGACCAGGCCACATATTACCAGCACATGGTGACTGGATACTACAATACTGATCATTAATAAAAAAAACATATTACTATCACCATAAGTGCCATAATACACAGGAGATCTGTACTTAGTATGTAGTGTCTGTGTACAGGTAATACAGTGATCACCAGTGACATTATACACAGAAGAAGCTCTTGAAAAACAATTCAAAACCTTCATAACTATTAAATGTGGTCGGGAACTAGTTAGATAACCATAATAATTCCCCCACCCAATAATAGGGACAAATTAAATAATAGTGGAGTACTCAAAATATCATGTAATTCAAGAAAAAAGTTAGAGTAACCATAAACCACAATAGGATGTAAAAAAATGCAAATCTTTATTAATACAAGTTAAAAACAGTATCACACATATATAAACACATAATAAAGGTAAATATAAAAGGAATAATCCCAGTGTAGCGCAGAGTGAAGCCCCCTTCATGTAAAGTGGCAGCGGGCAAAAGAGCCATATACTGCCAATATGTAGCATAAACTAGACAACAAGGCATGCTGTGCTTAATATCCAAGGACAGTATCTACATATGTCTAAGGCATCCAGATATAATATAAAGCATAGAGCCCAAAGTATTATGAATAATTCTAGCTCAAAAAGATACAAAATCAATCAATTCTGGGATAATACCCAGTATCTATAGTGCTCATGCCACTTACCCATAAGGGATATAGAATGCAGGGAGGATGCTGCGCTCAACCCCGACGCGCGTTTCGCCTCTGCTTTCTCAAGGGGAAGTGCCTATCTATCCTCAAAATACCCATATATAAACGCCACGCTCCAGGTGTTACTGATCAGAGTCGGCGCATGCGCAGTGTGGCCACATGGTAACCGCGCGATGATTCGCCGCCATCAGAGAGCAGCGCGCGTGTGTGGTAATACCACTAGACGTCATAAACACGCGCGCGGCCCACAATATGATGGCCGGAGCATCGCGACCATTGACAGACACCGCGCATGCGCACAGGATCAGCGCCATTTTCTCGGAGACCTATTGTAGGCGGCCATACTAGTGCGGTCTAAACAAGTCATAAGACTGTTAAAAGGGACCAAATAATGGTGGGAGGAAGAAATGTAATTACTAGGACAAAAAGGGTCAAAGAAAGGTTCCCAATGTATAGTTATGATAATATATGAGGTGTCATAGAAAAATGCCATATAAACATAGGTTCACTAAGGGTATAGTATTATACATCAATTACAGATAAATTCCACCTAATATAAAATAAAATACGTCCCAAAGAGGGAGGGAAAGTTCCCAAACACCACAGATCATATATATAAATACCATTATAATGCAACAATTAAATATTAGAATTGGAGTACCATTAACATGATGATATACAATAATACAGGTATCATATGATCGCCATTAAGTGGTGATGCAAAAAATTATTACAGATCCCTCTTTGATGTCTTGACACACTACAATAAACCGTACATAAAAAGATATAGAACCACCCCACCCCTTCTCCCCCATATCATTAACCCCCCTTCAATAATGGCAGATCTTCAGTGAAACGTAGAAAATTCAGAATCAAAATACAGCAATATTTGTCCTCTAGGCGTCCAAATCATCCATGTTTCAGAGAAATCCCAGGCAACATGATCTCCTAGGGAGAGCGACTGCTGATCCAACTAGTTGTAAAAAACGTTGTTAAACCAACTCTTCCGCATTCAGACATGGGCGTCAAAAAAACAATAAAACTAAAAGGTGAAGAAGGAAAAAACAGACATAGAAATTAAAAAACAATTCTAAAAAACACAGCTAAGGACACGGACACATATGTATATAAATAATCAAACCTTGGCAGAAAAGGAAAAAGAGCCTTAGATTATAATCAAAATAAATATGATCCCAATAGAGATAAGAGAATTACAATAATAGTTAGAAGCCCAAGATATCAGGGCTAGTAGGTCGAACTCTATCCAAGGAAAGGGGCAAAAGTATTGGTTTCGTTCAAGCCTGCAGGGGCTAAAGTATCTAGCATCACAATCCACCTACACTCATGTTGTGCGAGAATCTTCTTGGTGTTGCCTCCACGAATGCCACAATCAATCCTGTCAATCCAACGGACTAATAAGCCCTTAGGATTGGCATTATGAAACAATTTAAAATGCTTCGGGAGGGTTTTTAAGCTGGAAATATCCTGAATATCTCTAGATGCCGCTATGTCCCTAACATGTTCGCGTACCCGGACTTTAAGTTCTCGGGACGTAAGACCAACGTATATTTTGTTACAGGGACACGTGGCATAATATACCACATTTGATGTGTTACATGTAATATAACTCTTAATGGAAAAAGTCTTTTTCCCATCAGACATAGTAATAGATGTAGTTTTACAAATGTTGGGACACGCAACACATCTCCCACAGGGAAAACATCCCTGTATACGGGTTGAGCCACAAACTAATGGTATTGTGGGTACATAGTGACTTTTTACTAGGTGATCTTTCAAATTCCAGCTACGTCTAGGGACGATTTTTGGCCGTGAAGGTAAATGTGCTGCCAAAGTGGTATCCGTATGTAAAATGGGCCAACATTTATCAAAAATTTCTCGCATTCGATCCCACTAGCAGTTTGATGTAGATACAAAACAAATAGTGTCCTTATTGGTGTCTTGCCGAGTGCTAATGGGTTTAGCTAATAAATCATCACGCGAGGCCTGCTTGGCCCTCCTATACCCGTATTTGATACATCTATTACTATACCCTCTGGCCTTAAATCGATGCCCCAAATCCTTAGCCTGTTTTTCAAACATTCTCTCTGTAGAGCAAATACGCCTTGTTCTTAAAAATTGCCCCCTAGGGATGGCACGAATTATTGGTGGAATATGAGCAGAGGACGCGTGCAGTAAAGAGTTTACCGCTGTCTCTTTACGGAACAAATCCGTTTGGATCAGGCCTCCCGCATCAGCCCTGATTAGAACATCCAGGAATTCAATACTAGATCTATGCCATTTATAAGTAAATTTGAGATTAAAAGTGTTCAAATTTAGATGATGCATGAAATCCTGGAGATCAGATGACGACCCCTGCCAAATGGCAAAAACGTCATCGATATAGCGATACCAGCACTGCACATGGTTTACGGCAAGCGCCCCGCCCCCAAAGAAAACCTACCTCTCCCAAAAACCGAGAAACAGGTTAGCATAGGACGGGGCGCAAGCCGCACCCATGGCAGTGCCACGCCTCTGCAAAAAAAACGATCCTTAAAAACAAAGTAGTTATGAGACAGGACAAATTCCAAGAGTTCCATGAGGAATTCACACCAATGTCCATCCTGACTCAACATCTCCAAATACAGGGATGTTTTCCCTGTGGGAGATGTGTTGCGTGTCCCAACATTTGTAAATTTACATCTTTTACTACGTCTGATGGGAAAAAGACTTTTTCCATTAAGAGTTATATTACATGTAACACATCAAATGTGGTATATTATGCCACGTGTCCCTGTAACAAAATATACGTTGGTCTTACGTCCCGAGAACTTAAAGTCCGGGTACGCGAACATGTTAGGGACATAGCGGCATCTAGAGATATTCAGGATATTTCCAGCTTAAAAACCCTCCCGAAGCATTTTAAATTGTTTCATAGTGCCAATCCTAAGGGCTTATTAGTCCGTGGGATTGACAGGATTGATTGTGGCATTCGTGGAGGCAACACCAAGAAGATTCTCGCACAACATGAGTGTAGGTGGATTGTGATGCTAGATACTTTAGCCCCTGCAGGCTTGAACGAAACCAATACTTTTGCCCCTTTCCTTGGTTAGAGTTCGACCTACTAGCCCTGATATCTTGGGCTTCTAACTATTATTGTAATTCTCTTATCTCTATTGGGATCATATTTATTTTGATTATAATCTAAGGCTCTTTTTCCTTTTCTGCCAAGGTTTGATTATTTATATACATATGTGTCCGTGTCCTTAGCTGTGTTTTTTAGAATTGTTTTTTAATTTCTATGTCTGTTTTTTCCTTCTTCACCTTTTAGTTTTATTGTTTTTTGACACCCATGTCTGAATGCGGAAGAGTTGGTTTAACAACGTTTTTTACAACTAGTTGGATCAGCAGTCGCTCTCCCTAGTAGATCATGTTGCCTGGGATTTCTCTGAAACATGGATGATTTGGACGCCTAGAGGACAAATATTGCTGTATTTTGATTCTGAATTTTCTACGTTTCACTGAAGATCTGCCATTATTGAAGGGGGGTTAATGATATGGGGGAGAAGGGGTGGGGTGGTTCTATATCTTTTTATGTACGGTTTATTGTAGTGTGTCAAGACATCAAAGAGGGATCTGTAATAATTTTTTGCATCACCACTTAATGGCGATCATATGATACCTGTATTATTGTATATCATCATGTTAATGGTACTCCAATTCTAATATTTAATTGTTGCATTATAATGGTATTTATATATATGATCTGTGGTGTTTGGGAACTTTCCCTCCCTCTTTGGGACGTATTTTATTTTATATTAGGTGGAATTTATCTGTAATTGATGTATAATACTATACCCTTAGTGAACCTATGTTTATATGGCATTTTTCTATGACACCTCATATATTATCATAACTATACATTGGGAACCTTTCTTTGACCCTTTTTGTCCTAGTAATTACATTTCTTCCTCCCACCATTATTTGGTCCCTTTTAACAGTCTTATGACTTGTTTAGACCGCACTAGTATGGCCGCCTACAATAGGTCTCCGAGAAAATGGCGCTGATCCTGTGCGCATGCGCGGTGTCTGTCAATGGTCGCGATGCTCCGGCCATCATATTGTGGGCCGCGCACGTGTTTATGACGTCTAGTGGTATTACAACACACGCGCGCTGCTCTCTGATGGCGGCGAATCATTGCGCGGTTACCATGTGGCCACACTGCACATGCGCCGACTCTGATCAGTAACACCTGGAGCGTGGCGTTTATATATGGGTATTTTGAGGATAGATAGGCACTTCCCCTTGAGAAAGCCGAGGCGAAACGAGCGTCGGGGTTGAGCGCAGCATCCTCCCTGCATTCTATATCCCTTATGGGTAAGTGGCATGAGCACTATAGATACTGGGTATTATCCCAGAATTGATTGATTTTGTATCTTTTTGAGCTAGAATTATTCATAATACTTTGGGCTCTATGCTTTATATTATATCTGGATGCCTTAGACATATGTAGATACTGTCCTTGGATATTAAGCACAGCATGCCTTGTTGTCTAGTTTATGCTACATATTGGCAGTATATGGCTCTTTTGCCCGCTGCCACTTTACATGAAGGGGGCTTCACTCTGCGCTACACTGGGATTATTCCTTTTATATTTACCTTTATTATGTGTTTATATATGTGTGATACTGTTTTTAACTTGTATTAATAAAGATTTACATTTTTTTACATCCTATTGTGGTTTATGGTTACTCTAACTTTTTTCTTGAATTACAGAAGAAGCTCTGTATATAGTGTCAGTGTACAGTTAATACAGTGATCACCAGTGATATTATGCACAGGACCTCTGTATATAGTGCCAGTGTACAGGTAATACAGTGATCACTGGTGACATTGTACAAAGGCACTCTGCATATAGTGTATAGTGTCATTGAACAGGTAACACACTGACTCACCAGTGACGTCTCTAGGTAAAATCCTTCATCTTTGCTTTTCATCTTTCATCCAGCACAGATCGCCATCACGTCTTGTAGCCAGGGCTTGTTTCTGCAGGAAATAACACAGTTATCTAGAGCTCCACTTGCAGAACACATTACTTAATTTTTTTCCAACTTCTACACTATACCAGATGAAGAAAAAAGGTGACATAGTGTCACTCTGCACAGTAACAGAACCTCCCCCCATTTAAAACAGTATCCTCAAAAAAATAAAATAAATACATCACTGCAGTAATAATATCCCTTAATTAGCCCCTATGGTAATAATATCCCCCATCCTGGCTCCAGCCATATTTTCTCTCATCCTGCCCTCATGAGTATCCATTCTGCCCCCACATGATCTCCAGATCCTGCCCCATCTGTCTACATCGTATCCATCCTTCCCCCATGATCCTGCACCATGTCTCCCATCCTGCCCCCTCCAGTGTCTCACTGTCACATTCTGCCCCCTCCTGTGTCTCACTGTCACATTCTGCCCCCTTCTGTGTCTTGCTGTCACATTCTGCCCCTGTGCCTCACATTCTGCCCCTCCTCTGTTTCACTGTCACATTCTGTCCCCTGTGTCTCACTGTCACATTCTGCACCCTCATGTGTCTCACTGTCACATTTTGCCCCTCCTGTGTCTTACTGTCACATTATACCCCCATGTCCATTCTGACCCCATGTCTCACATTCTGCCCCCATGGTCATTCCGCCCCGTGTCTCGCATTCTGCCCCCTCCTGTGTCTCACTGTCACATTCTGCCCCCTCCTGTGTCTCACTGTCATATTCTGCCCCCTCCTGTGTCTCACTGTCACATTCTGCCCCATGTCTCATATTATGCCCCCTCCTGTGTCTCACTGTCACATTCTGCCCCCTCCTGTGTCTCACTGTCACATTCTGCCCTCATGTCTCACATTCTGCCCCCTCCTGCGTCTCTCTGTCACATTCTGCCCCCATCCTGTGTCTCAATGTCACATTCTGCCCCCTTCTGTGTCTTACTGTCACATTCTGCCCCCATGTCTGCATTCTACCCCCATGTCCTGCATTCTGCCCTCATGTCTCACATTCTGCACCCATGTCCATTCTGTCCCCATGTATTGCATTCTGCCCCCATGTATTGCATTCTGCCCCCTCCTGTGTCTCACTGTCATATTCTGCCCCCTCCTGTGTCTTACTGTCACATTCTGCCCCCATGTCTTGCACTCTGCCCCATGTCTCACATTCTGCCCCCTCCAGTGTCTCACTGTCACATTCTGCCCCATGTCTTGCATTCTGCCCCCATGTCTTGCATTCTGCCCCCATGTCTTGTATTCTGCCCCCACATCTTGTATTCTGCTCCCACGTTCTGCATTCTGCTCCCATGTCCATTCTGCCCCGTGTCTCACATTCTGCCCCCATGTCTTGTATTCTGCTCTCACGTTCTGCATTCCGTTCCCATGTCCATTCTGCCCCATGTCTCACATTCTGCCCCCATGTCTCGCATTCTGCCCCATCATGTCTGCATTCTGCACCCATGTCTTGTATTCTGCCCCATGTCTTGTACTCTGCCCCCATGTCTTGCATTCTGCCCCATGTCTGCATTCTGCCCCCATGTCTTGTATTCTGCCCCCATGTCTCACATTCTGCCCCCATGTCTTGCATTCTGCCCCATGTCTGCATTCTGCCCCCATGTCTCGCATTCTGCCCCATGTCTAACATTCTGCCCCCTTGTCTGCATTCTGCCCCATGTCTCGCATTCTGCCCCTTGTCTGCATTCTGCTCCCATGTCTTGCATTCTACCCCATGTCTTGCATTTTGCCCCCATGTCTTGCATTTTGCCCCGTGTCTACATATTTGCCCCTGTGTGTCTCCAATCCTGCCCCCTGTCTCCATATTTGCCCCTGTGTGTCTCCAATCCTGCCCCTGTGTGTCTGCAATCCTGCCCCCTGTCTCCGTATTTGCCCTTGTATGTCTCCGATCCTGCCCCGTGTCTACATTCTGCCAGGAAACATATTGCCCCTTTCAATAATAAAATAAAAACTTTGTTCTTACCTGACCTCGCTCCTGCGGTGAAGATGGAGCTGCTGTTGTGTGAGCTGAAATGACCTGTGGTGACATCATCGTCATGTGATCAGGGGGCGGAGCTGATCAATGCTGAAGGCCTGTGATAATGACGACGTTAACACAGGTCCTTCAGCACTTCTCTAACTTTTGGATGTCGGGCGCTGTGGTGGTTCTGCTGATGTGTGCGCTGCAGGCCCGGCTGCAGCGCACACTTGGGGCCCGACCGCAGCGCACACTTGGGGCTCACCCGGCGCCCCTATGACGCACAGCACTTGGGGCCCGATGACTGGCAGCACAGGAGCGGGGCTCCTGATCTGCAGGCCCCCTTCTGTTCTGCTGTTCACCGGGCCCCATACAGCAGTAAGGGCTGTCATGCCCTGATGGCGGCCCTGCTTGCGCTCACATGACCACCTGCTCTTGCCGGCGACACCTGATAGCAATGGCCGCATGCCATGCACATGCTGTAAGGATTCTGAAGTCTACAGTCACAAGAGTGATTACAGTCTTTCATCAGAAGACTGGACAACCCCTTTAACAATGGGAAAAGAGATACTAGGAGTTGTTTTGTACTGATGGTAGTTCTGGTGATGTAGTCATGTACTAACGGTGGTTCTGATTATGTATCCGTGTACTGATGGTGGTTGTAGTAAGGTAGTCATATACTGATGGTGGGTCTAGTGATTTAGCTCAGCAAAGATCATGGTTCTGGTGATGTATGCATGTACTGATGGTGGTGGTAGTGATGTATTCATGTACTAATTGATGGTTCTGGTGCTGTATTCTCTCATTAAAGATAAAGAAGAAAAAAAATTGGTACAGCCAAACCAGTAAAAGATTTGGATATCAAAATTGTCAAAATATAAAACTATTTAGCCCTTACGGTAATGAGAAAAACATAAGCATTACAAACCAAACATTTTTTTTTTAGCAAAATAAAGAATTCAGGAAAGTTTAGTCCAGCTGTAATGACACTGATCTGTAGAATCATGTCCACGGGTCTCCTTTATCAAATAATGAATAACTTAAAATCAAATATAAAAAAAACTATGATTTAATTGCATTTGTTTACTTCAGATTTATATTGTACTGCAGGGACAAGAGCAATTTCAATTTTCTCCATAGTTAGCAAAAAAGCTAGAATTGGCCCTGGCTGCAGTCACTACTCTGCTGTTACTTAATGTCTTATACTCTAGTCACATCCAGAGCTGCAGTAACCATTCTTCTGCTGTATCAAATTTTATTCTTCTATCACACCCAGAGCTGCAGTCATTTTTCTGTATTAAATCTTGTTTTATACTCTAGTTATATCCAGAGCTGCATTCACTATTCTGCTGTTACAGCATGTTTTAAATTCTAGCCCAGACCTGGTCAAAGTGTGACCTATGGGCCACATCAGGCTATTTGGTTGTTTCTATCTGGCACATGGAGCGGGACAGCCCAAGGGCAAGAACCTGTGCCATCCCACACCACATGGCCTACCCCTACCTGGCATTTCAATTTCCCAAGGATGCAGATAGCCATGTGTATACAGTTTGACATTCCATGCAGTATGATTGCCCATAGCTCCCATACAAAGTCTGATGCCACATAGCCCCTATATACAGTATGATGACCCATAGCTCTGACCTAGTATGGTACCCCATAGCCTCTATACATGGTATACTTTCCTTTAGCCCATATACAAATTATGACGCACCATATCCTCACTTTTCATAGTATGAGGTCCCAAAGCCTCTATGCCGAGTATGATGGCCTCCACAGTATACTCCTCCATATAATGCCACCACAGCTCCCTCAACTCCCAGGATATCCAAAAAGCTTATACTCACCCAGCCTTGGATCAATGTTCACTGCAGCCTCCATTTCCTCTTCCAGCTTGTATAATAATGAACAGAAGCTGCCCGTGCCTGTCAGTGTAACTGGTGGAGCAAGGAGAAGATGGCTTTCTGCTCCTCAACAGGGTTTAACAGTATCAGTGTCCAAAGGATACTATTAAAAGTGTTGCATACTAATGCCATCCACTGACCATTTGGCATTTGCCAGAATTTCCACTCCAGCCCCGCTGCATCGCATTAGAATAACTTCTATGCCAGTCTGTCATTTATCAGAGTCATTAACCCCTTTATGACCTATGACGTGCCGTGTCCGTCATAGGTCACCCGCCCCTCTTTGTTGCAGTCTCCAGAGCCTGATCTCATCAGCTGTCATGTGCCCCTAACAGCAGTGGGTAGAATCGCGATCCACCCACGGCTGTTAACTAGTTAAATGCCGCTGTTAATCTCGGCATTTAACTCACACAAACGGGATGCGTGTCTCAGCTCTGCCCATCTGCGCCCGTGTAACATGACCGTGGGTCGCCGATGGGGTTGTCATTGCTGAGCTGCTATGATCATTTTTGTTACACATTGCAGTTCTGCAGCCCTGCTATGTGTAACAGAAGCTATCAGATGATCGCAGCTTCTAGTCTACCACGGAGACTATTGGAACAAGTAAAAAAAAAAAATTTTAAACATTAAAAAATTGTTAAAAGTGTAAAAATTCAAATCACCCCCATTTGGCCCATTCAAAGTAAAATAAAAAATACACATATTTGGTATCGCATCATTCAGAATCACCTAATGTATCAAGATATAAAAAGAATTAATCCGAACTGTAAACGGTCTAACGAGAAAACAATCTAAAGGCCAGAATTAAGTTTTTTAGTCGCTGCAACATTGCAATAAAATACAATAACGGGTGATCAAAACATCATATCTACCCCAAATAGTGTTCATAAAGACATCAGGTCGGCACGCAAAACATATGCACTCTCCCAGCTCCAGATCCTGGGAAAAAGGAGATGCTACGGGTCTTGTAAAATGGCGCCATTTCTAAAGAAATTTGACAAACTTTGGATTTTTTTTCACCACTTAAATAAATAATAACCTTTACATGTTTGGTATCTACGAACTTGTAATCACCTGGGGAATGATAGTGGCAGTTTTCCTGAAGATAGTAAAAAAAATCCAAAACACTATTGTGGAATTGCCCTTTTTTGCCATTTCACGGCACTTAGAATTTTTTTCCCCATTTTCCAGTGTACAGTCTGGTAAAAGCAATGGTGTTGTTCAAAAGTAAAATTCGTCTCGCAAAAAAAACAAGCCGTCACGTGTCCGTAGTGATGGAAAAATAACAAAAGTTATGGATCTGAGAAGAAGGGGAGCGAAAAATGGAAACAAAAAATCGGAAATATCCTTGGTCTTTAAGGGGTTAATATGCATGTGTTTAGGGTTTATTAGTGAATCGCTAATTACTGGAATAACTTACTTTGACTTGTCATTGCTTCATGACTGTGAATTTGTCACAAGAGCACAATTAACATTCACTCGACTTGATACCTTCAGAAAATCTGCAAGAACGGACTTATGATTGACTGGGCAGCCGTCATAGTTATTCACAGTAGACGTAGAGTAAAGTGCTTCATAGATACTGGTGGAGATCTTTGGCCTTTGAGTTGAGGTCAGACGTCAGTTCTTAAAATATTTCTTAAAAATTGTCATTAAGTCCGATATCTGTGCACTTGAATCTGATTGTAAATCCCAAGAAGAAAGATTGGCTGAGAGATAATGGACCACTGACTGAGTTTAGACTAACGTGATCTGCCACTTTACCTAGAAAAACAGTCGTCTAGAAACGTGCAGGATCAAATTTTTTTGGTTCTGCTGCCATCAAAACTGCAGCAATTCAGTGTGGCATAAATGTGAAAAAGTGATGACATTGTAGTGCAGGAATATTGGAGATGCCGACACTATAGCTACTCGCAATTGCCACAGATTAGATAAAAGCCTCAAGGAAGGACTGCTCTTCATATGTCCATCCACAGGTATCAGAGGAGCAGGGTGTGCAAAGATAACCTTCCCCGCACCGTTATTACACTTACGTCAGTCTGCAGGAAGGGGTCATACATCCGGTATCTGAGGAACTAGGGTGCACCAAGAAAGCATTCTCCCACCATTATTCCACCCTATAAATGTTCAATAAGGGGTCATCCATCCACAGGAATCACCGGAGTTAGAGAGTGCCGAGAAAACAATACCCTATCATTATTCTAACCTACTAGCTTGCAGGAATAGGTCATCTATCCACAGGAATCTGAGGAGCTAGGGTGCAATAATAAAACATTCCCCCACCATTACTCCATCATACCAGCCTTCAGCAAGGGTTCATCCTTCAACGGGTATCGTAGGAGATGCAGGGAGCCAAGACAACATTCTCCACAACATTACTCCACCTGCATGGCAGAAAGGGGTCATCAATCCAAAGGTATCAGGGGTCACAATGTGCCAAGAAAACATTCCATCACCATCACTCTCAAGCAGCCTGAATTGGTGAAGCAGAAATACATATAGATTCATCTGTCCTGATTAGAGTTGAGCAAAACGGGTCGGTCGTATTCAAAAGTCGGCGACTTTCGCTGAAGTCGGGTTTCATGAAATGAAACCCGACCATAACATGAGGTCGGCCACGAGTTCGGCGACCAGAGCGCCAAAGTCGTGTTTCAAAAGATGCTTCCAGCGCCCTTTTTCAGCCAATGATGGAGGACGCACACTGTGGGCAACGCGATGACATAGGCATCGGTCACCACCATCTTTGAGAAGGGCATGCAAGTGATTGGCTGGCTTTGTGTGGCATCACAGAGGCTATAAAAGGGCGTGCACACCGACCACCATCTTACTTCTGCCGATCTTAGCATTAGGGAGAGGTTGCAGCTGCTGATTCTGAATAAGGGAGAGCGTTAGGCAGGGAAGAAGAACCAAAAAACTGCTTCTGCTGTTAGCGATTTTCACTTACAACACAACACTTTGTGTGCAGTGACAGGGGAGGCTCTAATTTTGTGCATCAGCTCTGTTGGTTATTAGGCTGCCTTATAAGGCTCCCTGATAGCTGCATTGCTGTTTGCACACTGCTGTGCAAACTGCTATTTTAAAAGCAAAAATACTTTTTTTCCTCCTTTCTGCACAGTTACCAAGCGTTCATTTTTCCACCCTTTTGTGTGTGCAGCAGTCCTGCTTATTAGGCTGCCTGCGTCCATACTTGGACTGAGAGCATCATTGTCAGCGTCCTCAAATCTCTAGTGACATCCAAATTCTCACTAATCCTATAGACACCCTCCACCTTGTCATACACCATCCAATTTCAGCCTGTTACATTGAGGTGTATTCTCTCCTGGGCCTAAGACAATAGTTCAGTGTCCTCAAATCTATAGTGAGATTCCAATTCTCACCAATCCTATAGACACCCTCCACCTTGTCATACACCATCCAATTTCAGCCTGTTACATTGAGGTGTAATCTCTCCTGGGCCTGAGACAATAGTTCAGCGTCATCAAATCTATAGTGAGATACAAATTCTCACCAATCCTATAGACACCCTCGACCTTGTCATACACCATCCAATTTCAGCCTGTTACATTGAGGTGTAATCTCTCCTGGGCCTGAGACAATAGTTCAGCGTCCTCAAATCTATAGTGAGATTCAAATTCTCACCATTCCTATAGACACCCTCCACCTTGTCATACACCATCCAATTTCAGCCTGTTAAATTGAGGTGTAATCTCTCCTGGGCCTGAGACAATAGTTCAGCGTTCTCAAATCTATAGTGAGATTCCAATTCTCACCAATCCTATAGACACCCTCCACCTTGTCATACACCATCCAATTTCAGCCTGTTACATTGAGGTGTAATCTCTCCTGGGCCTGAGACAATAGTTCAGCATCCTTAAATCTATAGTGAGATTCAAATTCTCACCAATCCTATAGATACCATATAGCTGGTGGTATTTTGGGTTCATTTTCACAAAAATGAGAAAGTATGGGGGAAGACACCATGGAAGTGGGCAGGGGTTGCCAGCTGGTCCCGATGGTGGTGGTGGTGGTGTTGCATCTGTTGGTAGTGGCAAAAGCACAATAGCACCTAAGGCAAGAGGTGTTGAGCCTGCGTCATCGTCTGGCTCCACAAGGCCTCGAAGGCTCTCTTTTCTGGGATTTGGTAAACCGCTTTTAAAGCCGGAGCTTCAAGAACAAGTTTTGGCTTACATTGCTGACACAGCCTCCAGCTCT
Organism: Dendrobates tinctorius; assembly: GCF_039654945.1. Taxonomy (NCBI): domain Eukaryota; kingdom Metazoa; phylum Chordata; class Amphibia; order Anura; family Dendrobatidae; genus Dendrobates; species Dendrobates tinctorius. The sequence continues at coordinate 34,194,523 of NW_027361743.1, read as the reverse complement.
CTCACCTCCTCTTCTGAAGTTTCAAAAAATAAAAGCACTGAGTCGTCATTGGAGGCTCCTCGTCAGGAACAACACCTATCCTTGTGTCCTTCACCCCTAACAAAAGTGAAGGATATGACAGGCCACACTACCTATTACTCCATGGAGCTCTTTTCACATGCCATACCTGGGATAGCAAGTCAAATCGTGAATTCCCCAGTCAAAGATGAATCTGACATGGAGTGCACTGATGCACAGCCACTGCTAGATTTTTCTGCTGGTACATTCACTCAGAGCACGACCTTGTCCTCGCAGTGCACTGAGGCAGAATCAGACCCTGATGAAACTCCAGTGCCCCTTCCCGCATAATATACCACCTTACACGGTGAAACAGAGGAAGGTGCACATGAAATTGAAGAGGAGGTGATGGATGACCCAGTTGTTGACCCAGATTGGCATCCATTGGGGGAAGAGGGTGCCGCTGCCTACAGCTCAGAAGAGGAGGAGGAGGATTTGCAGCAGGCAACGACATCGCAACAGCTGTTATCTGGCATGACCGTAGCAGTCCAAAAACATGTTACAAAAACCAAAAGAGTTGCAGGACAGCTTGGCCAGACGGTCAAATTAGAACAGCGTGCAAGGTCTCAAAATGTCTTCCATAGTAGGAAGAGTGCAGTGTGGCATTTTTTGAACAAAATCTTAATGATCAGGCAAAAGTTATCTGTAAGAAGAGCACAAAGACCTTTAGCCGAGGGAAAAATCTGAGAAATTTGAATACAAGTTGCATGATTAGACATTTAACCACCATGCACTTGCAAACGTGGACGGACTACCAAACCTCATGTACCACATGTGCACCTGTTCCGAATAAAGGTAGTCAGCAATGCTACATCGCTTCCCCCACTGTAAGCCCACCGGTTAGCACACCACCAGCAGCAAATGTCGAGATGTCGTCGCAAGGGCAAAAGCAGTCATGGAATCACAATGTTATTGCTATGAAAGACTGAATCTAGGCCATCAGCAACACCACCAACACCATCACCATCACCAACCCTCTCTCAGTTCGCCATGTCAACCGCTAGTTCCACCATATGCAGCTCTCAAGTCCAGCTCACCCTAAAAGAGACTCTCAGTAGGACAAGAAAGTACTCATCCTCTCATCCGCGTCACTTTGAACGCCCACATTGCCAAACTAATCTCGTTAGAGATGATGCCCTACCGGTTGGTAGAAAGCAAAGCTTTCCGCGACCTCATGGCCTACGCAGTATCACGCTATGACCTACCCAGTCGGCACTTTTTTTCGCAAAAAGCCATCCCAGCCCTCCACGTGCATGTGAAAGACCGCATTGTCCATGCACTCAAGCAATCAGTGAGTGGAAAGGTGCACCTCACAACAGATGCATGGTCCAGTAGGCATGGCCAAGGCCGTTATGTGTCCATCACTGCGCACTGGGTTAATGTGGTGGATGCAGGGTCCACAGGGGACAGCGGCAGTGGGACAGTGCTGCCTAGCCCACGGTATAGGAAACAGTTGGCTGTAGGCGTTCGACCCTCCTTCTCCTTCAGAAGCGAAAGCTCGTCCACAGAGCGCAGTCGCACGAGCACTCCATCCGCAGCTGCCAGTGTTGCACACGAGTTGTCCCACTATAGAACAGCTAGTGGTAAGCGTCAGCAGGCTGTGATGAAGATGATGTGTTTGGGCGACAACAGACACACCGCGGAGGTACTGGCCGACTACTTGCAGCGACAAACTGAGTCATGGCTAGGCAGTCTACATCTTGAGACAGGCAAGGTAGTTAGTGATAACGGACGGAATTTTGTGGCAGCCATAGCCCTTTCAAAACTCAGACACATACCATGCCTGGCTCACACCTTGAACCTGGTGGTGCAGTGCTTCCTCAATAATTATCCGGAGTTAACACCCCTGCTCCATAAGGTGCGAAGACTGTGCTCGCACATCCGCCGGTCACCCCTACACTCCAGTCGTATGCAGAAGCTGCAGCGATTGCTCCACCTTCCCAAGCACCGCCTAATTATCGACGTTGCAACAAGGTGGAACTCCACCCTGCACATGGTTCAGAGGCTGTGCAAACAGAGGCAGGCTGTAATTCATTTGTGGGAGGATACACGGGCAGGCAGTTTGCAGGCAGACATGGAGTTGTCCGGTGTGCAGTGGTCGAAGCTGAAAGACCTCTGTAAAGTCCTTCAGTGTTTTGAGGAATGCACATGGCTGGTAAGCGCAGACGACGCCATCATAAGCATGAGCATCCCACTTATGCATCTGCTCATGCAAACTTTGACGCACATTAAGGAGCAGGCATCTGCAGCCGAGGAGGAAGAGGGAAGCCTTGATGACAGTCAGCCATTGTCTGCTCAGGGAAGTCTCATGGACGAGGTGGAGGAAGAAGAGGAGGAGGAGGAGGATTATGGGGATAATTATTTTGGGGAGGATGCTTCTCAGGGGGCAAGTGAAAATGTTGGCGTGGCAAGGTCAGATACAGGGTTTGTGCATGACTGGAGGGATGTGGATTTGCCAGAAAGTGCTCCTCCACCCAGCACTCGCAGTGCATCATTGACACCTGGAACATTGGCCCACATGTCAGATTATGCCTTGCAGATCCTAAAAAGGGACCACCGCATTGCCAAAATGATGAACGATGACGACTACTGGTTGGCCAGCATCCTGGATCCACGCTATAAAGGCAAATTCCAAAACATCATGCCACAGGAGAACCTAGAGCTAATATTGGCTAACAAACAAGCAACTCTGGTTAACCGCTTGGTGGGGCATTCCCAGCACACAGCGACGGTGATGTTTTTCCAACGAGCCGTAGGAGGCAACATGGAAGAGGTGTTCGTGGTGCACACAGCCAAAGTGGCGTTGGACACAGGGGTTTCATGACCATGGTGTGGACTGACTTTTCAAGTACCGCTCACACGACTGGTTATACTGCATCGATCGAAAGTGACAGGAGACAGCAGTTGTCAACTATGGTAACAAACTACTTCTCGTCCCATATCGATGTTCTCCCTCACCGGTCATTCCCCTTTGACTATTGGGCCTGTAAACTTGAAACCTGGCCTGAATTGTCACAATATGTCTTACAGGAGCTCGCTTGTCCTGCTGCTAGTTTGTTATCTGAACGAGTCTTCAGTGCTGCTGGATCAATCCTGACAGAAAAAAGGACCCGTCTGTCGACCCAAAATGTTGATGATCTAACCTTCATTAAAATGAACCATGCATGGGTGTTAGGGTTCTAAGTGGGAACCCGAGAGTGGACCCTCTGGGTCGTGGCTCCAGAGCCCCCGAGGGCGAGCGGACCAGGTGATGGCCACCCCCTATACAGGGAGTGTTAGGGGCAGGCCCAAGGGGGGTGAGACCACGACAGCCGGAACCAAAGGGACGACCCAGGGAGTGTACAGAGGGAAAGGCCAAAGGATGCTGACTAGAGTAGACCCGGAGTAGGAGGGAACAGACTGAGGGAACCAGGACCGATCAGGACGGAGCCGGAGCAGAGGTGCTGGAATGGAAGAAGGAAGGAAGGAAGATTAGGAGGGACTGGCCTAGGGGTACAGACAGGGCCCTAGCTAAGGGGCTAACGAAGACAGCAGCAGGGGAGGACCAGGCAAGGGACAGGCACGGAAACAGGAAGGAAGACAGCAGAGGGAACTGAGCAGAGATCCCAGACGGGGCTACGGAGCGGTGAGCAGAGTGCAGACTAGGAGAGTGGAGGGACCTGAGAGTCGGGGGCGACGCTGCGCAGGAACGCTAAGCGCCACAGAGCAAGACAAACAGGCGTCTTACCACTCAAGACGCCAGACAGAAATACCCGGTGGGCGCCGCCATGTTGGGGCGGAGCCACCGGGTCACGTGCTCCCAGGATGCCCCGCGGTCAGAAACGAGCGAGTGCGCATGTGCGTGCCTCTGACGCGCCGTGACCCTGCAAAGCCAGACAGGGCACGGCGCGAGGATGGAGGAGGGGTGCACCGGGAGGAGGAGGACCCCAGGTGAGCGTCGGGGCGCGTAATAATGGGTTTCAAAGGATTTTGTCCCACCCTCCCCTGCTGTCACGTAGGTTGCCAGAAAAATGGCTTGCTTTTGTCCTCTTCTTCCACGAACTTCTCCAATTACTCCATTTGCAGCTGCTGAATATCCAACATCAACATATGCCATTTTTTCCACCTCCCTAACTGGGCTGCCTCCTCCCACAGGGCCGGGGTCACCACGAGGCGCACGCACCTGTGCGAGTGCCATTGCCCTGGACAGGTGGGTGGGCACACTCTTTGGCAAAGGCACTGGCACAAGGTCCCTCATAGTAGAATCAAGTGTCTCTGACGGTGGGGGTGCACACCCGCCGTCAGACACACCGGCGTACTATGAGGGGCCCTGTGCCAGTACTGCCGCCCATGAGTGGGCCCCCCCTGCTTGCTCAGGGCACCAGCACTTGACTTACCTCTCCCTGCTCCACTACTGTGTAGTCTGGCCTGTTAAATACTGCACTGGGACTGCCAATACAAATTTGGTGAAATGATAGATGATGATTAAGAGGTAGGTATGCACTGTCCTGCTGGGCTCTATCTTCAGATAATCAATGGCTTCCATTTGTTATGGACGTCGACTCACAATGAGATGCAGTGGTGGTTTATCATCAGCTTTCACGGTTTTCCGACTCACAGACGTGTGACATTCCTGCCCACATTTTTAAATGTGTCCTCTCATGCCAATCCAATAGAATCGCCTACGGCCTGTGGCTTGTGTCTTTTGCACTCCAAAGTTACCTGACAGATCATGATAGGCAGTGAGGGCGATGTCTACATCTGTCCCTGTGATCACAATTTGATGGAGATGAGTAACGGTGATGGGTTCCACGTTACTGCGATACAGCAAACCTTTCTTCACAAGAACTGTTTTCACTGTCTCCACACACAAAGTAATTGAGGGTCAGCGTCGCCTCTGAGAATTCTCCCGGGAGTTTTTACCGTGATTACTAGTAATTCCAAAATTTCTGCAATCAGTCGACTTTCCGTCTGTACTTGTATCCATCTCGTTTCCTCTTGCGTAGAGTCTGGACTGTCTTACTGAGACTGAAATATATATGAAGATTGAAAAATACCCCAACAGTGTATACTTGTAATTACCAAAAGAAGAAGCAGTCAAAAATCCATAAAACTATAATGTTTATTGAAAATAGTAATAAAACATTAATAAATATGGACACACAGTATTTGGAAAGGGAAAAGGAACAGCATATAGATGAACACAATGGTCATGAAGGGCCAACGAGGCTGCAGACACCCCGTCAGGATAATAGAATGCAGAGCTAGATAATATAGCTAATAAAAGTCAAGGGGATATAAAAACTATATAGTATAACAAATCATATAGCAAGTGCTGCTATCCTTCATAGGAAATATTCCCTGACAAAGTGCAAAACGCACAAATAGAATTGGTGCATAATAAGCATCATAGCGATGGCATGAAAAGACTGCATTGCTATACCTGAGATACGGGGGGAGGCAGCAGGGTCGGTCCTTATACTATATAGTTTTTATATCCCCTTGACTTTTATTAGCTATATTATCTAGCTCTGCATTCTATTATCCTGACGGGGTGTCTGCAGCCTCGTTGGCCCTTCATGACCATTGTGTTCATCTATATGCTGTTCCTTTTCCCTTTCCAAATACTGTGTGTCCATATTTATTAATGTTTTATTACTATTTTCAATAAACATTATAGTTTTATGGATTTTTGACTGCTTCTTCTTTTGGTAATTTCTAGTAAATGTGCAGTTGTCCTGCATTTGTCCTGCCTCAATTATGTGGATCATGATATATGATTTATATTATTGATCTTCTTTTATGGCCATTATATATCGTTGATATTTGGCCTCCACATATAATATGTCTATTACCCTTTTATTACAGTGTATACTTGTGTACGCTTCGAATACATAACCCTTTTTACTTTTGTCTAAACCATACTGAGGCTGTGAGTGTCTTTGTCGGACTCCGGAAATATACACGCAGATTTTTAATGTTTAAACTATTCTATATATACCTGCTATCCAGTGATACTGTACCCTTTCTCAACTTTGTACAATCACGTCAAATCCATACTGGGCCTGAGACCCTCTGAGTCTGCCTCCTGATATATAGACATAGGTTTTTAATGTTTAAACTATGCTATATATACCTGTTATCCGGTGATACTGTACCCTTTCTCAAAGTAAATGAGGGTCAGCATCACCTCTGAGAATTCTCCCGGAAGTTTTTACAATGATTAGTAATTCTAAAATTTCTGCAATCAGTTGACTTTCCGTCTATACTTGTATCCATCTCGTTTCCTCTTGCGGAGAGTCTGGACTCTCTTTCTGAGACTGAAATATATATGAAGATTGAAAAATACCCCAACAGTGTATACTGGTGTACTGTTATGAATGGGTCGCCGAGGAAAAAAAAACAACACAAGCTAAGCCTCAGAAAACCAGAGAGGTTGGTAACTATGCAGACTGCAGATCCCTGATTCTAACTCACAACTAGCAGCAGTCGTGGAAGGTTCCTACATTGGTCCTAGACGCCTGGTCACAACCGGAGAGCTAAATAAGCCTAAAGCAGGAAAAGAGGAAAACTAACTGCCCCAGAGCAGACCCCAAAGGAAAGACAGCCCCCACATGTATTGACGGTGTTACAAGATGAAAACACATACAAAGGCAGGAAAATAAGCTGAGCAAACGATGGGGCCAAACTAACTAGAAAGGACAGGAAAGGAAAGACACTGTCTGCAATCTGCCAAACACCCGACCAAAGATAATGTCCAACACATCCGATAGCAAAATTAACCCTGAAGTCATTAGACTTCTCCCACTATATCAGCACTCTGAAATATTCTGAGACAGAGCAAAAAGAGGCCAATCTAATAAGGGACAAAAAAAAGCAAATTGGCAAATACAGATAAATAAGAGTGGAAATTCAGCACAGCCCAGCCGGGCTGACTGACCCCACAAAAAACTGAATTGACCAACAAGAGCAAGTGTGAACATTAGCAAAAACAAACTTAACTTGAGAAGACTGGAACAGAGCTGAGTCCAAGACCTGAGAAGCAGACTGAATCACCAGCACCAGGATTGGGCATCGGCTGTCTTATATCCAGTCTGATACTCCAGAGATCCAATCGTTATCCTTCCTCACCAGGTGGCAAATCACTACCAATTAAACCAAGCTCACTACCTCCTGTCACCACCAGAGGGAGAACGGAAGGAGAACTCTCAACTGGTGGGGTGTACGGTGTGGAGCAGAGCCGGGTCTGTATGAGGTGTACAGAGAGGAGCCGCGTGTGTACGAGGTGTACGAAGCAGAGCCGGAGGTGTACGGAGCGGATGTGTGTACAAGGTCTACGGAGCGGAGCAGTGTGTGTATGAGGTGTACGGAGCAGAGCCGGAGGTTTACGGAGCGAAGGTATGTACAAGGTCTACGGAGCGGAGCCGTGTGTGTACGAGGTGTACGGAGCGGAGCAGAGCCGGGTGTGTACGAAGCGGAGCCGGAGGTGTACGGAGCGAAGGTATGTACAAGGTCTACGGAGTGGAGCCGTGTGTGTGCGAGGTGTGCGGGGTGGAGCAGAGCCGGGTGTGTATGGGGTGTACAGAGCGGAGCCGCGTGTGTACGAGGTTTACGAAGCAGAGCCGGAGGTGTACGAGGTGTACGGAGCGGAGGTGTGTGCAAGGTCTACGGAGTGGAGCAGTGTGTGTATAAGGTGTACGGAGCGGAGCCGGAGGTGTATGGAGCGGAGGTATGCACAAGGTCTACGGAGCGGAACCATGTGTGTACGAGGTGTACGGAGCGGAGCCGGATGTGTGCGAGGTGTACGGAGTGGAGCAGAGCCGGGTGTGTACGAAGCGGAGCCGGAGGTGTGTACAAAGTCTACGGAGCGGAGCCTTGTGTGTACAAGGTGTATGGAATGGAGCCCTGTGTATACAAAGTGTACGGATCTGAGCCTTGTGTTTACGGAGCGGAGCAGATCCGGATGTTTACAGAATGAAGCCGTGTGTGTGCGGGGTGTACGGAGCGGAGCTGCTTGTGTATGGAGCGGATTCGCGTGTGTACGAGGTGTATGGAGCAAAGTCGCATGTGTTCAAGGTTTACGGAGTGGAGCCATGTGTGTACAAGGTGTACAGAGCGTGGCCACGTGTGTACAAGGCGTACGGAGCAGAGTCGCATTTGTACGAGTTTTACGGAGCGGAGCCAACTCGCACGTGACGTTCTACCGAAAGTGACGTGCTGGAAGCTGACCGGAAATGAGGTAATTTCGGGAGGAGATTGTGACGGAACCATGGAGGCACGTCAGAGAATGCTTCAGATCACCGTGTCCTCCTCCGACAGCGTGGACAGAGGGATTGCCTTGGAATCGGGGATGCCGGCCATGTGAACGGATCATGATATGTCCTGCATCGGGAGACTCAGGTGGGTATTACATTGGGAGCCGGGCTGCTATAGTATCTTTATACAATACTAGCTGAAGAGCCCGGCGCTGCCCGGGCATAGTAACTAACTGTGGTTAGTTATAGTAAATTATAATTATCCTCCATCCCATAGTCCCCTGCCCATATACCCATCATACATATCCTCCATCCCATAGTCGAGTGCCCACATACCCATCACATGTCCTCCATCCCATAGTCCCATGCCCATACACCCATCATACATATCCTCCATCCCATAGTCCCGTGCCCATATACCCATCATATATATCCTCCATCCCATAGTCCCGTGCCCATATACCCATCATACATATCCTCCATCCCAGAGTCCCGTGCCCATATACCCATCACACATCCTCCATCCCATAGTCCCATGTCTATATACCCATCATACATATTCTCCATCCCATAGTCCCATGCCCATATACCCATCATACATATTCACAATCCCATTGTCGAGTGCCCATATACCCGTCATTCATATCCTCCATCACAAAGTCCAGTGCCCATATACCCATCACACATCCTCCATCCCATAGTCCCATGCCCATATACCCATCATACATATTCGCCATCCCATAGTCGAGTTCCCATATACCCATCACACATCCTTCATCTCATAGTCCCATGCCCATATACCCATCACACATCCTCCATCCCATAGTCCCGTGCCCATATACCCATCATACATATCCGCCATCCCATAGTCCCGTGCCCATATACCCATCATACATATCCTCCATCCCATAATCCAGTGCCCATATACCCGTCATACATATCCTCCATCCCATAGTCCAGTGCCCATATACCCATCACACATCCTCCATCCCATAGTCAACCATTATGACATCATAATGAGCAGCGGCGGGGCTTGCAACCTATGATGACATCAGCGTCACCATGGCAACCATTGTGACATCATAATGAGGGGTGGGGCTTGATACACACACACTGTTTCCCCAGTAGGCAAATAGGGGCATTATGACATCATAATGAGGTGCGGGGCTTGACGCGCACACACTTTTTCCCCCAGTATGTAGATAGGGGCAAAATTGTTTGGTGAATTGGAACGCGCGGGGTTAGAATTTCGCCTCACAACATAGCTTCTTATGACCCCGCTCTCGGGGTCCAGACGTGTGACTGTGCCAAATTTTGTGGCTGTAGCTGCGACAGTTCGGATGCCTATCCCGGACATACACACATACATACACACATACATACACACTTTGAGCTTTATATATTAGATTTCTTTATCTCTCTGTTTCTTTCTCTCTCTGTTCTTTCCTTCTTTCTCTCTCTAATCTTTCTTTTTTCTTTCTCTCTCTCTGTTCTTTCTTTCTTTTCCTCAGTACCAGCCACTGTGCCAAAAATGGCTGATGTATATACACTATACACTGTATATACATCAGCCTCGAGTCAGCACCTATCTATACATAAGCCTCAGCAACAGCATATACGTAAGCCTCAGCACCAGTATATACAGTTAGGTCCATATATATTTGGACAGAGACAACATTTTCCTAATTTTGGTTCTAGAGTCTAGACATTACCACAATGAATTTTAAACAAAACAATTCAGATCCAGTTGAAGTTCAAACTTTCAGCTTTCATTTGAGGGTATCCACATTAAAATTAGATGAAGGGTTTAGGAGTTTCAGCTCCTTAACATGTGCCACCCTGTTTTTAAAGGGACCAAAAGTAATTGGACAATTGACTCCAAGGCAATTTCATGGACAGGTGTGGGCAATCCCTTTGTTATGTCATTCTCAATTAAGCAGATAAAAGGCCTGGAGTTGATCTGAGGTGTGGTGCTTGCATTTGGAAGGTTTTGCTGTGAAGGAAACAGTCGGTCAAAGGAGCTCTCCATGCAGGTGAAACAAGCTACCCTTAAGCTGCAAAAACAGAAAAATCCCATCCAAGAAATTGCTACAACATTAGGAGTGGCAAAATCTACAGTTTGGTACATCCTGAGAAAGAAAGAAAGCACTGGTGAACTCATCAATGCAAAAAGACCTGGGCGCCCACGGAAGACAACAGTGGTGGATGATCGCAGAATAATCTCCATGGTGAAGAGAAACCCCTTCACAACAGCCAACCAAGTGAACAACACTCTCCAGGAGGTAGGCGTATCAATATCCAAATCTACCATAAATAGAAGACTGCATAAAAGTAAATACAGAGGGTTCACTGCACGGTGCAAGCCACTCATAAGCATCAAGAATCAAAAGGCTAGACTGGACTTTGCTAAAAAACATCTAAAAAAGCCAGCACAGTTCTGGAAGAACATTCTTTGGACAGATGAAACCAAGATCAACCTCTACCAGAATGATGGAAAGAGAAAAGTATGGCGAAGGCGTGGTACAGCTCATGATCCAAAACATACCATATCATCTGTAAAACACGGCGGAGGCAGTGTGATGGCTTGGGCATGCATAGCTGCCAGTGGCACTGGGTCACTAGTGTTTATTGATGATGTGACACAGGACAGAAGCAGCCGAATGAATTCTGAGGTATTCAGAGCCATACTGTGGGCTCAGATCCAGCCAAACTGATTGGTCGTCGTTTCATACTACAGATGGACAATGACCCAAAACATAAAGCCAAAGCAACCCAGGAGTATATTAAAGCAAAGAAGTGGAATATTCTTGAATCGCCAAGTCAGTCACCTGATCTCAACCCAATTGAGCATGCATTTCACTTGTTAAAGACTAAACTTCAGACAGAAAGGCCCACAAACAAACAGCAACTGAAAACCACCGCAGTGAAGGCCTGGCAGAGCATCAAAAAGGAGGAAACACAGCATCTGGTGATGTCCATGAGTTCAAGACTTCAGGCAGTCATTGCCAACAAAGGGTTTTCAACCAAGTACTAGAAATGAACATTTTATTTACAATTATTAAATCTGTCCAATTACTTTTGGTCCCTTTAAAAACAGGGTGGCACATGTTAAGGAGCTGAAACTGTTAAACCCTTCATTCAATTTTAAAGTGGATACCCTCAAATGAAAGCTGAAAGTCTGAACTTCAACTGCATCTGAATGGTTTTGTTTAAAATTCTTTGTGGTAAGGTCTAGAACCAAAATTAGAAAAATGTCCCTGTCCAAATATATATGGACCTAACTGTACATCAGCACCTGTATAATACACAGGTGCTGGGGCTGATGTATATACAGGTGCTGGCGGGGGTGATGTATATACTGGTGCTGACTTGAGGCTGATGTATATATGGGCTGCATGTATATACATCACTGATCAGCCTCTAGTCAGCACCTATATATACACCAGAACCTGTATATACATCAGCCCCAGCACCCGTATATACACCAGCCCCAGTACCTGTATATACATCAGCCCCAGCACCCGCATATACATCTGCCCCTGCACCCGTATATACATCAGCCCCAGCACCCTTATATACATCAGCCCCAGCACTCATATATACATCACCACAGCACTCGTATATACATTATATATATATAATGTATATAATATACACTCGTATATACGTATATACATTATATACAGTATATACTGATTAAATTTGCTGATGACACAAAGCTAGGAGGGATAGCTAATACTAGAGAAGAGAGAGAGAGGATTCAAAAAGATTTAAATAAACTGGAGAAGTGGGCAGCAACTAACAGAATGGTTTTTAACAGGGAGAAATGCAAAGTACTACATCTGGGCAATAAAAATGAAAAAAGCAGATATAGAATGGGAGGAATAGGGCTAAGTGACAGCACATGTGAAAAAGACTTGGGTATACTAATAGATCACAGACTGAATATGAGTCAACAGTGTGATGCAGCAGCAAAAAAGGCAAATGCAATTCTAGGATGTATTAACAGAAGCATACAGTCTAGATCACGTGAAGTCATTATTTCCCTCTACTCCTCTTTGGTCAGACCTCATCTGGAATATTGTGTCCAGTTTTGGGCACCACATTTTAAAAAAGACATCAACAAACTGGAGCAAGTTCAGAAAAGAGCGACCAGAATGGTGACCGGTCTGCAAACCCTGTCTTATGAGGAAAGGTTGCATGATTTGGGAATGTTTAGTTTGCAAAAGAGAAAACTGAGAGGAGACTTAATAGCTGTCTACAAATATCTAAAGGGCTGTCACATTTTAGAAGGATCAACTTTATTCTCATTTGCACGAGGAAAGACTAGAAGCAATGGGATGAAACTGAATGGGAGGAGGCACAGATTAGATATTAGAAAAAACTTTTTGACAGTTAGAGTGATCAATGAGTGGAACAGGCTGCCACGAGAAGTGGTGAGTTCTCCTTCAATGGAAGTCTTCAAACAGAGGCTGGACAGACATCTGACTGGGATGATTTAGCGAATCCTGCTTTGAGCAGGGGGATGGACCAGATGGCCCAGGAGGTCCCTTCCAACTCTACGATTCTATGATTCTATGATTAGCCCCAGCACTCGTATATACATCAGCCCCAGCACCCTTATATACATCAGCCACAGCACTCGTATATACATCTGTCCCAGCACCCGTATATACATCAGCCCCAGCACCTTTATATACATCAGCCCCAGCACTCGTATATACATCTGTCCCAGCACCCGTATATACATCTGCCCCAGCACCCGCATATACATCTGCCCCAGCACCCGTATATACATCAGCCCCAGCACTCGTATATACATATGTATATACAGTAGTCTAAATGTGATATATATTCAGCAGTATGTAACATAATATAGTATAATACTGTCAATTATAATGTAGAGTTGTGTGTATATAGTGTAGAGCTGTTCATATAGTATGTTGCTGTGTATATAGTGTGGAATCCACACTATATACACTGGCCCATCTTTACACTATACAGTATATACACAGCTCCACTCTATATTCCTTACCACGGTATATATTGTGGAGCTGTATACATTGTGTATACTACTCCTGTCCTGTATACATGGTGTAAATATAAGTATCTGCTCTAAGTGTGTGTATCTATGAAAATAAAAAGCACTCCGATGAATTGTGCAAAGTGGTGGACTCTTTATTTGCCCATGTGACAAAGCTTTGGATCTATAACAGATCATTTCTCTGCTATGGAATTGAAATATTACCACATGGGCTAATAAAGAGTCCTCCACTTTTCTCTTATTTAATCATTTAATCGGTGTGCTGATTATTTTCTTTTTATAAATGCCTTTGATTTAAGGGTGTGTGTCCTAAAAGCAATTCACCCACTGCTTAATATTTGGTGGTGCTCAATTATGACACATATCAAGGCTGACATCACCACCCGGCAAAAGCGGGCAATTGCCGTCAGGGACTTGTCATGCTATGGGGCTCGTAAGTAGGGGCTCCGGTGCCAGCGCTGACACAGTGGAAAACAATGATGAGTGAGGGAGCCATCTGCTGATGCTCCCTCTCTCATCTTTCCCCCTCTGCGTCTGAGCTTTGTGATGTCTTAGTGCAGAGGGTGCAATGACATCACTACAGCGAATCATCTATGCCAAGCAGTGCAGAGGATCAGAATACATTGAGGAAACCAGAGCAGTGGGGACAGGGAGAAGTATTATATGGGGCCCATTGTACTGTATGAAGTAATACTGTATATGGGGCCCATTATACTGTATAAAGTAATATATGGGGCCCATTATACTGTTTGAAGTAATATACAGTATGAGGGCCCATTATACTGTATGGGCCGTTATATGGGGCCCATAAAACTGTATGCAGTAATGTATGGGGCCCATAATAGTGTATGGAGCATTATATGGGCTCATTGTACCATATGGAGGAATATGTGGGGTCCATTGTACTGTATGGATCAATATATGGGGCCATTATACTGTATGGAGCGTTATGTGTTGCCCATAATACTGTATGGAGGACTATGTGATGCCCATAATACTGTATGTAGGACTATGTTGTGCCCATAATACTATGAAGGACTATGTCGTTCCCATAATACTGTATGGAGGACTATGTGGTGCCCATAATACTGTATGGAGGACTATGTGGCGCCCATAGTACTGTATGGAGGTCTATGAGGTGCCTATAATACTCTATAGAGGACTATATGGTGCCCATAATACTGTAAAGAGGACTATGTGGTACCAATAACAATGTATGGAGGACTAAGTTGTGCACATAATACTGTATGGAGGGTTATCCAAATTCGGAAGTTCTCCCCTATCTTTTGGATAGGGGATGACTTTCTGTTTGTTGTGGATCTGACCGCTGGGACCCCCATGATCCTAGGAAACGTAGCTTTGAAGAGCACCATGTAAATGGAGCTGTGGTCCAATCATACGCACAGTGACACCATTAACATGTGGCTCTTTAAATAACTCCTTTAATAGAGTGATGAGGGGACGACAAAGTATAGCAAAAATTCACTGATCGGGGCTGGTGAGTGTTATAATTTGTGGGCTGGTGGGGTTTGTGTGGCAGGGCTGCTTTTTTGTCCCAGTCCGGCCCTGGTTTCCGGAGTGTAATGTAGACGCAAATATATGTTTAAGTCCCTGCAGAAGTCAAAAATTTGAAAAACCAATGAAAAATATTTGAAAAATGTATGTAAATAATTTCAAATCAATCTACTTTTTCCCGGAATGTTATCAGATCTAAAATATAAAAAAATTAGCGTACTTTGCATGGTTGCATTCATAATTGTCCAAACTAATGAAATATTATATTTATCCATAATGGTGAACTGCAAAAGAAACGAAAAAAAATGAAATAGCAGAATTGTCGTTTTTTGGTCACTTCGACCAGAAAGGCATATGGATCCCAAGATGGTAAAGACAAAACTACAGTTGGTATCAGAAAAACCCCAAGCCCTCACATAATTCTATCAACCCAAGACTAAACATTTTAGAGCTCTTGGAAGGCAAGAAGGAAAAATAGAATTGAAGAGAGGCCCAATGGGAATCTGTCACCCAAGGGCATGAGTGGGGTGTGCACCAGTCACCCACACAGTATGAGGACCCCACTGCTTCCCACTCAATATAATGGCCCTCACATCCCCCCTTTCATTATCATGGTCCCCACATCACTTCACACTTTATGAAGGCCCCACACAGCACCTCACATAGTATAGTGGTTGGCATATCCCCTCACGTAGTAGACTAGGCCATTATTTTAAAGTAGGATGCTGGTGAGGTCTTCATGCTGAGTGGACCATTTTACTGAGTGAGGAGATGTGAGAGCCATTTTACTGTGTGAGCGCTATCAAAATGTGTTAGTGGCTGTGGGGAACCATCACACTGTGTGATGGGCTATGGGGGCCACTATAATGGGTGAGGTGCTGTGTGAGGCCACCATAAAGTGTGAGGGGTTGTGGGGGCCATCATACTGAATGAGTGGAAGAGGGGCCCTCTTTTTGAGTGGAGGGCTGTGGGGGGGCTTCATTCTGTGAGTGGGCGCTGATACTAATTAAGCGGCTGTGGGGCCATCATACTGAATGGGCTGTGGGGGTCTTCACTTTGAGAGTGGGCTGCTGGTTTCACCATACTAAACGAGGGTTGTTATACTGCGTGGGGATCATCATGATGACAGGACATCATGCTGTGTGGAGGCCATGATACTGTTTATGTATGGAGGAGGCGACCATAACTATATCATGCTATGGGGGAACACTATAGGGGCATCATGCTATGGCGGTATTATATTTTGTTGCTCGCACTGCGGGGACATCACAATGTAAGTGTGAAGTGACTCTGTTGGAGTGATTCACTGTGGGAATATCAAAATCCGTGTGTGTGGGGGTAGGGGCATTACTATAAACATGTTTTATAATGGCCATAAAAGGGGTATCGCTGATGAGGACAATAAGGGGCTTCAATTGGAAAATAATTGCTGCTTATGTGTCATAATACATGTCCTTCTCCTGGCTGATGAAGGTTGGGACATTGCCGAATATGTATATGTATGTGTGTGTGTTGTGTATAAATATATATTACGTGTATATTTTTATGTAGGGTGTGAGGGAGTGGGGGCAAGTAGAATGGCTGCCTGGAATCCTATGATGACACAATTCCCAGAACACCGCCCCCTATCAGTGGAAATGAAAGAAAATCCAATGATAACACCAAATGTTTGAAGATTTTATCCTCAGCATTAGAATATATGGTTAGATGGATCTTTCTATACAGAATGAGAAGATAAACGAAACTGTAAGAAAAAGATTAAATGTGATATAATGTCATAAGATGAGAATTGGAAATAGGAAAAGCTCAGCCAAACCTCTGTAACCACGGCTGTAATCTTTTACCTGGAAAACTGCCAGGATTTTACTGTGTTTCATTCATGCCTATGTGTGCCGCCATCATTATTAGCTGCTTTATAAGGGGCAGACAATGAGAGAAAAAGTATTGGTTATTGCGCTGCATTGTGACATCATCACTTTCCTTATATGGAAGCTGGTAGTGATGTCACACAGGTGAGTGATGTCACAATAGAGCGGAACCTATAAACACTCCGTCCCATCTCACTGGCTCAGACTTGGTATTTGTTTGTCTCCTGACTGCACTTACCTAGATCTTCTCCTTGTGGATTAGTGATTTTACTTGCGAATTACTTGTGAATTAGCGGATTACGTCTGTATTAGAGGATTACTTCTGGAATTTCCTGAAGATCATTGACTGAGGACTTCTCCATCTGGAGGTAAATCTATTGTGTGCTTTTATTTATGAAACTAGAAGTTTTTGTCTCATTAGATTTCGTATATTCATGAAATTTTTCTCTTATGGAAAAACATAACAATCGCATGAAGGATTGTTCGGGAAAATGAGGAAAAAATTCGCAATGCACTAAAATTGAAAAAAAAACAAACCTGAAATATTGCCATTGTGTTTTGGGTTTTAATTTACAGTGTTAATTATCCAGTAAAAATGACCTGGTAATAGTGGAGTACTGGCAATCATGCCTGGTCATGCCAGTACTATGAGGCCTGATGGGTGAGGGGGTCCGGTGAATGTAGAATTAAATAGTGGGGACATTTTTGTAAGCACCATATAGTAGAATTGCTATAAAATGGGCGAGAAAACTAAGGGGCCTTCAACAGGAAAACAACTACTGTTCACTTGTAATAATACATGCCCTTCCCCTTGTTTTTGAAGGTTGGGGCTCCACCAAAATTATATATAAATATATATGTCTGTGTACACACACATATAATATATATAGACACACACACACGTATAAATATGCGTATATACATATAATTTTTTTCTAGGGGGTGAAAGAGTGGGGTCAATAAGAACTTTTGCTATGAGGCCCCAATATGCCATCACTTCTATCATGGAAATGTTATCATCCATCTAATAGACTGTATGAGGAGATGAGGTCCTGGTGATGGTCGGCCTAGAATCAGATGATGTCACAATTCCCAGAACACTGCCCCCATCAGTGAAAATGTGAGAAAATCCAATGACAGCACCAAATGTTTGAAGACTTTATCCTGAACATTAGATTATATAGTTAGATGTATCGTTATAGAGGAAATGAGAAGATAAAGAAAACTGTCAGAAAAAGATTAAATTTGATATAATGTTATATGATGTGAATTAGAAATAGGAAAAGCTCAGCCAAACCTCTGTAACCACCGGCTGTAATCTGTTACCTGGAAAACTGCCAGGATTTTATTTCATTCATCCCTATTTGTACCACCATCATTATCAGCTGATTTATAAGGGGCAGACAATGAGGGAAAAAGTATTGGTTATTATTCTGCATTGTGACATCATCACTTTCCTTATATGGAAGCTGGTAGTGATGTCACACAGGTGAGTGATGATGTCACAATAGAGCGGAACCTATAAACACTCCGTCCCATCTCACTGGCTCAGACTTGGTATTTGTTCGTCTCCTGACTGCACTTACCTAGATCTTCTCCTTGTGGATTAGTGATTTACTTGCATATTACTAGTGGATTAGCTGATTACATCTGGATTATTGGATTAATTCTGGATTAGCGTAATATTTCTGGATTTTCTGGAGATTTTTCTGGAGATCATTGACTGAGGACTTCTCCATCTGGAGGTAAATTTATTGTGGCTGTTATGAAATTAGAAGTTTTCCTCCTGATTATTTTTCTTGTACCCTGGTGTATGGGAAGCGGCCATTGCCCCTAGAGATGAGTAACTCGTCCGGCAAAATCATGGCACAATGCAACAGATAAACCGTTTTCATGAATTTTGGTTTTTATTTGCAAATCAGAAAACAAATCCAGTCCTCAGTGATAAAAGTAGGAATCGCCGACAGAAAACCAGGGAGCAAATCTCCATGTCCAGCTATTTACAGGGGGATGAGGGGATATTTGTTTTAGAGATAAATACTAGTAATAATAATGGCAGCCAGCGCTCTACCTGTATGGGGCATAGCGAGCTGCACCATGGATTATGGCACCATGTAACATGTCTCCAATGTTTTCTCATCCCCTTCAGATCTCCCTCCTGACTCTGTCTGGTCCAGGACCACAGAGGGGACGTCAGTCACCACCTACAGAAGCTGAGAAGGGAACTTCAGCGTGTACAGGACTCGGCAGAGCCGGACATCTTTAGAGTGAGTATAATTGCGGAGGTGCCGGTTTGTGGTGACCGGGTATACCATCGCTGTACACAGCATCAGACTGGAGTACCTTGGGCTCACCAGAGAAAATCATTCTTGGGGCCCACTTGTATAGCTACATAGACATAAATGCAAGACCAACAATTGTGTGGTAAAACACACTTGTGTTATGGTATAACATAAGGTAGTACATGTCTTAATGATATAACAGGAGTTGGGGTAGCCCCCCTCATTGAATATAATGCAGACCCCCTCATAGAATATAATGCAACCCCTCTCATAGAATATAATGCAGACCCCCTCATGGAATATAATGTAGACCCCCTCATGGAATATAATGCAGACCCCTCTCACAGAATATAATGTAGCCCTCACACAGAATATATTGTAGCCCTCCTCAGAGTAAAATGTAGCCCCATCACAGGGTATAATGCAGCCCCCCATAGAATATGATGTAGATTCCTCACAGTATAATGAAGCCCCATCATAGGGTATAATGCAGCCCCCCATAGAATATAATGTAGCCCCCTCGCAGGGTATAATGTAGCCCCATCACAGGGTATAATGCAGCCCCCCATAGAATATAATGTAGATTCCTCACAGTATAATGAAGCCCCATCATAGGGTATAATGCAGCCCCCCATAGAATATAATGTAGCCCCCTCGCAGGGTATAATGTAGCCCCCTCATAGGGTATAATGCAGTCCTACATAGAATATAATGTGGTTTCCACATAGGGTATAATCCAGTCCTACAGTTTTATGGCCACCAGTACCCACTCACTTGTTCCCCTGCTGCTCTAGGATCTGCTCCGTTCTCAGCAGCTACACTGCTGTCTGACCGACACACAACATGTTGCACGATGAAGTGATGTCATTGTGCACCGGCTGTGTCAGAGGCAAAGGGAAATGATGGGGGAGGGAGAATCATCTGACGCGCTGTACTCCATTATTGTTTTCAACTGTATCGGCATTCATGGGCACTGGGGAGAGCACCCTGTAGGGGAAGGGGCTGTAAGCCCTGAAACATTTTAGTATTTATTACCCATTATAAATCAGTTTCAAATATTTCTGAAATTTGAGTGAAAGAAGAACAACATCTGTAATGTGAAATATTATATTATTTGCATTTATATTGTAGAAATAATAATTATCTTTTAATTATAATAAGTATTAATTTCATTGAGAATTTCATGACATTTCCTCAAACATCATATTCCATTTTTAGCAGATTTGCTCTTCTGATTATATGATGAAGGAATCCAGCATGGCATCCAGCGATCAGGATAAAGGCCTGTTGGCCGTGTTGGACCTGCTCGTTGTCCCACTCCTGGAGGACACAATTCCAGGCATTATCAAATCATATGAGCCTGAAGAAATGAAGACCATGACCAGCATGCTAATAAATCATCTGCATGATCTGGATGGACAGGATTTGGTGAATGCCCTCCTGTTCTTGTCGACCATGACATCTGCCAGAGCGGACGCTGACAACTTTCTGTCTAATGAGCTCATTGATAAGACCTATCAACACATGCTGAAACCAGAAAGTGAGAAACATCAGGGAATAACTGGTGCAGCTATGACGCTCCTGGCCAATATTGCTGTATACCGCTCCCAAGACGTCATGGAGCGCTTGGAAAGCGATGAGGAGCATCCACAGATCAGCGCGCTGAAGACACTGGATCTCATTTCCACCAAAACCATCACAGGTTGGAAAGAGAGAAGTGCAGCGCAGAATATACTGACAGTGGATGACTTGATTACCCCTACACAACATCAAGCTGGACCACCTGACGGATTTGATTTTTATTATCATCTCCTGCACCCTAGCTATGGGTTCATAAATCACCTGGATGACGCTGATGTCCTCCATGACACAGACACAACCCAGGCTGGGATATGTCGTTACATTATATGTGTCTTAACTGATGAGGAAAGAAGAAAGATCATCCATTACCTGCTTATAGCAATGAGATCTGCTGTCAGAAAGAGCAGACTCATCAGTGTCATGATCTTCTCGGAGCTGTTACTCCATCATCCTGAGCTCCTGGAGGAGAAAATGGCAAAAGATTTAATCTTATTAACGGCTTCGAAGATATACAGTTCGGACGAACTTGAGAACTGTCTTGCTTTAGAAGCTATGGGAAATACCTGTAAAGGTGCACCAAGACAGGTGCATCAACTGAAAGACCTCATCTATCGCTGCCTTTACAGTAAACTAGTGGGTCGTCAGAAGCTAAAAGTGGTCATTGAATCCCTAAAAGCAATGTCAAAGTTTGTTACCCTGCTGAAAAGATCAAAACTTGGCAGTAAATTTGAGAGAATTGTCCAGCGTTGTACTGACTACCTAAACCACCCAAACCCGCTGGTTCGGACATACTCCACTTCACTATTTGCAGACCTCGCCAAGAACTGCAACAGGGACAAGAGAAGCTTCAGCCGCCACGTCAGGACATTCCTACCCGAGTTACTGATAAAGTTACACAGTAAAAACCAGCAGGATAAGGCATCCGGTATTGCAGCCTTGCTGCATTGTCTTCCTTACATCGGATGTAAGAACGTTCAAGAGCTGTTATGTGCTGATGGCGAAAAAGCCTACAAAATATATGAACAGCTCGGGAAAAAGGAACCTGCCCTTCTTGTGAGGATGATGATCCACAGCATTGAATATATTAAGCCGTATATGGCAGACGAGGTAGACGCTGTCATGAAACACCTCACTATGATAAGAGACGCGTTACCCTATGAAGAACTCTATCCGTCAGCATTATCTGACGTGTTTATAGGGTTGAGGAGACTCAATTCTAAGATATATACTCCAGTGGTGCATGAGGCAAGTATCCGCGCCATTGACATCCTGGGCACCAAGTGGAAGAGCATCAGCACTGTTAAAGCAGTGAAAGTTGGAACAGAGAGTTTCCTGATCTATGAAAAAGTGAAGAGAGTGGAAGTAATATTTTACGAGACTTCAGTGTGAAGCATCCATCACCAGATGTTACACTAAGGGTCAATGAATGAGACATCCTGAATACACTTAGATAAAACTCTTGACTATTGAAGACCATCTCAAGAACAATCCCCACATACCCCAATTTTCTTATGAAAAACTTAAAATAAAGAAAATAAAAAGAAAACTTACGGTGTTTCTCTGCTTATTGTAACTGGATGAAATGTTTCTGGACTGTTCCCAAATGTATTTTGATCATATCCTCTATATAAAGCTACTAGCTGAAGAGCCCAGCGCTGCCTGGGCATAGTAACTAACTGTGGTTAGTTATAACAAATTATAATTATCCTCCTTCCCATAGTCCCGTGCCCATATACCCATCATACATATCCTCCATCCCATAGTCGAGTGCCCATATACCCATCACACATCCTCCATCCCATAGTCCCATGCCCATATACCCATCATACATATTCTCCATCCCATAGTACCATGCCCATATACCCATCATACATATTCTCCATCCCATAGTACCATGCCCATATACCCATCATACATATCCTCCATCCCATAGTCCCGTGCCCATATACCCGTCATACATATCCGCCATCCCATAGTCCCGTGCCCATATACCCATCACACATCCTCCATCCCATAGTACCATGCCCATATACCCATCATACATATCCTCCATCCCATAGTCCCGTGACCATATACCCGTCATACATATCCGCCATCCCATAGTCCCGTGCCCATATACCCAACACACATCCTCCATCCCATAGTACCATGCCCATATACCCATCATACATATCCTCCATCCCATAGTCCCGTGCCCATATACCCGTCATACATATCCGCCATCCCATAGTCCCGTGCCCATATACCCATCACACATCCTCCATCCCATAGTCAACCATTATGACATCATAATGATCGGCGGGGCTTGCAACCTATGATGACATCAGCGCCACCATGGCAACCATTATGACATCATAATGAGGGGCGGGCTTGATACACACACTTTTTCCCCATTATGTAGATAGGGGCAAAATTGTTTGGTGAATTGGAACGCGTGGGGTTAAAATTTCACCTCACAACATAGCTTAGGACACTCTCGGGGTCCAGACGTGTGACTGTGCCAAATTTTGTGGCTGTAGCTGCGACGGTGCGGATACCAATCCTGGACATACACACATACATACATACATACATACATACAAACACTTGAGCTTTATATATTAGATATATCATGATACAGCTCCATCTTAACATGTCTATGTTTGTTGAGCTCTTAAAGGGGCTTTCTAGACTATGATTTTGATGACATAGGTCATCAACATCAGATTAGTCCCGGTCTGACATGTGAAACTCCTAACGATCAGATGTTAGCAGATCCCTCAGTCAGCAGAAAGCACACAATGCATTGAGCTGGAGCTACATAGCTTACGTGTCATCAGTACTGTGGTTCCTGTATGATCCGCAGTCTGATGTTGGCTGGTAATAACAACTCCTGGTATCTCCTGTTTAGCTGACTGCAGAATTCTGAATCCTTACAGCGTGTGCACTACACACTCTCAGTGCTCTCTGGTGTTGCTGGCGACAGTGGGTAATGACGTGACAGCATGAATGCAATTTGCATACATGCGGTCACCTGGCAATTGGATGTCTTTGGCCTTTCTCAATTCACTTGTATTCAATTGAGTGGATGTGGTTCTAAGTATGCAAATCACATACTTGCGCTCAGGGCTGTCACTAGGAATTTCAGGGCCCCATACTGGCAAAATTTTCGGGGCCCCCTTGAGACTCCACCCAGGCTCCACCCCTCGAACTGTCCACAGCCCCACCGCTCTCTCTTGGAAAAACTCCACTTCTCACCAATCACACATTAACAGTTCCCATCTCCAGATCACACACATAGCCAGCAGCTCTTGTTATGGCCAAAAGATTTTTTAAATCTACCACCATGACAAGGTAGACTCTTTTGGCTGGGCCCTACTCTACTCTAACCTATTAAAGATTTGCTAAAATATCCAATACAATTTAGGTATATTTTTTATTTATTTTTCAATTTTTAAAATGACCAATAATATCACATCCAAAGGGACAAATACCACCACACCATGCCCAGACACCATATTACCACCACATGGTGACCAATAATACCACATACAAGGAACAGATACAGCCATACCATGACCAGACCACATATTACCACCAGTGACAGAATAATAGCACATACAAGGGACAAATACCACCGCACCATGACCAGGCCACATATTACCAGCACATGGTGACTGGATACTACAATACTGATCATTAATAAAAAAAACATATTACTATCACCATAAGTGCCATAATACACAGGAGATCTGTACTTAGTATGTAGTGTCTGTGTACAGGTAATACAGTGATCACCAGTGACATTATACACAGAAGAAGCTCTTGAAAAACAATTCAAAACCTTCATAACTATTAAATGTGGTCGGGAACTAGTTAGATAACCATAATAATTCCCCCACCCAATAATAGGGACAAATTAAATAATAGTGGAGTACTCAAAATATCATGTAATTCAAGAAAAAAGTTAGAGTAACCATAAACCACAATAGGATGTAAAAAAATGCAAATCTTTATTAATACAAGTTAAAAACAGTATCACACATATATAAACACATAATAAAGGTAAATATAAAAGGAATAATCCCAGTGTAGCGCAGAGTGAAGCCCCCTTCATGTAAAGTGGCAGCAGGCAAAAGAGCCATATACTGCCAATATGTAGCATAAACTAGACAACAAGGCATGCTGTGCTTAATATCCAAGGACAGTATCTACATATGTCTAAGGCATCCAGATATAATATAAAGCATAGAGCCCAAAGTATTATGAATAATTCTAGCTCAAAAAGATACAAAATCAATCAATTCTGGGATAATACCCAGTATCTATAGTGCTCATGCCACTTACCCATAAGGGATATAGAATGCAGGGAGGATGCTGCGCTCAACCCCGACGCGCGTTTCGCCTCTGCTTTCTCAAGGGGAAGTGCCTATCAATCCTTAAAAAAACCCATATATAAACGCCACGCTCCAGGTGTTACTGATCAGAGTCGGCGCATGCGCAGTGTGGCCACATGGTAACCGCGCGATGATTCGCCGCCATCAGAGAGCAGCGCGCGTGTGTGGTAATACCACTAGACGTCATAAACACGCGCACGGCCCACAATATGATGGCCGGAGCATCGCGACCATTGACAGACACCGCGCATGCGCACAGGATCAGCGCCATTTTCTCGGAGACCTATTGTAGGCGGCCATACTAGTGCGGTCTAAACAAGTCATAAGACTGTTAAAAGGGACCAAATAATGGTGGGAGGAAGAAATGTAATTACTAGGACAAAAAGGGTCAAAGAAAGGTTCCCAATGTATAGTTATGATAATATAT
The DNA here is from genome assembly GCF_039654945.1 of Dendrobates tinctorius. Taxonomy (NCBI): domain Eukaryota; kingdom Metazoa; phylum Chordata; class Amphibia; order Anura; family Dendrobatidae; genus Dendrobates; species Dendrobates tinctorius. Next base: position 34,169,139 of record NW_027361743.1, on the reverse strand, counting down.
GAGGTGTCATAGAAAAATGCCATATAAACATAGGTTCACTAAGGGTATAGTATTATACATCAATTACAGATAAATTCCACCTAATATAAAATAAAATACGTCCCAAAGAGGGAGGGAAAGTTCCCAAACACCACAGATCATATATATAAATACCATTATAATGCAACAATTAAATATTAGAATTGGAGTACCATTAACATGATGATATACAATAATACAGGTATCATATGATCGCCATTAAGTGGTGATGCAAAAAATTATTACAGATCCCTCTTTGATGTCTTGACACACTACAATAAACCATACATAAAAAGATATAGAACCACCCCACCCCTTCTCCCCCATATCATTAACCCCCCTTCAATAATGGCAGATCTTCAGTGAAACGTAGAAAATTCAGAATCAAAATACAGCAATATTTGTCCTCTAGGCGTCAAAATCATCCATGTTTCAGAGAAATCCCAGGCAACATGATCTCCTAGGGAGAGCGACTGCTGATCCAACTAGTTGTAAAAAACGTTGTTAAACCAACTCTTCCGCATTCAGACATGGGCGTCAAAAAAACAATAAAACTAAAAGGTGAAGAAGGAAAAAACAGACATAGAAATTAAAAAACAATTCTAAAAAACACAGCTAAGGACACGGACACATATGTATATAAATAATCAAACCTTGGCAGAAAAGGAAAAAGAGCCTTAGATTATAATCAAAATAAATATGATCCCAATAGAGATAAGAGAATTACAATAATAGTTAGAAGCCCAAGATATCAGGGCTAGTAGGTCGAACTCTATCCAAGGAAAGGGGCAAAAGTATTGGTTTCGTTCAAGCCTGCAGGGGCTAAAGTATCTAGCATCACAATCCACCTACACTCATGTTGTGCGAGAATCTTCTTGGTGTTGCCTCCACGAATGCCACAATCAATCCTGTCAATCCAATGGACTAATAAGCCCTTAGGATTGGCATTATGAAACAATTTAAAATGCTTCGGGAGGGTTTTTAAGCTGGAAATATCCTGAATATCTCTAGATGCCGCTATGTCCCTAACATGTTCGCGTACCCGGACTTTAAGTTCTCGGGACGTAAGACCAACGTATATTTTGTTACAGGGACACGTGGCATAATATACCACATTTGATGTGTTACATGTAATATAACTCTTAATGGAAAAAGTCTTTTTCCCATCAGACATAGTAAAAGATGTAGTTTTACAAATGTTGGGACACGCAACACATCTCCCACAGGGAAAACATCCCTGTATACGGGTTGAGCCACGAACTAATGGTATTGTGGGTACATAGTGACTTTTTACTAGGTGATCTTTCAAATTCCAGCTACGTCTAGGGACGATTTTTGGCCGTGAAGGTAAATGTGCTGCCAAAGTGGTATCCGTATGTAAAATGGGCCAACATTTATCAAAAATTTCTCGCATTCGATCCCACTAGCAGTTTGATGTAGATACAAAACAAATAGTGTCCTTATTGGTGTCTTGCCGAGTGCTAATGGGTTTAGCTAATAAATCATCACGCGAGGCCTGCTTGGCCCTCCTATACCCGTATTTGATACATCTATTACTATACCCTCTGGCCTTAAATCGATGCCCCAAATCCTTAGCCTGTTTTTCAAACATTCTCTCTGTAGAGCAAATACGCCTTGTTCTTAAAAATTGCCCCCTAGGGATGGCACGAATTATTGGTGGAATATGAGCAGAGGACGCGTGCAGTAAAGAGTTTACCGCTGTCTCTTTACGGAACAAATCCGTTTGGATCAGGCCTCCCGCATCAGCCCTGATTAGAACATCCAGGAATTCAATACTAGATCTATGCCATTTATAAGTAAATTTGAGATTAAAAGTGTTCAAATTTAGATGATGCATGAAATCCTGGAGATCAGATGACGACCCCTGCCAAATGGCAAAAACGTCATCGATATAGCGATACCAGCACTGCACATGGTTTACGGCAAGCGCCCCGCCCCCAAAGAAAACCTACCTCTCCCAAAAACCGAGAAACAGGTTAGCATAGGACGGGGCGCAAGCCGCACCCATGGCAGTGCCACGCCTCTGCAAAAAAAACGATCCTTAAAAACAAAGTAGTTATGAGACAGGACAAATTCCAAGAGTTCCATGAGGAATTCACACCAATGTCCATCCTGACTCAACATCTCCAAATACAGGGATGTTTTCCCTGTGGGAGATGTGTTGCGTGTCCCAAAATTTGTAAAACTACATCTTTTACTACGTCTGATGGGAAAAAGACTTTTTCCATTAAGAGTTATATTACATGTAACACATCAAATGTGGTATATTATGCCACGTGTCCCTGTAACAAAATATACGTTGGTCTTACGTCCCGAGAACTTAAAGTCCGGGTACGCGAACATGTTAGGGACATAGCGGCATCTAGAGATATTCAGGATATTTCCAGCTTAAAAACCCTCCCGAAGCATTTTAAATTGTTTCATAGTGCCAATCCTAAGGGCTTATTAGTCCGTGGGATTGACAGGATTGATTGTGGCATTCGTGGAGGCAACACCAAGAAGATTCTCGCACAACATGAGTGTAGGTGGATTGTGATGCTAGATACTTTAGCCCCTACAGGCTTGAACGAAACCAATACTTTTGCCCCTTTCCTTGGTTAGAGTTCGACCTACTAGCCCTGATATCTTGGGCTTCTAACTATTATTGTAATTCTCTTATCTCTATTGGGATCATATTTATTTTGATTATAATCTAAGGCTCTTTTTCCTTTTCTGCCAAGGTTTGATTATTTATATACATATGTGTCCGTGTCCTTAGCTGTGTTTTTTAGAATTGTTTTTTAATTTCTATGTCTGTTTTTTCCTTCTTCACCTTTTAGTTTTATTGTTTTTTGACGCCCATGTCTGAATGCGGAAGAGTTGGTTTAACAACGTTTTTTACAACTAGTTGGATCAGCAGTCGCTCTCCCTAGGAGATCATGTTGCCTGGGATTTCTCTGAAACATGGATGATTTGGACGCCTAGAGGACAAATATTGCTGTATTTTGATTCTGAATTTTCTACGTTTCACTGAAGATCTGCCATTATTGAAGGGGGGTTAATGATATGGGGGAGAAGGGGTGGGGTGGTTCTATATCTTTTTATGTACGGTTTATTGTAGTGTGTCAAGACATCAAAGAGGGATCTGTAATAATTTTTTGCATCACCACTTAATGGCGATCATATGATACCTGTATTATTGTATATCATCATGTTAATGGTACTCCAATTCTAATATTTAATTGTTGCATTATAATGGTATTTATATATATGATCTGTGGTGTTTGGGAACTTTCCCTCCCTCTTTGGGACGTATTTTATTTTATATTAGGTGGAATTTATCTGTAATTGATGTATAATACTATACCCTTAGTGAACCTATGTTTATATGGCATTTTTCTATGACACCTCATATATTATCATAACTATACATTGGGAACCTTTCTTTGACCCTTTTTGTCCTAGTAATTACATTTCTTCCTCCCACCATTATTTGGTCCCTTTTAACAGTCTTATGACTTGTTTAGACCGCACTAGTATGGCCGCCTACAATAGGTCTCCGAGAAAATGGCGCTGATCCTGTGCGCATGCGCGGTGTCTGTCAATGGTCGCGATGCTCCGGCCATCATATTGTGGGCCGCGCACGTGTTTATGACGTCTAGTGGTATTACAACACACGCGCGCTGCTCTCTGATGGCGGCGAATCATTGCGCGGTTACCATGTGGCCACACTGCACATGCGCCGACTCTGATCAGTAACACCTGGAGCGTGGCGTTTATATATGGGTATTTTGAGGATAGATAGGCACTTCCCCTTGAGAAAGCCGAGGCGAAACGAGCGTCGGGGTTGAGCGCAGCATCCTCCCTGCATTCTATATCCCTTATGGGTAAGTGGCATGAGCACTATAGATACTGGGTATTATCCCAGAATTGATTGATTTTGTATCTTTTTGAGCTAGAATTATTCATAATACTTTGGGCTCTATGCTTTATATTATATCTGGATGCCTTAGACATATGTAGATACTGTCCTTGGATATTAAGCACAGCATGCCTTGTTGTCTAGTTTATGCTACATATTGGCAGTATATGGCACTTTTGCCCGCTGCCACTTTACATGAAGGGGGCTTCACTCTGCGCTACACTGGGATTATTCCTTTTATATTTACCTTTATTATGTGTTTATATATGTGTGATACTGTTTTTAACTTGTATTAATAAAGATTTACATTTTTTTACATCCTATTGTGGTTTATGGTTACTCTAACTTTTTTCTTGAATTACAGAAGAAGCTCTGTATATAGTGTCAGTGTACAGTTAATACAGTGATCACCAGTGATATTATGCACAGGACCTCTGTATATAGTGCCAGTGTACAGGTAATACAGTGATCACTGGTGACATTGTACAAAGGCACTCTGCATATAGTGTATAGTGTCATTGAACAGGTAACACACTGACTCACCAGTGACGTCTCTAGGTAAAATCCTTCATCTTTGCTTTTCATCTTTCATCCAGCACAGATCGCCATCACGTCTTGTAGCCAGGGCTTGTTTCTTCAGGAAATAACACAGTTATCTAGAGCTCCACTTGCAGAACACATTACTTAATTTTTTTCCAACTTCTACACTATACCAGATGAAGAAAAAAGGTGACATAGTGTCACTCTGCACAGTAACAGAACCTCCCCCCATTTAAAACAGTATCCTCAAAAAAATAAAATAAATACATCACTGCAGTAATAATATCCCTTAATTAGCCCCTATGGTAATAATATCCCCCATCCTGGCTCCAGCCATATTTTCTCTCATCCTGCCCTCATGAGTATCCATTCTGCCCCCACATGATCTCCAGATCCTGCCCCATCTGTCTACATCGTATCCATCCTTCCCCCATGATCTTGCACCATGTCTCCCATCCTGCCCCCTCCAGTGTCTCACTGTCACATTCTGCCCCCTCCTGTGTCTCACTGTCACATTCTGCCCCCTTCTGTGTCTTGCTGTCACATTCTGCCCCTGTGCCTCACATTCTGCCCCTCCTCTGTTTCACTGTCACATTCTGTCCCCTGTGTCTCACTGTCACATTCTGCACCCTCATGTGTCTCACTGTCACATTTTGCCCCTCCTGTGTCTTACTGTCACATTATACCCCCATGTCCATTCTGACCCCATGTCTCACATTCTGCCCCCATGGTCATTCCGCCCCGTGTCTCGCATTCTGCCCCCTCCTGTGTCTCACTGTCACATTCTGCCCCCTCCTGTGTCTCACTGTCATATTCTGCCCCCTCCTGTGTCTCACTGTCACATTCTGCCCCATGTCTCATATTATGCCCCCTCCTGTGTCTCACTGTCACATTCTGCCCCCTCCTGTGTCTCACTGTCACATTCTGCCCTCATGTCTCACATTCTGCCCCCTCCTGCGTCTCTCTGTCACATTCTGCCCCCATCCTGTGTCTCAATGTCACATTCTGCCCCCTTCTGTGTCTTACTGTCACATTCTGCCCCCATGTCTGCATTCTACCCCCATGTCCTGCATTCTGCCCTCATGTCTCACATTCTGCACCCATGTCCATTCTGTCCCCATGTATTGCATTCTGCCCCCATGTATTGCATTCTGCCCCCTCCTGTGTCTCACTGTCATATTCTGCCCCCTCCTGTGTCTTACTGTCACATTCTGCCCCCATGTCTTGCACTCTGCCCCATGTCTCACATTCTGCCCCCTCCAGTGTCTCACTGTCACATTCTGCCCCATGTCTTGCATTCTGCCCCCATGTCTTGCATTCTGCCCCCATGTCTTGTATTCTGCCCCCACGTCTTGTATTCTGCTCCCACGTTCTGCATTCTGCTCCCATGTCCATTCTGCCCCGTGTCTCACATTCTGCCCCCATGTCTTGTATTCTGCTCTCACGTTCTGCATTCCGTTCCCATGTCCATTCTGCCCCATGTCTCACATTCTGCCCCCATGTCTCGCATTCTGCCCCATCATGTCTGCATTCTGCACCCATGTCTTGTATTCTGCCCCATGTCTTGTACTCTGCCCCCATGTCTTGCATTCTGCCCCATGTCTGCATTCTGCCCCCATGTCTTGTATTCTGCCCCCATGTCTCACATTCTGCCCCCATGTCTTGCATTCTGCCCCATGTCTGCATTCTGCCCCCATGTCTCGCATTCTGCCCCATGTCTAACATTCTGCCCCCTTGTCTGCATTCTGCCCCATGTCTCGCATTCTGCCCCTTGTCTGCATTCTGCTCCCATGTCTTGCATTCTACCCCATGTCTTGCATTTTGCCCCCATGTCTTGCATTTTGCCCCGTGTCTACATATTTGCCCCTGTGTGTCTCCAATCCTGCCCCCTGTCTCCATATTTGCCCCTGTGTGTCTCCAATCCTGCCCCTGTGTGTCTGCAATCCTGCCCCCTGTCTCCGTATTTGCCCTTGTATGTCTCCGATCCTGCCCCGTGTCTACATTCTGCCAGGAAACATATTGCCCCTTTCAATAATAAAATAAAAACTTTGTTCTTACCTGACCTCGCTCCTGCGGTGAAGATGGAGCTGCTGTTGTGTGAGCTGAAATGACCTGTGGTGACATCATCGTCATGTGATCAGGGGGCGGAGCTGATCAATGCTGAAGGCCTGTGATAATGACGACGTTAACACAGGTCCTTCAGCACTTCTCTAACTTTTGGATGTCGGGCGCTGTGGTGGTTCTGCTGATGTGTGCGCTGCAGGCCCGGCTGCAGCGCACACTTGGGGCCCGACCGCAGCGCACACTTGGGGCTCACCCGGCGCCCCTATGACGCACAGCACTTGGGGCCCGATGACTGGCAGCACAGGAGCGGGGCTCCTGATCTGCAGGCCCCCTTCTGTTCTGCTGTTCACCGGGCCCCATACAGCAGTAAGGGCTGTCATGCCCTGATGGCGGCCCTGCTTGCGCTCACATGACCACCTGCTCTTGCCGGCGACACCTGATAGCAATGGCCGCATGCCATGCACATGCTGTAAGGATTCTGAAGTCTACAGTCACAAGAGTGATTACAGTCTTTCATCAGAAGACTGGACAACCCCTTTAACAATGGGAAAAGAGATACTAGGAGTTGTTTTGTACTGATGGTAGTTCTGGTGATGTAGTCATGTACTAACGGTGGTTCTGATTATGTATCCGTGTACTGATGGTGGTTGTAGTAAGGTAGTCATATACTGATGGTGGGTCTAGTGATTTAGCTCAGCAAAGATCATGGTTCTGGTGATGTATGCATGTACTGATGGTGGTGGTAGTGATGTATTCATGTACTAATTGATGGTTCTGGTGCTGTATTCTCTCATTAAAGATAAAGAAGAAAAAAAATTGGTACAGCCAAACCAGTAAAAGATTTGGATATCAAAATTGTCAAAATATAAAACTATTTAGCCCTTACGGTAATGAGAAAAACATAAGCATTACAAACCAAACATTTTTTTTTTAGCAAAATAAAGAATTCAGGAAAGTTTAGTCCAGCTGTAATGACACTGATCTGTAGAATCATGTCCATGGGTCTCCTTTATCAAATAATGAATAACTTAAAATCAAATATAAAAAAAACTATGATTTAATTGCATTTGTTTACTTCAGATTTATATTGTACTGCAGGGACAAGAGCAATTTCAATTTTCTCCATAGTTAGCAAAAAAGCTAGAATTGGCCCTGGCTGCAGTCACTACTCTGCTGTTACTTAATGTCTTATACTCTAGTCACATCCAGAGCTGCAGTAACCATTCTTCTGCTGTATCAAATTTTATTCTTCTATCACACCCAGAGCTGCAGTCATTTTTCTGTATTAAATCTTGTTTTATACTCTAGTTATATCCAGAGCTGCATTCACTATTCTGCTGTTACAGCATGTTTTAAATTCTAGCCCAGACCTGGTCAAAGTGTGACCTATGGGCCACATCAGGCTATTTGGTTGTTTCTATCTGGCACATGGAGCGGGACAGCCCAAGGGCAAGAACCTGTGCCATCCCACACCACATGGCCTACCCCTGCCTGGCATTTCAATTTCCCAAGGATGCAGATAGCCATGTGTATACAGTTTGACATTCCATGCAGTATGATTGCCCATAGCTCCCATACAAAGTCTGATGCCACATAGCCCCTATATACAGTATGATGACCCATAGCTCTGACCTAGTATGGTACCCCATAGCCTCTATACATGGTATACTTTCCTTTAGCCCATATACAAATTATGACGCACCATATCCTCACTTTTCATAGTATGAGGTCCCAAAGCCTCTATGCCGAGTATGATGGCCTCCACAGTATACTCCTCCATATAATGCCACCACAGCTCCCTCAACTCCCAGGATATCCAAAAAGCTTATACTCACCCAGCCTTGGTTCAATGTCCACTGCAGCCTCCATTTCCTCTTCCAGCTTGTATAATAATGAGCAGAAGCTGCCCGTGCCTGTCAGTGTAACTGGTGGAGCAAGGAGAAGATGGCTTTCTGCTCCTCAACAGGGTTTAACAGTATCAGTGTCCAAAGGATACTATTAAAAGTGTTGCATACTAATGCCATCCACTGACCATTTGGCATTTGCCAGAATTTCCACTCCAGCCCCGCTGCATCGCATTAGAATAACTTCTATGCCAGTCTGTCATTTATCAGAGTCATTAACCCCTTTATGACCTATGACGTGCCGTGTCCGTCATAGGTCACCCGCCCCTCTTTGTTGCAGTCTCCAGAGCCTGATCTCATCAGCTGTCATGTGCCCCTAACAGCAGTGGGTAGAATCGCGATCCACCCACGGCTGTTAACTAGTTAAATGCTGCTGTTAATCTCGGCATTTAACTCACACAAACGGGATGCGTGTCTCAGCTCTGCCCATCTGCGCCCGTGTAACATGACCGTGGGTCGCCGATGGGGTTGTCATTGCTGAGCTGCTATGATCATTTTTGTTACACATTGCAGTTCTGCAGCCCTGCTATGTGTAACAGAAGCTATCAGATGATCGCAGCTTCTAGTCTACCACGGAGACTATTGGAACAAGTAAAAAAAAAAAATTTTAAACATTAAAAAATTGTTAAAAGTGTAAAAATTCAAATCACCCCCATTTGGCCCATTCAAAGTAAAATAAAAAATACACATATTTGGTATCGCATCATTCAGAATCACCTAATGTATCAAGATATAAAAAGAATTAATCCGAACTGTAAACGGTATAACGAGAAAACAATCTAAAGGCCAGAATTAAGTTTTTTAGTCGCTGCAACATTGCAATAAAATACAATAACGGGTGATCAAAACATCATATCTACCCCAAATAGTGTTCATAAAGACATCAGGTCGGCACGCAAAACATATGCACTCTCCCAGCTCCAGATCCTGGGAAAAAGGAGATGCTACGGGTCTTGTAAAATGGCGCCATTTCTAAAGAAATTTGACAAACTTTGGATTTTTTTTCACCACTTAAATAAATAATAACCTTTACATGTTTGGTATCTACGAACTTGTAATCACCTGGGGAATGATAGTGGCAGTTTTCCTGAAGATAGTAAAAAAAATCCAAAACACTATTGTGGAATTGCCCTTTTTTGCCATTTCACGGCACTTAGAATTTTTTTCCCCATTTTCCAGTGTACAGTCTGGTAAAAGCAATGGTGTTGTTCAAAAGTAAAATTCGTCTCGCAAAAAAAACAAGCCGTCACGTGTCCGTAGTGATGGAAAAATAACAAAAGTTATGGATCTGAGAAGAAGGGGAGCGAAAAATGGAAACAAAAAATCGGAAATATCCTTGGTCTTTAAGGGGTTAATATGCATGTGTTTAGGGTTTATTAGTGAATCGCTAATTACTGGAATAACTTACTTTGACTTGTCATTGCTTCATGACTGTGAATTTGTCACAAGAGCACAATTAACATTCACTCGACTTGATACCTTCAGAAAATCTGCAAGAACGGACTTATGATTGACTGGGCAGCCGTCATAGTTATTCACAGTAGACGTAGAGTAAAGTGCTTCATAGATACTGGTGGAGATCTTTGGCCTTTGAGTTGAGGTCAGACGTCAGTTCTTAAAATATTTCTTAAAAATTGTCATTAAGTCCGATATCTGTGCACTTGAATCTGATTGTAAATCCCAAGAAGAAAGATTGGCTGAGAGATAATGGACCACTGACTGAGTTTAGACTAACGTGATCTGCCACTTTACCTAGAAAAACAGTCGTCTAGAAATGTGCTGGATCAAATTTTTTTGGTTCTGCTGCCATCAAAACTGCAGCAATTCAGTGTGGCATAAATGTGAAAAAGTGATGACATTGTAGTGCAGGAATATTGGAGATGCCGACACTATAGCTACTCGCAATTGCCACAGATTAGATAAAAGCCTCAAGGAAGGACTGCTCTTCATATGTCCATCCACAGGTATCAGAGGAGCAGGGTGTGCAAAGATAACCTTCCCCGCACCGTTATTACACTTACGTCAGTCTGCAGGAAGGGGTCATACATCCGGTATCTGAGGAACTAGGGTGCACCAAGAAAGCATTCTCCCACCATTATTCCACCCTATAAATGTTCAATAAGGGGTCATCCATCCACAGGAATCAGCGGAGTTAGAGAGTGCCGAGAAAACAATACCCTATCATTATTCTAACCTACTAGCTTGCAGGAATAGGTCATCTATCCACAGGAATCTGAGGAGCTAGGGTGCAATAATAAAACATTCCCCCACCATTACTCCATCATACCAGCCTTCAGCAAGGGTTCATCCTTCAACGGGTATCGTAGGAGATGCAGGGAGCCAAGACAACATTCTCCACAACATTACTCCACCTGCATGGCAGAAAGGGTTCATCAATCCAAAGGTATCAGGGGTCACAATGTGCCAAGAAAACATTCCATCACCATCACTCTCAAGCAGCCTGAATTGGTGAAGCAGAAATACATATAGATTCATCTGTCCTGATTAGAGTTGAGCAAAACGGGTCGGTCGTATTCAAAAGTCGGCGACTTTCGCTGAAGTCGGGTTTCATGAAATGAAACCCGACCATAACATGAGGTCGGCCACGAGTTCGGCGACCAGAGCGCCAAAGTCGTGTTTCAAAAGATGCTTCCAGCGCCCTTTTTCAGCCAATGATGGAGGACGCACACTGTGGGCAACGCGATGACATAGGCATCGGTCACCACCATCTTTGAGAAGGGCATGCAAGTGATTGGCTGGCTTTGTGTGGCATCACAGAGGCTATAAAAGGGCGTGCACACCGACCACCATCTTACTTCTGCCGATCTTAGCATTAGGGAGAGGTTGCAGCTGCTGATTCTGAATAAGGGAGAGCGTTAGGCAGGGAAGAAGAACCAAAAAACTGCTTCTGCTGTTAGCGATTTTCACTTACAACACAACACTTTGTGTGCAGTGACAGGGGAGGCTCTAATTTTGTGCATCAGCTCTGTTGGTTATTAGGCTGCCTTATAAGGCTCCCTGATAGCTGCATTGCTGTTTGCACACTGCTGTGCAAACTGCTATTTTAAAAGCAAAAATACTTTTTTTCCTCCTTTCTGCACAGTTACCAAGCGTTCATTTTTCCACCCTTTTGTGTGTGCAGCAGTCCTGCTTATTAGGCTGCCTGCGTCCATACTTGGACTGAGAGCATCATTGTCAGCGTCCTCAAATCTCTAGTGACATCCAAATTCTCACTAATCCTATAGACACCCTCCACCTTGTCATACACCATCCAATTTCAGCCTGTTACATTGAGGTGTATTCTCTCCTGGGCCTAAGACAATAGTTCAGTGTCCTCAAATCTATAGTGAGATTCCAATTCTCACCAATCCTATAGACACCCTCCACCTTGTCATACACCATCCAATTTCAGCCTGTTACATTGAGGTGTATTCTCTCCTGGGCCTAAGACAATAGTTCAGTGTCCTCAAATCTATAGTGAGATTCCAATTCTCACCAATCCTATAGACACCCTCCACCTTGTCATACACCATCCAATTTCAGCCTGTTACATTGAGGTGTAATCTCTCCTGGGCCTGAGACAATAGTTCAGCGTCATCAAATCTATAGTGAGATACAAATTCTCACCAATCCTATAGACACCCTCGACCTTGTCATACACCATCCAATTTCAGCCTGTTACATTGAGGTGTAATCTCTCCTGGGCCTGAGACAATAGTTCAGCGTCCTCAAATCTATAGTGAGATTCAAATTCTCACCATTCCTATAGACACCCTCCACCTTGTCATACACCATCCAATTTCAGCCTGTTAAATTGAGGTGTAATCTCTCCTGGGCCTGAGACAATAGTTCAGCGTTCTCAAATCTATAGTGAGATTCCAATTCTCACCAATCCTATAGACACCCTCCACCTTGTCATACACCATCCAATTTCAGCCTGTTACATTGAGGTGTAATCTCTCCTGGGCCTGAGACAATAGTTCAGCGTCCTTAAATCTATAGTGAGATTCAAATTCTCACCAATCCTATAGATACCATATAGCTGGTGGTATTTTGGGTTCATTTTCACAAAAATGAGAAAGTATGGGGGAAGACACCATGGAAGTGGGCAGGGGTTGCCAGCTGGTCCCGATGGTGGTGGTGGTGGTGTTGCATCTGTTGGTAGTGGCAAAAGCACAATAGCACCTAAGGCAGGAGGTGTTGAGCCTGCGTCATCGTCTGGCTCCACAAGGCCTCGAAGGCTCTCTTTTCTGGGATTTGGTAAACCGCTTTTAAAGCCGGAGCTTCAAGAACAAGTTTTGGCTTACATTGCTGACACAGCCTCCAGCTCTCTCACCTCCTCTTCTGAAGTTTCAAAAAATAAAAGCACTGAGTCGTCATTGGAGGCTCCTCGTCAGGAACAACACCTATCCTTGTGTCCTTCACCCCTAACAAAAGTGAAGAATATGACAGGCCACACTACCTATTACTCCATGGAGCTCTTTTCACATGCCATACCTGGGATAGCAAGTCAAATCGTGAATTCCCCAGTCAAAGATGAATCTGACATGGAGTGCACTGATGCACAGCCACTGCTAGATTTTTCTGCTGGTACATTCACTCAGAGCACGACCTTGTCCTCGCAGTGCACTGAGGCAGAATCAGACCCTGATGAAACTCCAGTGCCCCTTCCCGCATAATATACCACCTTACACGGTGAAACAGAGGAAGGTGCACATGAAATTGAAGAGGAGGTGATGGATGACCCAGTTGTTGACCCAGATTGGCATCCATTGGGGGAAGAGGGTGCCGCTGCCTACAGCTCAGAAGAGGAGGAGGAGGATTTGCAGCAGGCAACGACATCGCAACAGCTGTTATCTGGCATGACCGTAGCAGTCCAAAAACATGTTACAAAAACCAAAAGAGTTGCAGGACAGCTTGGCCAGACGGTCAAATTAGAACAGCGTGCAAGGTCTCAAAATGTCTTCCATAGTAGGAAGAGTGCAGTGTGGCATTTTTTGAACAAAATCTTAATGATCAGGCAAAAGTTATCTGTAAGAAGAGCACAAAGACCTTTAGCCGAGGGAAAAATCTGAGAAATTTGAATACAAGTTGCATGATTAGACATTTAACCACCATGCACTTGCAAACGTGGACGGACTACCAAACCTCATGTACCACATGTGCACCTGTTCCGAATAAAGGTAGTCAGCAATGCTACATCGCTTCCCCCACTGTAAGTCCACCGGTTAGCACACCACCAGCAGCAAATGTCGAGATGTCGTCGCAAGGGCAAAAGCAGTCATGGAATCACAATGTTATTGCTATGAAAGACTGAATCTAGGCCATCAGCAACACCACCAACACCATCACCATCACCAACCCTCTCTCAGTTCGCCATGTCAACCGCTAGTTCCACCATATGCAGCTCTCAAGTCCAGCTCACCCTAAAAGAGACTCTCAGTAGGACAAGAAAGTACTCATCCTCTCATCCGCGTCACTTTGAACGCCCACATTGCCAAACTAATCTCGTTAGAGATGATGCCCTACCGGTTGGTAGAAAGCAAAGCTTTCCGCGACCTCATGGCCTACGCAGTACCACGCTATGACCTACCCAGTCGGCACTTTTTTTCACAAAAAGCCATCCCAGCCCTCCACGTGCATGTGAAAGACCGCATTGTCCATGCACTCAAGCAATCAGTGAGTGGAAAGGTGCACCTCACAACAGATGCATGGTCCAGTAGGCATGGCCAAGGCCGTTATGTGTCCATCACTGCGCACTGGGTTAATGTGGTGGATGCAGGGTCCACAGGGGACAGCGGCAGTGGGACAGTGCTGCCTAGCCCACGGTATAGGAAACAGTTGGCTGTAGGCGTTCGACCCTCCTTCTCCTTCAGAAGCGAAAGCTCGTCCACAGAGCGCAGTCGCACGAGCACTCCATCCGCAGCTGCCAGTGTTGCACACGAGTTGTCCCACTATAGAACAGCTAGTGGTAAGCGTCAGCAGGCTGTGATGAAGATGATGTGTTTGGGCGACAACAGACACACCGCGGAGGTACTGGCCGACTACTTGCAGCGACAAACTGAGTCATGGCTAGGCAGTCTACATCTTGAGACAGGCAAGGTAGTTAGTGATAACGGACGGAATTTTGTGGCAGCCATAGCCCTTTCAAAACTCAGACACATACCATGCCTGGCTCACACCTTGAACCTGGTGGTGCAGTGCTTCCTCAATAATTATCCGGAGTTAACACCCCTGCTCCATAAGGTGCGAAGACTGTGCTCGCACATCCGCCGGTCACCCCTACACTCCAGTCGTATGCAGAAGCTGCAGCGATTGCTCCACCTTCCCAAGCACCGCCTAATTATCGACGTTGCAACAAGGTGGAACTCCACCCTGCACATGGTTCAGAGGCTGTGCAAACAGAGGCAGGCTGTAATTCATTTGTGGGAGGATACACGGGCAGACAGTTTGCAGGCAAACATGGAGTTGTCCGGTGTGCAGTGGTCGAAGCTGAAAGACCTCTGTAAAGTCCTTCAGTGTTTTGAGGAATGCACATGGCTGGTAAGCGCAGACGACGCCATCATAAGCATGAGCATCCCACTTATGCATCTGCTCATGCAAACTTTGACGCACATTAAGGAGCAGGCATCTGCAGCCGAGGAGGAAGAGGGAAGCCTTGATGACAGTCAGCCATTGTCTGCTCAGGGAAGTCTCATGGACGAGGTGGAGGAAGAAGAGGAGGAGGAGGAGGATTATGGGGATAATTATTTTGGGGAGGATGCTTCTCAGGGGGCAAGTGAAAATGTTGGCGTGGCAAGGTCAGATACAGGGTTTGTGCATGACTGGAGGGATGTGGATTTGCCAGAAAGTGCTCCTCCACCCAGCACTCGCAGTGCATCATTGACACCTGGAACATTGGCCCACATGTCAGATTATGCCTTGCAGATCCTAAAAAGGGACCACCGCATTGCCAAAATGATGAACGATGACGACTACTGGTTGGCCAGCATCCTGGATCCACGCTATAAAGGCAAATTCCAAAACATCATGCCACAGGAGAACCTAGAGCTAATATTGGCTAACAAACAAGCAACTCTGGTTAACCGCTTGGTGGGGCATTCCCAGCACACAGCGACGGTGATGTTTTTCCAACGAGCCGTAGGAGGCAACATGGAAGAGGTGTTCGTGGTGCACACAGCCAAAGTGGCGTTGGACACAGGGGTTTCATGACCATGGTGTGGACTGACTTTTCAAGTACCGCTCACACGACTGGTTATACTGCATCGATCGAAAGTGACAGGAGACAGCAGTTGTCAACTATGGTAACAAACTACTTCTCGTCCCATATCGATGTTCTCCCTCACCGGTCATTCCCCTTTGACTATTGGGCCTGTAAACTTGAAACCTGGCCTGAATTGTCACAATATGTCTTACAGGAGCTCGCTTGTCCTGCTGCTAGTTTGTTATCTGAACGAGTCTTCAGTGCTGCTGGATCAATCCTGACAGAAAAAAGGACCCGTCTGTCGACCCAAAATGTTGATGATCTAACCTTCATTAAAATGAACCATGCATGGGTGTTAGGGTTCTAAGTGGGAACCCGAGAGTGGACCCTCTGGGTCGTGGCTCCAGAGCCCCCGAGGGCGAGCGGACCAGGTGATGGCCACCCCCTATACAGGGAGTGTTAGGGGCAGGCCCAAGGGGGGTGAGACCACGACAGCCGGAACCAAAGGGACGACCCAGGGAGTGTACAGAGGGAAAGGCCAAAGGATGCTGACTAGAGTAGACCCGGAGTAGGAGGGAACAGACTGAGGGAACCAGGACCGATCAGGACGGAGCCGGAGCAGAGGTGCTGGAATGGAAGAAGGAAGGAAGGAAGATTAGGAGGGACTGGCCTAGGGGTACAGACAGGGCCCTAGCTAAGGGGCTAACGAAGACAGCAGCAGGGGAGGACCAGGCAAGGGACAGGCACGGAAACAGGAAGGAAGACAGCAGAGGGAACTGAGCAGAGATCCCAGACGGGGCTACGGAGCGGTGAGCAGAGCGCAGACTAGGAGAGTGGAGGGACCTGAGAGTCGGGGGCGACGCTGCGCAGGAACGCTAAGCGCCACAGAGCAAGACAAACAGGCGTCTTACCACTCAAGACGCCAGACAGAAATACCCGGTGGGCGCCGCCATGTTGGGGCGGAGCCACCGGGTCACGTGCTCCCAGGATGCCCCGCGGTCAGAAACGAGCGAGTGCGCATGTGCGTGCCTCTGACGCGCCGTGACCCTGCAAAGCCAGACAGGGCACGGCGCGAGGATGGAGGAGGGGTGCACCGGGAGGAGGAGGACCCCAGGTGAGCGTCGGGGCGCGTAATAATGGGTTTCAAAGGATTTTGTCCCACCCTCCCCTGCTGTCACGTAGGTTGCCAGAAAAATGGCTTGCTTTTGTCCTCTTCTTCCACGAACTTCTCCAATTACTCCATTTGCAGCTGCTGAATATCCAACATCAACATATGCCATTTTTTCCACCTCCCTAACTGGGCTGCCTCCTCCCACAGGGCCGGGGTCACCACGAGGCGCACGCACCCATGCGAGTGCCATTGCCCTGGACAGGTGGGTGGGCACACTCTTTGGCAAAGGCACTGGCACAAGGTCCCTCATAGTAGAATCAAGTGTCTCTGACGGTGGGGGTGCACACCCGCCGTCAGACACACCGGCGTACTATGAGGGGCCCTGTGCCAGTACTGCCGCCCATGAGTGGGCCCCCCCTGCTTGCTCAGGGCACCAGCACTTGACTTACCTCTCCCTGCTCCACTACTGTGTAGTCTGGCCTGTTAAATACTGCACTGGGACTGCCAATACAAATTTGGTGAAATGATAGATGATGATTAAGAGGTAGGTATGCACTGTCCTGCTGGGCTCTATCTTCAGATAATCAATGGCTTCCATTTGTTATGGACGTCGACTCACAATGAGATGCAGTGGTGGTTTATCATCAGCTTTCACGGTTTTCCGACTCACAGACGTGTGACATTCCTGCCCACATTTTTAAATGTGTCCTCTCATGCCAATCCAATAGAATCGCCTACGGCCTGTGGCTTGTGTCTTTTGCACTCCAAAGTTACCTGACAGATCATGATAGGCAGTGAGGGCGATGTCTACATCTGTCCCTGTGATCACAATTTGATGGAGATGAGTAACGGTGATGGGTTCCACGTTACTGCGATACAGCAAACCTTTCTTCACAAGAACTGTTTTCACTGTCTCCACACACAAAGTAATTGAGGGTCAGCGTCGCCTCTGAGAATTCTCCCGGGAGTTTTTACCGTGATTACTAGTAATTCCAAAATTTCTGCAATCAGTCGACTTTCCGTCTGTACTTGTATCCATCTCGTTTCCTCTTGCGTAGAGTCTGGACTGTCTTACTGAGACTGAAATATATATGAAGATTGAAAAATACCCCAACAGTGTATACTTGTAATTACCAAAAGAAGAAGCAGTCAAAAATCCATAAAACTATAATGTTTATTGAAAATAGTAATAAAACATTAATAAATATGGACACACAGTATTTGGAAAGGGAAAAGGAACAGCATATAGATGAACACAATGGTCATGAAGGGCCAACGAGGCTGCAGACACCCCGTCAGGATAATAGAATGCAGAGCTAGATAATATAGCTAATAAAAGTCAAGGGGATATAAAAACTATATAGTATAACAAATCATATAGCAAGTGCTGCTATCCTTCATAGGAAATATTCCCTGACAAAGTGCAAAACGCACAAATAGAATTGGTGCATAATAAGCATCATAGCGATGGCATGAAAAGACTGCATTGCTATACCTGAGATACGGGGGGAGGCAGCAGGGTCGGTCCTTATACTATATAGTTTTTATATCCCCTTGACTTTTATTAGCTATATTATCTAGCTCTGCATTCTATTATCCTGACGGGGTGTCTGCAGCCTCGTTGGCCCTTCATGACCATTGTGTTCATCTATATGCTGTTCCTTTTCCCTTTCCAAATACTGTGTGTCCATATTTATTAATGTTTTATTACTATTTTCAATAAACATTATAGTTTTATGGATTTTTGACTGCTTCTTCTTTTGGTAATTTCTAGTAAATGTGCAGTTGTCCTGCATTTGTCCTGCCTCAATTATGTGGATCATGATATATGATTTATATTATTGATCTTCTTTTATGGCCATTATATATCGTTGATATTTGGCCTCCACATATAATATGTCTATTACCCTTTTATTACAGTGTATACTTGTGTACGCTTCGAATACATAACCCTTTTTACTTTTGTCTAAACCATACTGAGGCTGTGAGTGTCTTTGTCGGACTCCGGAAATATACACGCAGATTTTTAATGTTTAAACTATTCTATATATACCTGCTATCCAGTGATACTGTACCCTTTCTCAACTTTGTACAATCACGTCAAATCCATACTGGGCCTGAGACCCTCTGAGTCTGCCTCCTGATATATAGACATAGGTTTTTAATGTTTAAACTATGCTATATATACCTGTTATCCGGTGATACTGTACCCTTTCTCAAAGTAAATGAGGGTCAGCATCACCTCTGAGAATTCTCCCGGAAGTTTTTACAATGATTAGTAATTCTAAAATTTCTGCAATCAGTTGACTTTCCGTCTATACTTGTATCCATCTCGTTTCCTCTTGCGGAGAGTCTGGACTCTCTTTCTGAGACTGAAATATATATGAAGATTGAAAAATACCCCAACAGTGTATACTGGTGTACTGTTATGAATGGGTCGCCGAGGAAAAAAAAACAACACAAGCTAAGCCTCAGAAAACCAGAGAGGTTGGTAACTATGCAGACTGCAGATCCCTGATTCTAACTCACAACTAGCAGCAGTCGTGGAAGGTTCCTACATTGGTCCTAGACGCCTGGTCACAACCGGAGAGCTAAATAAGCCTAAAGCAGGAAAAGAGGAAAACTAACTGCCCCAGAGCAGACCCCAAAGGAAAGACAGCCCCCACATGTATTGACGGTGTTACAAGATGAAAACACATACAAAGGCAGGAAAATAAGCTGAGCAAACGATGGGGCCAAACTAACTAGAAAGGACAGGAAAGGAAAGACACTGTCTGCAATCTGCCAAACACCCGACCAAAGATAATGTCCAACACATCCGATAGCAAAATTAACCCTGAAGTCATTAGACTTCTCCCACTATATCAGCACTCTGAAATATTCTGAGACAGAGCAAAAAGAGGCCAATCTAATAAGGGACAAAAAAAAGCAAATTGGCAAATACAGATAAATAAGAGTGGAAATTCAGCACAGCCCAGCCGGGCTGACTGACCCCACAAAAAACTGAATTGACCAACAAGAGCAAGTGTGAACATTAGCAAAAACAAACTTAACTTGAGAAGACTGGAACAGAGCTGAGTCCAAGACCTGAGAAGCAGACTGAATCACCAGCACCAGGATTGGGCATCGGCTGTCTTATATCCAGTCTGATACTCCAGAGATCCAATCGTTATCCTTCCTCACCAGGTGGCAAATCACTACCAATTAAACCAAGCTCACTACCTCCTGTCACCACCAGAGGGAGAACGGAAGGAGAACTCTCAACTGGTGGGGTGTACGGTGTGGAGCAGAGCCGGGTCTGTATGAGGTGTACAGAGAGGAGCCGCGTGTGTACGAGGTGTACGAAGCAGAGCCGGAGGTGTACGGAGCGGATGTGTGTACAAGGTCTACGGAGCGGAGCAGTGTGTGTATGAGGTGTACGGAGCAGAGCCGGAGGTTTACGGAGCGAAGGTATGTACAAGGTCTACGGAGCGGAGCCGTGTGTGTACGAGGTGTACGGAGCGGAGCAGAGCCGGGTGTGTACGAAGCGGAGCCGGAGGTGTACGGAGCGAAGGTATGTACAAGGTCTACGGAGTGGAGCCGTGTGTGTGCGAGGTGTGCGGGGTGGAGCAGAGCCGGGTGTGTATGGGGTGTACAGAGCGGAGCCGCGTGTGTACGAGGTTTACGAAGCAGAGCCGGAGGTGTACGAGGTGTACGGAGCGGAGGTGTGTGCAAGGTCTACGGAGTGGAGCAGTGTGTGTATAAGGTGTACGGAGCGGAGCCGGAGGTGTATGGAGCGGAGGTATGCACAAGGTCTACGGAGCGGAACCATGTGTGTACGAGGTGTACGGAGCGGAGCCGGATGTGTGCGAGGTGTACGGAGTGGAGCAGAGCCGGGTGTGTACGAAGCGGAGCCGGAGGTGTGTACAAAGTCTACGGAGCGGAGCCTTGTGTGTACAAGGTGTATGGAATGGAGCCCTGTGTATACAAAGTGTACGGATCTGAGCCTTGTGTTTACGGAGCGGAGCAGATCCGGATGTTTACAGAATGAAGCCGTGTGTGTGCGGGGTGTACGGAGCGGAGCTGCTTGTGTATGGAGCGGATTCGCGTGTGTACGAGGTGTATGGAGCAAAGTCGCATGTGTTCAAGGTTTACGGAGTGGAGCCATGTGTGTACAAGGTGTACAGAGCGTGGCCACGTGTGTACAAGGCGTACGGAGCAGAGTCGCATGTGTACGAGTTTTACGGAGCGGAGCCAACTCGCACGTGACGTTCTACCGAAAGTGACGTGCTGGAAGCTGACCGGAAATGAGGTAATTTCGGGAGGAGATTGTGACGGAACCATGGAGGCACGTCAGAGAATGCTTCAGATCACCGTGTCCTCCTCCGACAGCGTGGACAGAGGGATTGCCTTGGAATCGGGGATGCCGGCCATGTGAACGGATCATGATATGTCCTGCATCGGGAGGCTCAGGTGGGTATTACATTGGGAGCCGGGCTGCTATAGTATCTTTATACAATACTAGCTGAAGAGCCCGGCGCTGCCCGGGCATAGTAACTAACTGTGGTTAGTTATAGTAAATTATAATTATCCTCCATCCCATAGTCCCCTGCCCATATACCCATCATACATATCCTCCATCCCATAGTCGAGTGCCCACATACCCATCACATGTCCTCCATCCCATAGTCCCATGCCCATACACCCATCATACATATCCTCCATCCCATAGTCCCGTGCCCATATACCCATCATATATATCCTCCATCCCATAGTCCCGTGCCCATATACCCATCATACATATCCTCCATCCCAGAGTCCCGTGCCCATATACCCATCACACATCCTCCATCCCATAGTCCCATGCCCATATACCCATCATACATATTCTCCATCCCATAGTCCCATGCCCATATACCCATCATACATATTCACAATCCCATTGTCGAGTGCCCATATACCCGTCATTCATATCCTCCATCACAAAGTCCAGTGCCCATATACCCATCACACATCCTCCATCCCATAGTCCCATGCCCATATACCCATCATACATATTCGCCATCCCATAGTCGAGTTCCCATATACCCATCACACATCCTTCATCTCATAGTCCCATGCCCATATACCCATCACACATCCTCCATCCCATAGTCCCGTGCCCATATACCCATCATACATATCCGCCATCCCATAGTCCCGTGCCCATATACCCATCATACATATCCTCCATCCCATAATCCAGTGCCCATATACCCGTCATACATATCCTCCATCCCATAGTCCAGTGCCCATATACCCATCACACATCCTCCATCCCATAGTCAACCATTATGACATCATAATGAGCAGCGGCGGGGCTTGCAACCTATGATGACATCAGCGTCACCATGGCAACCATTGTGACATCATAATGAGGGGTGGGGCTTGATACACACACACTGTTTCCCCAGTAGGCAAATAGGGGCATTATGACATCATAATGAGGGGCGGGGCTTGACGCGCACACACTTTTTCCCCCAGTATGTAGATAGGGGCAAAATTGTTTGGTGAATTGGAACGCGCGGGGTTAGAATTTCGCCTCACAACATAGCTTCTTATGACCCCGCTCTCGGGGTCCAGACGTGTGACTGTGCCAAATTTTGTGGCTGTAGCTGCGACAGTTCGGATGCCTATCCCGGACATACACACATACATACACACATACATACACACTTTGAGCTTTATATATTAGATTTCTTTATCTCTCTGTTTCTTTCTCTCTCTGTTCTTTCCTTCTTTCTCTCTCTAATCTTTCTTTTTTCTTTCTCTCTCTCTGTTCTTTCTTTCTTTTCCTCAGTACCAGCCACTGTGCCAAAAATGGCTGATGTATATACACTATACACTGTATATACATCAGCCTCGAGTCAGCACCTATCTATACATAAGCCTCAGCAACAGCATATACGTAAGCCTCAGCACCAGTATATACAGTTAGGTCCATATATATTTGGACAGAGACAACATTTTCCTAATTTTGGTTCTAGAGTCTAGACATTACCACAATGAATTTTAAACAAAACAATTCAGATCCAGTTGAAGTTCAAACTTTCAGCTTTCATTTGAGGGTATCCACATTAAAATTAGATGAAGGGTTTAGGAGTTTCAGCTCCTTAACATGTGCCACCCTGTTTTTAAAGGGACCAAAAGTAATTGGACAATTGACTCCAAGGCAATTTCATGGACAGGTGTGGGCAATCCCTTTGTTATGTCATTCTCAATTAAGCAGATAAAAGGCCTGGAGTTGATCTGAGGTGTGGTGCTTGCATTTGGGAGGTTTTGCTGTGAAGGAAACAGTCGGTCAAAGGAGCTCTCCATGCAGGTGAAACAAGCTACCCTTAAGCTGCAAAAACAGAAAAATCCCATCCAAGAAATTGCTACAACATTAGGAGTGGCAAAATCTACAGTTTGGTACATCCTGAGAAAGAAAGAAAGCACTGGTGAACTCATCAATGCAAAAAGACCTGGGCGCCCACGGAAGACAACAGTGGTGGATGATCGCAGAATAATCTCCATGGTGAAGAGAAACCCCTTCACAACAGCCAACCAAGTGAACAACACTCTCCAGGAGGTAGGCGTATCAATATCCAAATCTACCATAAATAGAAGACTGCATAAAAGTAAATACAGAGGGTTCACTGCACGGTGCAAGCCACTCATAAGCATCAAGAATCAAAAGGCTAGACTGGACTTTGCTAAAAAACATCTAAAAAAGCCAGCACAGTTCTGGAAGAACATTCTTTGGACAGATGAAACCAAGATCAACCTCTACCAGAATGATGGAAAGAGAAAAGTATGGCGAAGGCGTGGTACAGCTCATGATCCAAAACATACCATATCATCTGTAAAACACGGCGGAGGCAGTGTGATGGCTTGGGCATGCATAGCTGCCAGTGGCACTGGGTCACTAGTGTTTATTGATGATGTGACACAGGACAGAAGCAGCCGAATGAATTCTGAGGTATTCAGAGCCATACTGTGGGCTCAGATCCAGCCAAACTGATTG
This sequence comes from Dendrobates tinctorius, assembly GCF_039654945.1. Taxonomy (NCBI): domain Eukaryota; kingdom Metazoa; phylum Chordata; class Amphibia; order Anura; family Dendrobatidae; genus Dendrobates; species Dendrobates tinctorius. The sequence goes on along the minus strand of NW_027361743.1, from coordinate 34,145,352 downwards.
GTCGTCGTTTCATACTACAGATGGACAATGACCCAAAACATAAAGCCAAAGCAACCCAGGAGTATATTAAAGCAAAGAAGTGGAATATTCTTGAATCGCCAAGTCAGTCACCTGATCTCAACCCAATTGAGCATGCATTTCACTTGTTAAAGACTAAACTTCAGACAGAAAGGCCCACAAACAAACAGCAACTGAAAACCACCGCAGTGAAGGCCTGGCAGAGCATCAAAAAGGAGGAAACACAGCATCTGGTGATGTCCATGAGTTCAAGACTTCAGGCAGTCATTGCCAACAAAGGGTTTTCAACCAAGTACTAGAAATGAACATTTTATTTACAATTATTAAATCTGTCCAATTACTTTTGGTCCCTTTAAAAACAGGGTGGCACATGTTAAGGAGCTGAAACTGTTAAACCCTTCATTCAATTTTAAAGTGGATACCCTCAAATGAAAGCTGAAAGTCTGAACTTCAACTGCATCTGAATGGTTTTGTTTAAAATTCTTTGTGGTAAGGTCTAGAACCAAAATTAGAAAAATGTCCCTGTCCAAATATATATGGACCTAACTGTACATCAGCACCTGTATAATACACAGGTGCTGGGGCTGATGTATATACAGGTGCTGGCGGGGGTGATGTATATACTGGTGCTGACTTGAGGCTGATGTATATATGGGCTGCATGTATATACATCACTGATCAGCCTCTAGTCAGCACCTATATATACACCAGAACCTGTATATACATCAGCCCCAGCACCCGTATATACACCAGCCCCAGTACCTGTATATACATCAGCCCCAGCACCCGCATATACATCTGCCCCTGCACCCGTATATACATCAGCCCCAGCACCCTTATATACATCAGCCCCAGCACTCATATATACATCACCACAGCACTCGTATATACATTATATATATATAATGTATATAATATACACTCGTATATACATTATATACAGTATATACTGATTAAATTTGCTGATGACACAAAGCTAGGAGGGATAGCTAATACTAGAGAAGAGAGAGAGAGGATTCAAAAAGATTTAAATAAACTGGAGAAGTGGGCAGCAACTAACAGAATGGTTTTTAACAGGGAGAAATGCAAAGTACTACATCTGGGCAATAAAAATGAAAAAAGCAGATATAGAATGGGAGGAATAGGGCTAAGTGACAGCACATGTGAAAAAGACTTGGGTATACTAATAGATCACAGACTGAATATGAGTCAACAGTGTGATGCAGCAGCAAAAAAGGCAAATGCAATTCTAGGATGTATTAACAGAAGCATACAGTCTAGATCACGTGAAGTCATTATTTCCCTCTACTCCTCTTTGGTCAGACCTCATCTGGAATATTGTGTCCAGTTTTGGGCACCACATTTTAAAAAAGACATCAACAAACTGGAGCAAGTTCAGAAAAGAGCGACCAGAATGGTGACCGGTCTGCAAACCCTGTCTTATGAGGAAAGGTTGCATGATTTGGGAATGTTTAGTTTGCAAAAGAGAAGACTGAGAGGAGACTTAATAGCTGTCTACAAATATCTAAAGGGCTGTCACATTTTAGAAGGATCAACTTTATTCTCATTTGCACGAGGAAAGACTAGAAGCAATGGGATGAAACTGAATGGGAGGAGGCACAGATTAGATATTAGAAAAAACTTTTTGACAGTTAGAGTGATCAATGAGTGGAACAGGCTGCCACGAGAAGTGGTGAGTTCTCCTTCAATGGAAGTCTTCAAACAGAGGCTGGACAGACATCTGACTGGGATGATTTAGCGAATCCTGCTTTGAGCAGGGGGATGGACCAGATGGCCCAGGAGGTCCCTTCCAACTCTACGATTCTATGATTCTATAATTAGCCCCAGCACTCGTATATACATCAGCCCCAGCACCCTTATATACATCAGCCACAGCACTCGTATATACATCTGTCCCAGCACCCGTATATACATCAGCCCCAGCACCTTTATATACATCAGCCCCAGCACTCGTATATACATCTGTCCCAGCACCCGTATATACATCTGCCCCAGCACCCGCATATACATCTGCCCCAGCACCCGTATATACATCAGCCCCAGCACTCGTATATACATATGTATATACAGTAGTCTAAATGTGATATATATTCAGCAGTATGTAACATAATATAGTATAATACTGTCAATTATAATGTAGAGTTGTGTGTATATAGTGTAGAGCTGTTCATATAGTATGTTGCTGTGTATATAGTGTGGAATCCACACTATATACACTGGCCCATCTTTACACTATACAGTATATACACAGCTCCACTCTATATTCCTTACCACGGTATATATTGTGGAGCTGTATACATTGTGTATACTACTCCTGTCCTGTATACATGGTGTAAATATAAGTATCTGCTCTAAGTGTGTGTATCTATGAAAATAAAAAGCACTCCGATGAATTGTGCAAAGTGGTGGACTCTTTATTTGCCCATGTGACAAAGCTTTGGATCTATAACAGATCATTTCTCTGCTATGGAATTGAAATATTACCACATGGGCTAATAAAGAGTCCTCCACTTTTCTCTTATTTAATCATTTAATCGGTGTGCTGATTATTTTCTTTTTATAAATGCCTTTGATTTAAGGGTGTGTGTCCTAAAAGCAATTCACCCACTGCTTAATATTTGGTGGTGCTCAATTATGACACATATCAAGGCTGACATCACCACCCGGCAAAAGCGGGCAATTGCCGTCAGGGACTTGTCATGCTATGGGGCTCGTAAGTAGGGGCTCCGGTGCCAGCGCTGACACAGTGGAAAACAATGATGAGTGAGGGAGCCATCTGCTGATGCTCCCTCTCTCATCTTTCCCCCTCTGCGTCTGAGCTTTGTGATGTCTTAGTGCAGAGGGTGCAATGACATCACTACAGCGAATCATCTATGCCAAGCAGTGCAGATGATCAGAATACATTGAGGAAACCAGAGCAGTGGGGACAGGGAGAAGTATTATATGGGGCCCATTGTACTGTATGAAGTAATACTGTATATGGGGCCCATTATACTGTATAAAGTAATATATGGGGCCCATTATACTGTTTGAAGTAATATACAGTATGAGGGCCCATTATACTGTATGGGCCGTTATATGGGGCCCATAAAACTGTATGCAGTAATGTATGGGGCCCATAATAGTGTATGGAGCATTATATGGGCTCATTGTACCATATGGAGGAATATGTGGGGTCCATTGTACTGTATGGATCAATATATGGGGCCATTATACTGTATGGAGCGTTATGTGTTGCCCATAATACTGTATGGAGGACTATGTGATGCCCATAATACTGTATGTAGGACTATGTTGTGCCCATAATACTATGAAGGACTATGTCGTTCCCATAATACTGTATGGAGGACTATGTGGTGCCCATAATACTGTATGGAGGACTATGTGGCGCCCATAGTACTGTATGGAGGTCTATGAGGTGCCTATAATACTCTATAGAGGATTATATGGTGCCCATAATACTGTAAAGAGGACTATGTGGTACCAATAACAATGTATGGAGGACTAAGTTGTGCACATAATACTGTATGGAGGGTTATCCAAATTCGGAAGTTCTCCCCTATCTTTTGGATAGGGGATGACTTTCTGTTTGTTGTGGATCTGACCGCTGGGACCCCCATGATCCTAGGAAACGTAGCTTTGAAGAGCACCATGTAAATGGAGCTGTGGTCCAATCATACGCACAGTGACACCATTAACATGTGGCTCTTTAAATAACTCCTTTAATAGAGTGATGAGGGGACGACAAAGTATAGCAAAAATTCACTGATCGGGGCTGGTGAGTGTTATAATTTGTGGGCTGGTGGGGTTTGTGTGGCAGGGCTGCTTTTTTGTCCCAGTCCGGCCCTGGTTTCCGGAGTGTAATGTAGACGCAAATATATGTTTAAGTCCCTGCAGAAGTCAAAAATTTGAAAAACCAATGAAAAATATTTGAAAAATGTATGTAAATAATTTCAAATCAATCTACTTTTTCCCGGAATGTTATCAGATCTAAAATATAAAAAAATTAGCGTACTTTGCATGGTTGCATTCATAATTGTCCAAACTAATGAAATATTATATTTATCCATAATGGTGAACTGCAAAAGAAACGAAAAAAAATGAAATAGCAGAATTGTCGTTTTTTGGTCACTTCGACCAGAAAGGCATATGGATCCCAAGATGGTAAAGACAAAACTACAGTTGGTATCAGAAAAACCCCAAGCCCTCACATAATTCTATCAACCCAAGACTAAACATTTTAGAGCTCTTGGAAGGCAAGAAGGAAAAATAGAATTGAAGAGAGGCCCAATGGGAATCTGTCACCCAAGGGCATGAGTGGGGTGTGCACCAGTCACCCACACAGTATAAGGACCCCACTGCTTCCCACTCAATATAATGGCCCTCACATCCCCCCTTTCATTATCATGGTCCCCACATCACTTCACACTTTATGAAGGCCCCACACAGCACCTCACATAGTATAGTGGTTGGCATATCCCCTCACGTAGTAGACTAGGCCATTATTTTAAAGTAGGATGCTGGTGAGGTCTTCATGCTGAGTGGACCATTTTACTGAGTGGGGAGATGTGAGAGCCATTTTACTGTGTGAGCGCTATCAAAATGTGTTAGTGGCTGTGGGGAACCATCACACTGTGTGATGGGCTATGGGGGCCACTATAATGGGTGAGGTGCTGTGTGAGGCCACCATAAAGTGTGAGGGGTTGTGGGGGCCATCATACTGAATGAGTGGAAGAGGGGCCCTCTTTTTGAGTGGAGGGCTGTGGGGGGGGGCTTCATTCTGTGAGTGGGCGCTGATACTAATTAAGCGGCTGTGGGGCCATCATACTGAATGGGCTGTGGGGGTCTTCACTTTGAGAGAGGGCTGCTGGTTTCACCATACTAAACGAGGGTTGTTATACTGCGTGGGGATCATCATAATGACAGGACATCATGCTGTGTGGAGGCCATGATACTGTTTATGTATGGAGGAGGCGACCATAACTATATCATGCTATGGGGGAACACTATAGGGGCATCATGCTATGGCGGTATTATATTTTGTTGCTCGCACTGCGGGGACATCACAATGTAAGTGTGAAGTGACTCTGTTGGAGTGATTCACTGTGGGAATATCAAAATCCGTGTGTGTGGGGGTAGGGGCATTACTATAAACATGTTTTATAATGGCCATAAAAGGGGTATCGCTGATGAGGACAATAAGGGGCTTCAATTGGAAAATAATTGCTGCTTATGTGTCATAATACATGTCCTTCTCCTGGCTGATGAAGGTTGGGACATTGCCGAATATGTATATGTATGTGTGTGTGTTGTGTATAAATATATATTACGTGTATATTTTTATGTAGGGTGTGAGGGAGTGGGGGCAAGTAGAATGGCTGCCTGGAATCCTATGATGACACAATTCCCAGAACACCGCCCCCTATCAGTGGAAATGAAAGAAAATCCAATGATAACACCAAATGTTTGAAGATTTTATCCTCAGCATTAGAATATATGGTTAGATGGATCTTTCTATACAGAATGAGAAGATAAACGAAACTGTAAGAAAAAGATTAAATGTGATATAATGTCATAAGATGAGAATTGGAAATAGGAAAAGCTCAGCCAAACCTCTGTAACCACGGCTGTAATCTTATACCTGGAAAACTGCCAGGATTTTACTGTGTTTCATTCATGCCTATGTGTGCCGCCATCATTATTAGCTGCTTTATAAGGGGCAGACAATGAGAGAAAAAGTATTGGTTATTGCGCTGCATTGTGACATCATCACTTTCCTTATATGGAGGCTGGTAGTGATGTCACACAGGTGAGTGATGTCACAATAGAGCGGAACCTATAAACACTCCGTCCCATCTCACTGGCTCAGACTTGGTATTTGTTTGTCTCCTGACTGCACTTACCTAGATCTTCTCCTTGTGGATTAGTGATTTTACTTGCGAATTACTTGTGAATTAGCGGATTACGTCTGTATTAGTGGATTACTTCTGGAATTTCCTGAAGATCATTGACTGAGGACTTCTCCATCTGGAGGTAAATCTATTGTGCGCTTTTATTTATGAAACTAGAAGTTTTTGTCTCATTAGATTTCGTATATTCATGAAATTTTTCTCTTATGGAAAAACATAACAATCGCATGAAGGATTGTTCGGGAAAATGAGGAAAAAATTCCCAATGCACTAAAATTGAAAAAAAAACAAACCTGAAATATTGCCATTGTGTTTTGGGTTTTAATTTACAGTGTTAATTATCCAGTAAAAATGACCTGGTAATAGTGGAGTACTGGCAATCATGCCTGGTCATGCCAGTACTATGAGGCCTGATGGGTGAGGGGGCCCGGTGAATGTAGAATTAAATAGTGGGGACATTTTTGTAAGCACCATATAGTAGAATTGCTATAAAATGGGCGAGAAAACTAAGGGGCCTTCAACAGGAAAACAACTACTGTTCACTTGTAATAATACATGCCCTTCCCCTTGTTTTTGAAGGTTGGGGCTCCACCAAAATTATATATAAATATATATGTCTGTGTACATACACATATAATATATATAGACACACACACACGTATAAATATGCGTATATACATATAATTTTTTTCTAGGGGGTGAAAGAGTGGGGTCAATAAGAACTTTTGCTATGAGGCCCCAATATGCCATCACTTCTATCATGGAAATGTTATCATCCATCTAATAGACTGTATGAGGAGATGAGGTCCTGGTGATGGTCGGCCTAGAATCAGATGATGTCACAATTCCCAGAACACTGCCCCCATCAGTGAAAATGTGAGAAAATCCAATGACAGCACCAAATGTTTGAAGACTTTATCCTGAACATTAGATTATATAGTTAGATGTATCGTTATAGAGGAAATGAGAAGATAAAGAAAACTGTCAGAAAAAGATTAAATTTGATATAATGTTATATGATGTGAATTAGAAATAGGAAAAGCTCAGCCAAACCTCTGTAACCACCGGCTGTAATCTGTTACCTGGAAAACTGCCAGGATTTTATTTCATTCATCCCTATTTGTACCACCATCATTATCAGCTGATTTATAAGGGGCAGACAATGAGGGAAAAAGTATTGGTTATTATTCTGCATTGTGACATCATCACTTTCCTTATATGGAAGCTGGTAGTGATGTCACACAGGTGAGTGATGATGTCACAATAGAGCGGAACCTATAAACACTCCGTCCCATCTCACTGGCTCAGACTTGGTATTTGTTCGTCTCCTGACTGCACTTACCTAGATCTTCTCCTTGTGGATTAGTGATTTACTTGCATATTACTAGTGGATTAGCTGATTACATCTGGATTATTGGATTAATTCTGGATTAGCGTAATATTTCTGGATTTTCTGGAGATTTTTCTGGAGATCATTGACTGAGGACTTCTCCATCTGGAGGTAAATTTATTGTGGCTGTTATGAAATTAGAAGTTTTCCTCCTGATTATTTTTCTTGTACCCTGGTGTATGGGAAGCGGCCATTGCCCCTAGAGATGAGTAACTCGTCCGGCAAAATCATGGCACAATACAACAGATAAACCGTTTTCATGAATTTTGGTTTTTATTTGCAAATCAGAAAACAAATCCAGTCCTCAGTGATAAAAGTAGGAATCGCCGACAGAAAACCAGGGAGCAAATCTCCATGTCCAGCTATTTACAGGGGGATGAGGGGATATTTGTTTTAGAGATAAATACTAGTAATAATAATGGCAGCCAGCGCTCTACCTGTATGGGGCATAGCGAGCTGCACCATGGATTATGGCACCATGTAACATGTCTCCAATGTTTTCTCATCCCCTTCAGATCTCCCTCCTGACTCTGTCTGGTCCAGGACCACAGAGGGGACGTCAGTCACCACCTACAGAAGCTGAGAAGGGAACTTCAGCGTGTACAGGACTCGGCAGAGCCGGACATCTTTAGAGTGAGTATAATTGCGGAGGTGCCGGTTTGTGGTGACCGGGTATACCATCGCTGTACACAGCATCAGACTGGAGTACCTTGGGCTCACCAGAGAAAATCATTCTTGGGGCCCACTTGTATAGCTACATAGACATAAATGCAAGACCAACAATTGTGTGGTAAAACACACTTGTGTTATGGTATAACATAAGGTAGTACATGTCTTAATGATATAACAGGAGTTGGGGTAGCCCCCCTCATTGAATATAATGCAGACCCCCTCATAGAATATAATGCAACCCCTCTCATAGAATATAATGCAGACCCCCTCATGGAATATAATGTAGACCCCCTCATGGAATATAATGCAGACCCCTCTCACAGAATATAATGTAGCCCTCACACAGAATATATTGTAGCCCTCCTCAGAGTAAAATGTAGCCCCATCACAGGGTATAATGCAGCCCCCCATAGAATATGATGTAGATTCCTCACAGTATAATGAAGCCCCATCATAGGGTATAATGCAGCCCCCCATAGAATATAATGTAGCCCCCTCGCAGGGTATAATGTAGCCCCATCACAGGGTATAATGCAGCCCCCCATAGAATATAATGTAGATTCCTCACAGTATAATGAAGCCCCATCATAGGGTATAATGCAGCCCCCCATAGAATATAATGTAGCCCCCTCGCAGGGTATAATGTAGCCCCCTCATAGGGTATAATGCAGTCCTACATAGAATATAATGTGGTTTCCACATAGGGTATAATCCAGTCCTACAGTTTTATGGCCACCAGTACCCACTCACTTGTTCCCCTGCTGCTCTAGGATCTGCTCCGTTCTCAGCAGCTACACTGCTGTCTGACCGACACACAACATGTTGCACGATGAAGTGATGTCATTGTGCACCGGCTGTGTCAGAGGCAAAGGGAAATGATGGGGGAGGGAGAATCATCTGACGCGCTGTACTCCATTATTGTTTTCAACTGTATCGGCATTCATGGGCACTGGGGAGAGCACCCTGTAGGGGAAGGGGCTGTAAGCCCTGAAACATTTTAGTATTTATTACCCATTATAAATCAGTTTCAAATATTTCTGAAATTTGAGTGAAAGAAGAACAACATCTGTAATGTGAAATATTATATTATTTGCATTTATATTGTAGAAATAATAATTATCTTTTAATTATAATAAGTATTAATTTCATTGAGAATTTCATGACATTTCCTCAAACATCATATTCCATTTTTAGCAGATTTGCTCTTCTGATTATATGATGAAGCAATCCAGCATGGCATCCAGCGATCAGGATAAAGGCCTGTTGGCCGTGTTGGACCTGCTCGTTGTCCCACTCCTGGAGGACACAATTCCAGGCATTATCAAATCATATGAGCCTGAAGAAATGAAGACCATGACCAGCATGCTAATAAATCATCTGCATGATCTGGATGGACAGGATTTGGTGAATGCCCTCCTGTTCTTGTCGACCATGACATCTGCCAGAGCGGACGCTGACAACTTTCTGTCTAATGAGCTCATTGATAAGACCTATCAACACATGCTGAAACCAGAAAGTGAGAAACATCAGGGAATAACTGGTGCAGCTATGACGCTCCTGGCCAATATTGCTGTATACCGCTCCCAAGACGTCATGGAGCGCTTGGAAAGCGATGAGGAGCATCCACAGATCAGCGCGCTGAAGACACTGGATCTCATTTCCACCAAAACCATCACAGGTTGGAAAGAGAGAAGTGCAGCGCAGAATATACTGACAGTGGATGACTTGATTACCCCTACACAACATCAAGCTGGACCACCTGACGGATTTGATTTTTATTATCATCTCCTGCACCCTAGCTATGGGTTCATAAATCACCTGGATGACGCTGATGTCCTCCATGACACAGACACAACCCAGGCTGGGATATGTCGTTACATTACATGTGTCTTAACTGATGAGGAAAGAAGAAAGATCATCCATTACCTGCTTATAGCAATGAGATCTGCTGTCAGAAAGAGCAGACTCATCAGTGTCATGATCTTCTCGGAGCTGTTACTCCATCATCCTGAGCTCCTGGAGGAGAAAATGGCAAAAGATTTAATCTTATTAACGGCTTCGAAGATATACAGTTCGGACGAACTTGAGAACTGTCTTGCTTTAGAAGCTATGGGAAATACCTGTAAAGGTGCACCAAGACAGGTGCATCAACTGAAAGACCTCATCTATCGCTGCCTTTACAGTAAACTAGTGGGTCGTCAGAAGCTAAAAGTGGTCATTGAATCCCTAAAAGCAATGTCAAAGTTTGTTACCCTGCTGAAAAGATCAAAACTTGGCAGTAAATTTGAGAGAATTGTCCAGCGTTGTACTGACTACCTAAACCACCCAAACCCGCTGGTTCGGACATACTCCACTTCACTATTTGCAGACCTCGCCAAGAACTGCAACAGGGACAAGAGAAGCTTCAGCCGCCACGTCAGGACATTCCTACCCGAGTTACTGATAAAGTTACACAGTAAAAACCAGCAGGATAAGGCATCCGGTATTGCAGCCTTGCTGCATTGTCTTCCTTACATCGGATGTAAGAACGTTCAAGAGCTGTTATGTGCTGATGGCGAAAAAGCCTACAAAATATATGAACAGCTCGGGAAAAAGGAACCTGCCCTTCTTGTGAGGATGATGATCCACAGCATTGAATATATTAAGCCGTATATGGCAGACGAGGTAGACGCTGTCATGAAACACCTCACTATGATAAGAGACGCGTTACCCTATGAAGAACTCTATCCGTCAGCATTATCTGACGTGTTTATAGGGTTGAGGAGACTCAATTCTAAGATATATACTCCAGTGGTGCATGAGGCAAGTATCCGCGCCATTGACATCCTGGGCACCAAGTGGAAGAGCATCAGCACTGTTAAAGCAGTGAAAGTTGGAACAGAGAGTTTCCTGATCTATGAAAAAGTGAAGAGAGTGGAAGTAATATTTTACGAGACTTCAGTGTGAAGCATCCATCACCAGATGTTACACTAAGGGTCAATGAATGAGACATCCTGAATACACTTAGATAAAACTCTTGACTATTGAAGACCATCTCAAGAACAATCCCCACATACCCCAATTTTCTTATGAAAAACTTAAAATAAAGAAAATAAAAAGAAAACTTACGGTGTTTCTCTGCTTATTGTAACTGGATGAAATGTTTCTGGACTGTTCCCAAATGTATTTTGATCATATCCTCTATATAAAGCTACTAGCTGAAGAGCCCAGCGCTGCCTGGGCATAGTAACTAACTGTGGTTAGTTATAACAAATTACAATTATCCTCCTTCCCATAGTCCCGTGCCCATATACCCATCATACATATCCTCCATCCCATAGTCGAGTGCCCATATACCCATCACACATCCTCCATCCCATAGTCCCATGCCCATATACCCATCATACATATTCTCCATCCCATAGTACCATGCCCATATACCCATCATACATATTCTCCATCCCATAGTACCATGCCCATATACCCATCATACATATCCTCCATCCCATAGTCCCGTGCCCATATACCCGTCATACATATCCGCCATCCCATAGTCCCGTGCCCATATACCCATCACACATCCTCCATCCCATAGTACCATGCCCATATACCCATCATACATATCCTCCATCCCATAGTCCCGTGACCATATACCCGTCATACATATCCGCCATCCCATAGTCCCGTGCCCATATACCCAACACACATCCTCCATCCCATAGTACCATGCCCATATACCCATCATACATATCCTCCATCCCATAGTCCCGTGCCCATATACCCGTCATACATATCCGCCATCCCTTAGTCCCGTGCCCATATACCCATCACACATCCTCCATCCCATAGTCAACCATTATGACATCATAATGATCGGCGGGGCTTGCAACCTATGATGACATCAGCGCCACCATGGCAACCATTATGACATCATAATGAGGGGCGGGCTTGATACACACACTTTTTCCCCATTATGTAGATAGGGGCAAAATTGTTTGGTGAATTGGAACACGTGGGGTTAAAATTTCACCTCACAACATAGCTTAGGACACTCTCGGGGTCCAGACGTGTGACTGTGCCAAATTTTGTGGTTTTAGCTGCGACGGTGCGGATACCAATCCTGGACATACATACATACATACAAACACTTGAGCTTTATATATTAGATATATCATGATACAGCTCCATCTTAACATGTCTATGTTTGTTGAGCTCTTAAAGGGGCTTTCTAGACTATGATTTTGATGACATAGGTCATCAACATCAGATTAGTCCCGGTCTGACATGTGAAACTCCTAACGATCAGATGTTAGCAGATCCCTCAGTCAGCAGAAAGCACACAATGCATTGAGCTGGAGCTACATAGCTTACGTGTCATCAGTACTGTGGTTCCTGTATGATCCGCAGTCTGATGTTGGCTGGTAATAACAACTCCTGGTATCTCCTGTCTAGCTGACTGCAGAATTCTGAATCCTTACAGCGTGTGCACTACACACTCTCAGTGCTCTCTGGTGTTGCTGGCGACAGTGGGTAATGACGTGACAGCATGAATGCAATTTGCATACATGCGGTCACCTGGCAATTGGATGTCTTTGGCCTTTCTCAATTCACTTGTATTCAATTGAGTGGATGTGGTTCTAAGTATGCAAATCACATACTTGCGCTCAGGGCTGTCACTAGGAATTTCAGGGCCCCATACTGGCAAAATTTTCGGGGCCCCCTTGAGACTCCACCCAGGCTCCACCCCTCGAACTGTCCACAGCCCCACCGCTCTCTCTTGGAAAAACTCCACTTCTCACCAATCACACATTAACAGTTCCCATCTCCAGATCACACACATAGCCAGCAGCTCTTGTTATGGCCAAAAGATTTTTTAAATCTACCACCATGACAAGGTAGACTCTTTTGGCTGGGCCCTACTCTACTCTAACCTATTAAAGATTTGCTAAAATATCCAATACAATTTAGGTATATTTTTTATTTATTTTTCAATTTTTAAAATGACCAATAATATCACATCCAAAGGGACAAATACCACCACACCATGCCCAGACACCATATTAACACCACATGGTGACCAATAATACCACATACAAGGAACAGATACAGCCATACCATGACCAGACCACATATTACCACCAGTGACAGAATAATAGCACATACAAGGGACAAATACCACCGCACCATGACCAGGCCACATATTACCAGCACATGGTGACTGGATACTACAATACTGATCATTAATAAAAAAAACATATTACTATCACCATAAGTGCCATAATACACAGGAGATCTGTACTTAGTATGTAGTGTCTGTGTACAGGTAATACAGTGATCACCAGTGACATTATACACAGAAGAAGCTCTTGAAAAACAATTCAAAACCTTCATAACTATTAAATGTGGTCGGGAACTAGTTAGATAACCATAATAATTCCCCCACCCAATAATAGGGACAAATTAAATAATAGTGGAGTACTCAAAATATCATGTAATTCAAGAAAAAAGTTAGAGTAACCATAAACCACAATAGGATGTAAAAAAATGCAAATCTTTATTAATACAAGTTAAAAACAGTATCACACATATATAAACACATAATAAAGGTAAATATAAAAGGAATAATCCCAGTGTAGCGCAGAGTGAAGCCCCCTTCATGTAAAGTGGCAGCGGGCAAAAGAGCCATATACTGCCAATATGTAGCATAAACTAGACAACAAGGCATGCTGTGCTTAATATCCAAGGACAGTATCTACATATGTCTAAGGCATCCAGATATAATATAAAGCATAGAGCCCAAAGTATTATGAATAATTCTAGCTCAAAAAGATACAAAATCAATCAATTCTGGGATAATACCCAGTATCTATAGTGCTCATGCCACTTACCCATAAGGGATATAGAATGCAGGGAGGATGCTGCGCTCAACCCCGACGCGCGTTTCGCCTCTGCTTTCTCAAGGGGAAGTGCCTATCTATCCTCAAAATACCCATATATAAACGCCACACTCCAGGTGTTACTGATCAGAGTCGGCGCATGCGCAGTGTGGCCACATGGTAACCGCGCGATGATTCGCCGCCATCAGAGAGCAGCGCGCGTGTGTGGTAATACCACTAGACGTCATAAACACGCGCGCGGCCCACAATATGATGGCCGGAGCATCGCGACCATTGACAGACACCGCGCATGCGCACAGGATCAGCGCCATTTTCTCGGAGACCTATTGTAGGCGGCCATACTAGTGCGGTCTAAACAAGTCATAAGACTGTTAAAAGGGACCAAATAATGGTGGGAGGAAGAAATGTAATTACTAGGACAAAAAGGGTCAAAGAAAGGTTCCCAATGTATAGTTATGATAATATATGAGGTGTCATAGAAAAATGCCATATAAACATAGGTTCACTAAGGGTATAGTATTATACATCAATTACAGATAAATTCCACCTAATATAAAATAAAATACGTCCCAAAGAGGGAGGGAAAGTTCCCAAACACCACAGATCATATATATAAATACCATTATAATGCAACAATTAAATATTAGAATTGGAGTACCATTAACATGATGATATACAATAATACAGGTATCATATGATCGCCATTAAGTGGTGATGCAAAAAATTATTACAGATCCCTCTTTGATGTCTTGACACACTACAATAAACCATACATAAAAAGATATAGAACCACCCCACCCCTTCTCCCCCATATCATTAACCCCCCTTCAATAATGGCAGATCTTCAGTGAAACGTAGAAAATTCAGAATCAAAATACAGCAATATTTGTCCTCTAGGCGTCCAAATCATCCATGTTTCAGAGAAATCCCAGGCAACATGATCTCCTAGGGAGAGCGACTGCTGATCCAACTAGTTGTAAAAAACGTTGTTAAACCAACTCTTCCGCATTCAGACATGGGCGTCAAAAAAACAATAAAACTAAAAGGTGAAGAAGGAAAAAACAGACATAGAAATTAAAAAACAATTCTAAAAAACACAGCTAAGGACACGGACACATATGTATATAAATAATCAAACCTTGGCAGAAAAGGAAAAAGAGCCTTAGATTATAATCAAAATAAATATGATCCCAATAGAGATAAGAGAATTACAATAATAGTTAGAAGCCGAAGATATCAGGGCTAGTAGGTCGAACTCTAACCAAGGAAAGGGGCAAAAGTATTGGTTTCGTTCAAGCCTGCAGGGGCTAAAGTATCTAGCATCACAATCCACCTACACTCATGTTGTGCGAGAATCTTCTTGGTGTTGCCTCCACGAATGCCACAATCAATCCTGTCAATCCCACGGACTAATAAGCCCTTAGGATTGGCACTATGAAACAATTTAAAATGCTTCGGGAGGGTTTTTAAGCTGGAAATATCCTGAATATCTCTAGATGCCGCTATGTCCCTAACATGTTCGCGTACCCGGACTTTAAGTTCTCGGGACGTAAGACCAACGTATATTTTGTTACAGGGACACGTGGCATAATATACCACATTTGATGTGTTACATGTAATATAACTCTTAATGGAAAAAGTCTTTTTCCCATCAGACATAGTAAAAGATGTAGTTTTACAAATGTTGGGACACGCAACACATCTCCCACAGGGAAAACATCCCTGTATACGGGTTGAGCCACGAACTAATGGTATTGTGGGTACATAGTGACTTTTTACTAGGTGATCTTTCAAATTCCAGCTACGTCTAGGGACGATTTTTGGCCGTGAAGGTAAATGTGCTGCCAAAGTGGTATCTGTATGTAAAATGGGCCAACATTTATCAAAAATTTCTCGCATTCGATCCCACTAGCAGTTTGATGTAGATACAAAACAAATAGTGTCCTTATTGGTGTCTTGCCGAGTGCTAATGGGTTTAGCCAATAAATCATCACGCGAGGCCTGCTTGGCCCTCCTATACCCGTATTTGATACATCTATTACTATACCCTCTGGCCTTAAATCGATGCCCCAAATCCTTAGCCTGTTTTTCAAACATTCTCTCTGTAGAGCAAATACGCCTTGTTCTTAAAAATTGCCCCCTAGGGATGGCACGAATTATTGGTGGAATATGAGCAGAGGACGCGTGCAGTAAAGAGTTTACCGCTGTCTCTTTACGGAACAAATCCGTTTGGATCAGGCCTCCCGCATCAGCCCTGATTAGAACATCCAGGAATTCAATACTAGATCTATGCCATTTATAAGTAAATTTGAGATTAAAAGTGTTCAAATTTAGATGATGCATGAAATCCTGGAGATCAGATGACGACCCCTGCCAAATGGCAAAAACGTCATCGATATAGCGATACCAGCACTGCACATGGTTTACGGCAAGCGCCCCGCCCCCAAAGAAAACCTACCTCTCCCAAAAACCGAGAAACAGGTTAGCATAGGATGGGGCGCAAGCCGCACCCATGGCAGTGCCACGCCTCTGCAAAAAAAACGATCCTTAAAAACAAAGTAGTTATGAGACAGGACAAATTCCAAGAGTTCCATGAGGAATTCACACCAATGTCCATCCTGACTCAACATCTCCAAATACAGGGATGTTTTCCCTGTGGGAGATGTGTTGCGTGTCCCAACATTTGTAAAACTACATCTTTTACTACGTCTGATGGGAAAAAGACTTTTTCCATTAAGAGTTATATTACATGTAACACATCAAATGTGGTATATTATGCCACGTGTCCCTGTAACAAAATATACGTTGGTCTTACGTCCCGAGAACTTAAAGTCCGGGTACGCGAACATGTTAGGGACATAGCGGCATCTAGAGATATTCAGGATATTTCCAGCTTAAAAACCCTCCCGAAGCATTTTAAATTGTTTCATAGTGCCAATCCTAAGGGCTTATTAGTCCGTGGGATTGACAGGATTGATTGTGGCATTCGTGGAGGCAACACCAAGAAGATTCTCGCACAACATGAGTGTAGGTGGATTGTGATGCTAGATACTTTAGCCCCTGCAGGCTTGAACGAAACCAATACTTTTGCCCCTTTCCTTGGTTAGAGTTCGACCTACTAGCCCTGATATCTTGGGCTTCTAACTATTATTGTAATTCTCTTATCTCTATTGGGATCATATTTATTTTGATTATAATCTAAGGCTCTTTTTCCTTTTCTGCCAAGGTTTGATTATTTAAATACATATGTGTCCGTGTCCTTAGCTGTGTTTTTTAGAATTGTTTTTTAATTTCTATGTCTGTTTTTTCCTTCTTCACCTTTTAGTTTTATTGTTTTTTGACGCCCATGTCTGAATGCGGAAGAGTTGGTTTAACAACGTTTTTTACAACTAGTTGGATCAGCAGTCGCTCTCCCTAGGAGATCATGTTGCCTGGGATTTCTCTGAAACATGGATGATTTGGACGCCTAGAGGACAAATATTGCTGTATTTTGATTCTGAATTTTCTACGTTTCACTGAAGATCTGCCATTATTGAAGGGGGGTTAATGATATGGGGGAGAAGGGGTGGGGTGGTTCTATATCTTTTTATGTACGGTTTATTGTAGTGTGTCAAGACATCAAAGAGGGATCTGTAATAATTTTTTGCATCACCACTTAATGGCGATCATATGATACCTGTATTATTGTATATCATCATGTTAATGGTACTCCAATTCTAATATTCAATTGTTGCATTATAATGGTATTTATATATATATGATCTGTGGTGTTTGGGAACTTTCCCTCCCTCTTTGGGACGTATTTTATTTTATATTAGGTGGAATTTATCTGTAATTGATGTATAATACTATACCCTTAGTGAACCTATGTTTATATGGCATTTTTCTATGACACCTCATATATTATCATAACTATACATTGGGAACCTTTCTTTGACCCTTTTTGTCCTAGTAATTACATTTCTTCCTCCCACCATTATTTGGTCCCTTTTAACAGTCTTATGACTTGTTTAGACCGCACTAGTATGGCCGCCTACAATAGGTCTCCGAGAAAATGGCGCTGATCCTGTGCGCATGCGCGGTGTCTGTCAATGGTCGCGATGCTCCGGCCATCATATTGTGGGCTGCGCACGTGTTTATGACGTCTAGTGGTATTACAACACACGCGCGCTGCTCTCTGATGGCGGCGAATCATTGCGCGGTTACCATGTGGCCACACTGCACATGCGCCGACTCTGATCAGTAACACCTGGAGCGTGGCGTTTATATATGGGTATTTTGAGGATAGATAGGCACTTCCCCTTGAGAAAGCCGAGGCGAAACGAGCGTCGGGGTTGAGCGCAGCATCCTCCCTGCATTCTATATCCCTTATGGGTAAGTGGCATGAGCACTATAGATACTGGGTATTATCCCAGAATTGATTGATTTTGTATCTTTTTGAGCTAGAATTATTCATAATACTTTGGGCTCTATGCTTTATATTATATCTGGATGCCTTAGACATATGTAGATACTGTCCTTGGATATTAAGCACAGCATGCCTTGTTGTCTAGTTTATGCTACATATTGGCAGTATATGGCTCTTTTGCCCGCTGCCACTTTACATGAAGGGGGCTTCACTCTGCGCTACACTGGGATTATTCCTTTTATATTTACCTTTATTATGTGTTTATATATGTGTGATACTGTTTTTAACTTGTATTAATAAAGATTTACATTTTTTTACATCCTATTGTGGTTTATGGTTACTCTAACTTTTTTCTTGAATTACAGAAGAAGCTCTGTATATAGTGTCAGTGTACAGTTAATACAGTGATCACCAGTGATATTATGCACAGGACCTCTGTATATAGTGCCAGTGTACAGGTAATACAGTGATCACTGGTGACATTGTACAAAGGCACTCTGCATATAGTGTATAGTGTCATTGAACAGGTAACACACTGACTCACCAGTGACGTCTCTAGGTAAAATCCTTCATCTTTGCTTTTCATCTTTCATCCAGCACAGATCGCCATCACGTCTTGTAGCCAGGGCTTGTTTCTGCAGGAAATAACACAGTTATCTAGAGCTCCACTTGCAGAACACATTACTTAATTTTTTTCCAACTTCTACACTATACCAGATGAAGAAAAAAGGTGACATAGTGTCACTCTGCACAGTAACAGAACCTCCCCCCATTTAAAACAGTATCCTCAAAAAAATAAAATAAATACATCACTGCAGTAATAATATCCCTTAATTAGCCCCTATGGTAATAATATCCCCCATCCTGGCTCCAGCCATATTTTCTCTCATCCAGCCCTCATGAGTATCCATTCTGCCCCCACATGATCTCCAGATCCTGCCCCATCTGTCTACATCGTATCCATCCTTCCCCCATGATCCTGCACCATGTCTCCCATCCTGCCCCCTCCAGTGTCTCACTGTCACATTCTGCCCCCTCCTGTGTCTCACTGTCACATTCTGCCCCCTTCTGTGTCTTGCTGTCACATTCTGCCCCTGTGCCTCACATTCTGCCCCTCCTCTGTTTCACTGTCACATTCTGTCCCCTGTGTCTCACTGTCACATTCTGCACCCTCATGTGTCTCACTGTCACATTTTGCCCCTCCTGTGTCTTACTGTCACATTATACCCCCATGTCCATTCTGACCCCATGTCTCACATTCTGCCCCCATGGTCATTCCGCCCCGTGTCTCGCATTCTGCCCCCTCCTGTGTCTCACTGTCACATTCTGCCCCCTCCTGTGTCTCACTGTCATATTCTGCCCCCTCCTGTGTCTCACTGTCACATTCTGCCCCATGTCTCATATTATGCCCCCTCCTGTGTCTCACTGTCACATTCTGCCCCCTCCTGTGTCTCACTGTCACATTCTGCCCTCATGTCTCACATTCTGCCCCCTCCTGCGTCTCTCTGTCACATTCTGCCCCCATCCTGTGTCTCAATGTCACATTCTGCCCCCTTCTGTGTCTTACTGTCACATTCTGCCCCCATGTCTGCATTCTACCCCCATGTCCTGCATTCTGCCCTCATGTCTCACATTCTGCACCCATGTCCATTCTGTCCCCATGTATTGCATTCTGCCCCCATGTATTGCATTCTGCCCCCTCCTGTGTCTCACTGTCATATTCTGCCCCCTCCTGTGTCTTACTGTCACATTCTGCCCCCATGTCTTGCACTCTGCCCCATGTCTCACATTCTGCCCCCTCCAGTGTCTCACTGTCACATTCTGCCCCATGTCTTGCATTCTGCCCCCATGTCTTGCATTCTGCCCCCATGTCGTGTATTCTGCCCCCACATCTTGTATTCTGCTCCCACGTTCTGCATTCTGCTCCCATGTCCATTCTGCCCCGTGTCTCACATTCTGCCCCCATGTCTTGTATTCTGCTCTCACGTTCTGCATTCTGTTCCCATGTCCATTCTGCCCCATGTCTCACATTCTGCCCCCATGTCTCGCATTCTGCCCCATCATGTCTGCATTCTGCACCCATGTCTTGTATTCTGCCCCATGTCTTGTACTCTGCCCCCATGTCTTGCATTCTGCCCCATGTCTGCATTCTGCCCCCATGTCTTGTATTCTGCCCCCATGTCTCACATTCTGCCCCCATGTCTTGCATTCTGCCCCATGTCTGCATTCTGCCCCCATGTCTCGCATTCTGCCCCATGTCTAACATTCTGCCCCCTTGTCTGCATTCTGCCCCATGTCTCGCATTCTGCCCCTTGTCTGCATTCTGCTCCCATGTCTTGCATTCTACCCCATGTCTTGCATTTTGCCCCCATGTCTTGCATTTTGCCCCGTGTCTACATATTTGCCCCTGTGTGTCTCCAATCCTGCCCCCTGTCTCCATATTTGCCCCTGTGTGTCTCCAATCCTGCCCCTGTGTGTCTGCAATCCTGCCCCCTGTCTCCGTATTTGCCCTTGTATGTCTCCGATCCTGCCCCGTGTCTACATTCTGCCAGGAAACATATTGCCCCTTTCAATAATAAAATAAAAACTTTGTTCTTACCTGACCTCGCTCCTGCGGTGAAGATGGAGCTGCTGTTGTGTGAGCTGAAATGACCTGTGGTGACATCATCGTCATGTGATCAGGGGGCGGAGCTGATCAATGCTGAAGGCCTGTGATAATGACGACGTTAACACAGGTCCTTCAGCACTTCTCTAACTTTTGGATGTCGGGCGCTGTGGTGGTTCTGCTGATGTGTGCGCTGCAGGCCCGGCTGCAGCGCACACTTGGGGCCCGACCGCAGCGCACACTTGGGGCTCACCCGGCGCCCCTATGACGCACAGCACTTGGGGCCCGATGACTGGCAGCACAGGAGCGGGGCTCCTGATCTGCAGGCCCCCTTCTGTTCTGCTGTTCACCGGGCCCCATACAGCAGTAAGGGCTGTCATGCCCTGATGGCGGCCCTGCTTGCGCTCACATGACCACCTGCTCTTGCCGGCGACACCTGATAGCAATGGCCGCATGCCATGCACATGCTGTAAGGATTCTGAAGTCTACAGTCACAAGAGTGATTACAGTCTTTCATCAGAAGACTGGACAACCCCTTTAACAATGGGAAAAGAGATACTAGGAGTTGTTTTGTACTGATGGTAGTTCTGGTGATGTAGTCATGTACTAACGGTGGTTCTGATTATGTATCCGTGTACTGATGGTGGTTGTAGTAAGGTAGTCATATACTGATGGTGGGTCTAGTGATTTAGCTCAGCAAAGATCATGGTTCTGGTGATGTATGCATGTACTGATGGTGGTGGTAGTGATGTATTCATGTACTAATTGATGGTTCTGGTGCTGTATTCTCTCATTAAAGATAAAGAAGAAAAAAAATTGGTACAGCCAAACCAGTAAAAGATTTGGATATCAAAATTGTCAAAATATAAAACTATTTAGCCCTTACGGTAATGAGAAAAACATAAGCATTACAAACCAAACATTTTTTTTTTAGCAAAATAAAGAATTCAGGAAAGTTTAGTCCAGCTGTAATGACACTGATCTGTAGAATCATCTCCACGGGTCTCCTTTATCAAATAATGAATAACTTAAAATCAAATATAAAAAAAACTATGATTTAATTGCATTTGTTTACTTCAGATTTATATTGTACTGCAGGGACAAGAGCAATTTCAATTTTCTCCATAGTTAGCAAAAAAGCTAGAATTGGCCCTGGCTGCAGTCACTACTCTGCTGTTACTTAATGTCTTATACTCTAGTCACATCCAGAGCTGCAGTAACCATTCTCCTGCTGTATCAAATTTTATTCTTCTATCACACCCAGAGCTGCAGTCATTTTTCTGTATTAAATCTTGTTTTATACTCTAGTTATATCCAGAGCTGCATTCACTATTCTGCTGTTACAGCATGTTTTAAATTCTAGCCCAGACCTGGTCAAAGTGTGACCTATGGGCCACATCAGGCTATTTGGTTGTTTCTATCTGGCACATGGAGCGGGACAGCCCAAGGGCAAGAACCTGTGCCATCCCACACCACATGGCCTACCCCTGCCTGGCATTTCAATTTCCCAAGGATGCAGATAGCCATGTGTATACAGTTTGACATTCCATGCAGTATGATTGCCCATAGCTCCCATACAAAGTCTGATGCCACATAGCCCCTATATACAGTATGATGACCCATAGCTCTGACCTAGTATGGTACCCCATAGCCTCTATACATGGTATACTTTCCTTTAGCCCATATACAAATTATGACGCACCATATCCTCACTTTTCATAGTATGAGGTCCCAAAGCCTCTATGCCGAGTATGATGGCCTCCACAGTATACTCCTCCATATAATGCCACCACAGCTCCCTCAACTCCCAGGATATCCAAAAAGCTTATACTCACCCAGCCTTGGTTCAATGTTCACTGCAGCCTCCATTTCCTCTTCCAGCTTGTATAATAATGAGCAGAAGCTGCCCGTGCCTGTCAGTGTAACTGGTGGAGCAAGGAGAAGATGGCTTTCTGCTCCTCAACAGGGTTTAACAGTATCAGTGTCCAAAGGATACTATTAAAAGTGTTGCATACTAATGCCATCCACTGACCATTTGGCATTTGCCAGAATTTCCACTCCAGCCCCGCTGCATCGCATTAGAATAACTTCTATGCCAGTCTGTCATTTATCAGAGTCATTAACCCCTTTATGACCTATGACGTGCCGTGTCCGTCATAGGTCACCCGCCCCTCTTTGTTGCAGTCTCCAGAGCCTGATCTCATCAGCTGTCATGTGCCCCTAACAGCAGTGGGTAGAATCGCGATCCACCCACGGCTGTTAACTAGTTAAATGCCGCTGTTAATCTCGGCATTTAACTCACACAAACGGGATGCGTGTCTCAGCTCTGCCCATCTGCGCCCGTGTAACATGACCGTGGGTCGCCGATGGGGTTGTCATTGCTGAGCTGCTATGATCATTTTTGTTACACATTGCAGTTCTGCAGCCCTGCTATGTGTAACAGAAGCTATCAGATGATCGCAGCTTCTAGTCTACCACGGAGACTATTGGAACAAGTAAAAAAAAAAAATTTTAAACATTAAAAAATTGTTAAAAGTGTAAAAATTCAAATCACCCCCATTTGGCCCATTCAAAGTAAAATAAAAAATACACATATTTGGTATCGCATCATTCAGAATCACCTAATGTATCAAGATATAAAAAGAATTAATCCGAACTGTAAACGGTATAACGAGAAAACAATCTAAAGGCCAGAATTAAGTTTTTTAGTCGCTGCAACATTGCAATAAAATACAATAACGGGTGATCAAAACATCATATCTACCCCAAATAGTGTTCATAAAGACATCAGGTCGGCACGCAAAACATATGCACTCTCCCAGCTCCAGATCCTGGGAAAAAGGAGATGCTACGGGTCTTGTAAAATGGCGCCATTTCTAAAGAAATTTGACAAACTTTGGATTTTTTTTCACCACTTAAATAAATAATAACCTTTACATGTTTGGTATCTACGAACTTGTAATCACCTGGGGAATGATAGTGGCAGTTTTCCTGAAGATAGTAAAAAAAATCCAAAACACTATTGTGGAATTGCCCTTTTTTGCCATTTCACGGCACTTAGAATTTTTTTCCCCATTTTCCAGTGTACAGTCTGGTAAAAGCAATGGTGTTGTTCAAAAGTAAAATTCGTCTCGCAAAAAAAACAAGCCGTCACGTGTCCGTAGTGATGGAAAAATAACAAAAGTTATGGATCTGAGAAGAAGGGGAGCGAAAAATGGAAACAAAAAATCGGAAATATCCTTGGTCTTTAAGGGGTTAATATGCATGTGTTTAGGGTTTATTAGTGAATCGCTAATTACTGGAATAACTTACTTTGACTTGTCATTGCTTCATGACTGTGAATTTGTCACAAGAGCACAATTAACATTCACTCGACTTGATACCTTCAGAAAATCTGCAAGAACGGACTTATGATTGACTGGGCAGCCGTCATAGTTATTCACAGTAGACGTAGAGTAAAGTGCTTCATAGATACTGGTGGAGATCTTTGGCCTTTGAGTTGAGGTCAGACGTCAGTTCTTAAAATATTTCTTAAAAATTGTCATTAAGTCCGATATCTGTGCACTTGAATCTGATTGTAAATCCCAAGAAGAAAGATTGGCTGAGAGATAATGGACCACTGACTGAGTTTAGACTAACGTGATCTGCCACTTTACCTAGAAAAACAGTCGTCTAGAAACGTGCAGGATCAAATTTTTTTGGTTCTGCTGCCATCAAAACTGCAGCAATTCAGTGTGGCATAAATGTGAAAAAGTGATGACATTGTAGTGCAGGAATATTGGAGATGCCGACACTATAGCTACTCGCAATTGCCACAGATTAGATAAAAGCCTCAAGGAAGGACTGCTCTTCATATGTCCATCCACAGGTATCAGAGGAGCAGGGTGTGCAAAGATAACCTTCCCCGCACCGTTATTACACTTACGTCAGTCTGCAGGAAGGGGTCATACATCCGGTATCTGAGGAACTAGGGTGCACCAAGAAAGCATTCTCCCACCATTATTCCACCCTATAAATGTTCAATAAGGGGTCATCCATCCACAGGAATCACCGGAGTTAGAGAGTGCCGAGAAAACAATACCCTATCATTATTCTAACCTACTAGCTTGCAGGAATAGGTCATCTATCCACAGGAATCTGAGGAGCTAGGGTGCAATAATAAAACATTCCCCCACCATTACTCCATCATACCAGCCTTCAGCAAGGGTTCATCCTTCAACGGGTATCGTAGGAGATGCAGGGAGCCAAGACAACATTCTCCACAACATTACTCCACCTGCATGGCAGAAAGGGTTCATCAATCCAAAGGTATCAGGGGTCACAATGTGCCAAGAAAACATTCCATCACCATCACTCTCAAGCAGCCTGAATTGGTGAAGCAGAAATACATATAGATTCATCTGTCCTGATTAGAGTTGAGCAAAACGGGTCGGTCGTATTCAAAAGTCGGCGACTTTCGCTGAAGTCGGGTTTCATGAAATGAAACCCGACCATAACATGAGGTCGGCCACGAGTTCGGCGACCAGAGCGCCAAAGTCGTGTTTCAAAAGATGCTTCCAGCGCCCTTTTTCAGCCAATGATGGAGGACGCACACTGTGGGCAACGCGATGACATAGGCATCGGTCACCACCATCTTTGAGAAGGGCATGCAAGTGATTGGCTGGCTTTGTGTGGCATCACAGAGGCTATAAAAGGGCGTGCACACCGACCACCATCTTACTTCTGCCGATCTTAGCATTAGGGAGAGGTTGCAGCTGCTGATTCTGAATAAGGGAGAGCGTTAGGCAGGGAAGAAGAACCAAAAAACTGCTTCTGCTGTTAGCGATTTTCACTTACAACACAACACTTTGTGTGCAGTGACAGGGGAGGCTCTAATTTTGTGCATCAGCTCTGTTGGTTATTAGGCTGCCTTATAAGGCTCCCTGATAGCTGCATTGCTGTTTGCACACTGCTGTGCAAACTGCTATTTTAAAAGCAAAAATACTTTTTTTCCTCCTTTCTGCACAGTTACCAAGCGTTCATTTTTCCACCCTTTTGTGTGTGCAGCAGTCCTGCTTATTAGGCTGCCTGCGTCCATACTTGGACTGAGAGCATCATTGTCAGCGTCCTCAAATCTCTAGTGACATCCAAATTCTCACTAATCCTATAGACACCCTCCACCTTGTCATACACCATCCAATTTCAGCCTGTTACATTGAGGTGTATTCTCTCCTGGGCCTAAGACAATAGTTCAGTGTCCTCAAATCTATAGTGAGATTCCAATTCTCACCAATCCTATAGACACCCTCCACCTTGTCATACACCATCCAATTTCAGCCTGTTACATTGAGGTGTATTCTCTCCTGGGCCTAAGACAATAGTTCAGTGTCCTCAAATCTATAGTGAGATTCCAATTCTCACCAATCCTATAGACACCCTCCACCTTGTCATACACCATCCAATTTCAGCCTGTTACATTGAGGTGTAATCTCTCCTGGGCCTGAGACAATAGTTCAGCGTCATCAAATCTATAGTGAGATACAAATTCTCACCAATCCTATAGACACCCTCGACCTTGTCATACACCATCCAATTTCAGCCTGTTACATTGAGGTGTAATCTCTCCTGGGCCTGAGACAATAGTTCAGCATCCTCAAATCTATAGTGAGATTCAAATTCTCACCATTCCTATAGACACCCTCCACCTTGTCATACACCATCCAATTTCAGCCTGTTAAATTGAGGTGTAATCTCTCCTGGGCCTGAGACAATAGTTCAGCGTTCTCAAATCTATAGTGAGATTCCAATTCTCACCAATCCTATAGACACCCTCCACCTTGTCATACACCATCCAATTTCAGCCTGTTACATTGAGGTGTAATCTCTCCTGGGCCTGAGACAATAGTTCAGCGTCCTTAAATCTATAGTGAGATTCAAATTCTCACCAATCCTATAGATACCATATAGCTGGTGGTATTTTGGGTTCATTTTCACAAAAATGAGAAAGTATGGGGGAAGACACCATGGAAGTGGGCAGGGGTTGCCAGCTGGTCCAGATGGTGGTGGTGGTGGTGTTGCATCTGTTGGTAGTGGCAAAAGCACAATAGCACCTAAGGCAGGAGGTGTTGAGCCTGCGTCATCGTCTGGCTCCACAAGGCCTCGAAGGCTCTCTTTTCTGGGATTTGGTAAACCGCTTTTAAAGCCGGAGCTTCAAGAACAAGTTTTGGCTTACATTGCTGACACAGCCTCCAGCTCTCTCACCTCCTCTTCTGAAGTTTCAAAAAATAAAAGCACTGAGTCGTCATTGGAGGCTCCTCGTCAGGAACAACACCTATCCTTGTGTCCTTCACCCCTAACAAAAGTGAAGGATATGACAGGCCACACTACCTATTACTCCATGGAGCTCTTTTCACATGCCATACCTGGGATAGCAAGTCAAATCGTGAATTCCCCAGTCAAAGATGAATCTGACATGGAGTGCACTGATGCACAGCCACTGCTAGATTTTTCTGCTGGTACATTCACTCAGAGCACGACCTTGTCCTCGCAGTGCACTGAGGCAGAATCAGACCCTGATGAAACTCCAGTGCCCCTTCCCGCATAATATACCACCTTACACGGTGAAACAGAGGAAGGTGCACATGAAATTGAAGAGGAGGTGATGGATGACCCAGTTGTTGACCCAGATTGGCATCCATTGGGGGAAGAGGGTGCCGCTGCCTACAGCTCAGAAGAGGAGGAGGAGGATTTGCAGCAGGCAACGACATCGCAACAGCTGTTATCTGGCATGACCGTAGCAGTCCAAAAACATGTTACAAAAACCAAAAGAGTTGCAGGACAGCTTGGCCAGACGGTCAAATTAGAACAGCGTGCAAGGTCTCAAAATGTCTTCCATAGTAGGAAGAGTGCAGTGTGGCATTTTTTGAACAAAATCTTAATGATCAGGCAAAAGTTATCTGTAAGAAGAGCACAAAGACCTTTAGCCGAGGGAAAAATCTGAGAAATTTGAATACAAGTTGCATGATTAGACATTTAACCACCATGCACTTGCAAACGTGGACGGACTACCAAACCTCATGTACCACATGTGCACCTGTTCCGAATAAAGGTAGTCAGCAATGCTACATCGCTTCCCCCACTGTAAGCCCACCGGTTAGCACACCACCAGCAGCAAATGTCGAGATGTCGTCGCAAGGGCAAAAGCAGTCATGGAATCACAATGTTATTGCTATGAAAGACTGAATCTAGGCCATCAGCAACACCACCAACACCATCACCATCACCAACCCTCTCTCAGTTCGCCATGTCAACCGCTAGTTCCACCATATGCAGCTCTCAAGTCCAGCTCACCCTAAAAGAGACTCTCAGTAGGACAAGAAAGTACTCATCCTCTCATCCGCGTCACTTTGAACGCCCACATTGCCAAACTAATCTCGTTAGAGATGATGCCCTACCGGTTGGTAGAAAGCAAAGCTTTCCGCGACCTCATGGCCTACGCAGTACCACGCTATGACCTACCCAGTCGGCACTTTTTTTCGCAAAAAGCCATCCCAGCCCTCCACGTGCATGTGAAAGACCGCATTGTCCATGCACTCAAGCAATCAGTGAGTGGAAAGGTGCACCTCACAACAGATGCATGGTCCAGTAGGCATGGCCAAGGCCGTTATGTGTCCATCACTGCGCACTGGGTTAATGTGGTGGATGCAGGGTCCACAGGGGACAGCGGCAGTGGGACAGTGCTGCCTAGCCCACGGTATAGGAAACAGTTGGCTGTAGGCGTTCGACCCTCCTTCTCCTTCAGAAGCGAAAGCTCGTCCACAGAGCGCAGTCGCACGAGCACTCCATCCGCAGCTGCCAGTGTTGCACACGAGTTGTCCCACTATAGAACAGCTAGTGGTAAGCGTCAGCAGGCTGTGATGAAGATGATGTGTTTGGGCGACAACAGACACACCGCGGAGGTACTGGCCGACTACTTGCAGCGACAAACTGAGTCATGGCTAGGCAGTCTACATCTTGAGACAGGCAAGGTAGTTAGTGATAACGGACGGAATTTTGTGGCAGCCATAGCCCTTTCAAAACTCAGACACATACCATGCCTGGCTCACACCTTGAACCTGGTGGTGCAGTGCTTCCTCAATAATTATCCGGAGTTAACACCCCTGCTCCATAAGGTGCGAAGACTGTGCTCGCACATCCGCCGGTCACCCCTAAACTCCAGTCGTATGCAGAAGCTGCAGCGATTGCTCCACCTTCCCAAGCACCGCCTAATTATCGACGTTGCAACAAGGTGGAACTCCACCCTGCACATGGTTCAGAGGCTGTGCAAACAGAGGCAGGCTGTAATTCATTTGTGGGAGGATACACGGGCAGGCAGTTTGCAGGCAGACATGGAGTTGTCCGGTGTGCAGTGGTCGAAGCTGAAAGACCTCTGTAAAGTCCTTCAGTGTTTTGAGGAATGCACATGGCTGGTAAGCGCAGACGACGCCATCATAAGCATGAGCATCCCACTTATGCATCTGCTCATGCAAACTTTGACGCACATTAAGGAGCAGGCATCTGCAGCCGAGGAGGAAGAGGGAAGCCTTGATGACAGTCAGCCATTGTCTGCTCAGGGAAGTCTCATGGACGAGGTGGAGGAAGAAGAGGAGGAGGAGGAGGATTATGGGGATAATTATTTTGGGGAGGATGCTTCTCAGGGGGCAAGTGAAAATGTTGGCGTGGCAAGGTCAGATACAGGGTTTGTGCATGACTGGAGGGATGTGGATTTGCCAGAAAGTGCTCCTCCACCCAGCACTCGCAGTGCATCATTGACACCTGGAACATTGGCCCACATGTCAGATTATGCCTTGCAGATCCTAAAAAGGGACCACCGCATTGCCAAAATGATGAACGATGACGACTACTGGTTGGCCAGCATCCTGGATCCACGCTATAAAGGCAAATTCCAAAACATCATGCCACAGGAGAACCTAGAGCTAATATTGGCTAACAAACAAGCAACTCTGGTTAACCGCTTGGTGGGGCATTCCCAGCACACAGCGACGGTGATGTTTTTCCAACGAGCCGTAGGAGGCAACATGGAAGAGGTGTTCGTGGTGCACACAGCCAAAGTGGCGTTGGACACAGGGGTTTCATGACCATGGTGTGGACTGACTTTTCAAGTACCGCTCACACGACTGGTTATACTGCATCGATCGAAAGTGACAGGAGACAGCAGTTGTCAACTATGGTAACAAACTACTTCTCGTCCCATATCGATGTTCTCCCTCACCGGTCATTCCCCTTTGACTATTGGGCCTGTAAACTTGAAACCTGGCCTGAATTGTCACAATATGTCTTACAGGAGCTCGCTTGTCCTGCTGCTAGTTTGTTATCTGAACGAGTCTTCAGTGCTGCTGGATCAATCCTGACAGAAAAAAGGACCCGTCTGTCGACCCAAAATGTTGATGATCTAACCTTCATTAAAATGAACCATGCATGGGTGTTAGGGTTCTAAGTGGGAACCCGAGAGTGGACCCTCTGGGTCGTGGCTCCAGAGCCCCCGAGGGCGAGCGGACCAGGTGATGGCCACCCCCTATACAGGGAGTGTTAGGGGCAGGCCCAAGGGGGGTGAGACCACGACAGCCGGAACCAAAGGGACGACCCAGGGAGTGTACAGAGGGAAAGGCCAAAGGATGCTGACTAGAGTAGACCCGGAGTAGGAGGGAACAGACTGAGGGAACCAGGACCGATCAGGACGGAGCCGGAGCAGAGGTGCTGGAATGGAAGAAGGAAGGAAGGAAGATTAGGAGGGACTGGCCTAGGGGTACAGACAGGGCCCTAGCTAAGGGGCTAACGAAGACAGCAGCAGGGGAGGACCAGGCAAGGGACAGGCACGGAAACAGGAAGGAAGACAGCAGAGGGAACTGAGCAGAGATCCCAGACGGGGCTACGGAGCGGTGAGCAGAGCGCAGACTAGGAGAGTGGAGGGACCTGAGAGTCGGGGGCGACGCTGCGCAGGAACGCTAAGCGCCACAGAGCAAGACAAACAGGCGTCTTACCACTCAAGACGCCAGACAGAAATACCCGGTGGGCGCCGCCATGTTGGGGCGGAGCCACCGGGTCACGTGCTCCCAGGATGCCCCGCGGTCAGAAACGAGCGAGTGCGCATGTGCGTGCCTCTGACGCGCCGTGACCCTGCAAAGCCAGACAGGGCACGGCGCGAGGATGGAGGAGGGGTGCACCGGGAGGAGGAGGACCCCAGGTGAGCGTCGGGGCGCGTAATAATGGGTTTCAAAGGATTTTGTCCCACCCTCCCCTGCTGTCACGTAGGTTGCCAGAAAAATGGCTTGCTTTTGTCCTCTTCTTCCACGAACTTCTCCAATTACTCCATTTGCAGCTGCTGAATATCCAACATCAACATATGCCATTTTTTCCACCTCCCTAACTGGGCTGCCTCCTCCCACAGGGCCGGGGTCACCACGAGGCGCACGCACCCGTGCGAGTGCCATTGCCCTGGACAGGTGGGTGGGCACACTCTTTGGCAAAGGCACTGGCACAAGGTCCCTCATAGTAGAATCAAGTGTCTCTGACGGTGGGGGTGCACACCCGCCGTCAGACACACCGGCGTACTATGAGGGGCCCTGTGCCAGTACTGCCGCCCATGAGTGGGCCCCCCCTGCTTGCTCAGGGCACCAGCACTTGACTTACCTCTCCCTGCTCCACTACTGTGTAGTCTGGCCTGTTAAATACTGCACTGGGACTGCCAATACAAATTTGGTGAAATGATAGATGATGATTAAGAGGTAGGTATGCACTGTCCTGCTGGGCTCTATCTTCAGATAATCAATGGCTTCCATTTGTTATGGACGTCGACTCACAATGAGATGCAGTGGTGGTTTATCATCAGCTTTCACGGTTTTCCGACTCACAGACGTGTGACATTCCTGCCCACATTTTTAAATGTGTCCTCTCATGCCAATCCAATAGAATCGCCTACGGCCTGTGGCTTGTGTCTTTTGCACTCCAAAGTTACCTGACAGATCATGATAGGCAGTGAGGGCGATGTCTACATCTGTCCCTGTGATCACAATTTGATGGAGATGAGTAACGGTGATGGGTTCCACGTTACTGCGATACAGCAAACCTTTCTTCACAAGAACTGTTTTCACTGTCTCCACACACAAAGTAATTGAGGGTCAGCGTCGCCTCTGAGAATTCTCCCGGGAGTTTTTACCGTGATTACTAGTAATTCCAAAATTTCTGCAATCAGTCGACTTTCCGTCTGTACTTGTATCCATCTCGTTTCCTCTTGCGTAGAGTCTGGACTGTCTTACTGAGACTGAAATATATATGAAGATTGAAAAATACCCCAACAGTGTATACTTGTAATTACCAAAAGAAGAAGCAGTCAAAAATCCATAAAACTATAATGTTTATTGAAAATAGTAATAAAACATTAATAAATATGGACACACAGTATTTGGAAAGGGAAAAGGAACAGCATATAGATGAACACAATGGTCATGAAGGGCCAACGAGGCTGCAGACACCCCGTCAGGATAATAGAATGCAGAGCTAGATAATATAGCTAATAAAAGTCAAGGGGATATAAAAACTATATAGTATAACAAATCATATAGCAAGTGCTGCTATCCTTCATAGGAAATATTCCCTGACAAAGTGCAAAACGCACAAATAGAATTGGTGCATAATAAGCATCATAGCGATGGCATGAAAAGACTGCATTGCTATACCTGAGATACGGGGGGAGGCAGCAGGGTCGGTCCTTATACTATATAGTTTTTATATCCCCTTGACTTTTATTAGCTATATTATCTAGCTCTGCATTCTATTATCCTGACGGGGTGTCTGCAGCCTCGTTGGCCCTTCATGACCATTGTGTTCATCTATATGCTGTTCCTTTTCCCTTTCCAAATACTGTGTGTCCATATTTATTAATGTTTTATTACTATTTTCAATAAACATTATAGTTTTATGGATTTTTGACTGCTTCTTCTTTTGGTAATTTCTAGTAAATGTGCAGTTGTCCTGCATTTGTCCTGCCTCAATTATGTGGATCATGATATATGATTTATATTATTGATCTTCTTTTATGGCCATTATATATCGTTGATATTTGGCCTCCACATATAATATGTCTATTACCCTTTTATTACAGTGTATACTTGTGTACGCTTCGAATACATAACCCTTTTTACTTTTGTCTAAACCATACTGAGGCTGTGAGTGTCTTTGTCGGACTCCGGAAATATACACGCAGATTTTTAATGTTTAAACTATTCTATATATACCTGCTATCCAGTGATACTGTACCCTTTCTCAACTTTGTACAATCACGTCAAATCCATACTGGGCCTGAGACCCTCTGAGTCTGCCTCCTGATATATAGACATAGGTTTTTAATGTTTAAACTATGCTATATATACCTGTTATCCGGTGATACTGTACCCTTTCTCAAAGTAAATGAGGGTCAGCATCACCTCTGAGAATTCTCCCGGAAGTTTTTACAATGATTAGTAATTCTAAAATTTCTGCAATCAGTTGACTTTCCGTCTATACTTGTATCCATCTCATTTCCTCTTGCGGAGAGTCTGGACTCTCTTTCTGAGACTGAAATATATATGAAGATTGAAAAATACCCCAACAGTGTATACTGGTGTACTGTTATGAATGGGTCGCCGAGGAAAAAAAAACAACACAAGCTAAGCCTCAGAAAACCAGAGAGGTTGGTAACTATGCAGACTGCAGATCCCTGATTCTAATTCACAACTAGCAGCAGTCGTGGAAGGTTCCTACATTGGTCCTAGACGCCTGGTCACAACCGGAGAGCTAAATAAGCCTAAAGCAGGAAAAGAGGAAAACTAACTGCCCCAGAGCAGACCCCAAAGGAAAGACAGCCCCCACATGTATTGACGGTGTTACAAGATGAAAACACATACAAAGGCAGGAAAATAAGCTGAGCAAACGATGGGGCCAAACTAACTAGAAAGGACAGGAAAGGAAAGACACTGTCTGCAATCTGCCAAACACCCGACCAAAGATAATGTCCAACACATCCGATAGCAAAATTAACCCTGAAGTCATTAGACTTCTCCCACTATATCAGCACTCTGAAATATTCTGAGACAGAGCAAAAAGAGGCCAATCTAATAAGGGACAAAAAAAAGCAAATTGGCAAATACAGATAAATAAGAGTGGAAATTCAGCACAGCCCAGCCGGGCTGACTGACCCCACAAAAAACTGAATTGACCAACAAGAGCAAGTGTGAACATTAGCAAAAACAAACTTAACTTGAGAAGACTGGAACAGAGCTGAGTCCAAGACCTGAGAAGCAGACTGAATCACCAGCACCAGGATTGGGCATCGGCTGTCTTATATCCAGTCTGATACTCCAGAGATCCAATCGTTATCCTTCCTCACCAGGTGGCAAATCACTACCAATTAAACCAAGCTCACTACCTCCTGTCACCACCAGAGGGAGAACGGAAGGAGAACTCTCAACTGGTGGGGTGTACGGTGTGGAGCAGAGCCGGGTCTGTATGAGGTGTACAGAGAGGAGCCGCGTGTGTACGAGGTGTACGAAGCAGAGCCGGAGGTGTACGGAGCGGATGTGTGTACAAGGTCTACGGAGCGGAGCAGTGTGTGTATGAGGTGTACGGAGCAGAGCCGGAGGTTTACGGAGCGAAGGTATGTACAAGGTCTACGGAGCGGAGCCGTGTGTGTACGAGGTGTACGGAGCGGAGCAGAGCCGGGTGTGTACGAAGCGGAGCCGGAGGTGTACGGAGCGAAGGTATGTACAAGGTCTACGGAGTGGAGCCGTGTGTGTGCGAGGTGTGCGGGGTGGAGCAGAGCCGGGTGTGTATGGGGTGTACAGAGCGGAGCCGCGTGTGTACGAGGTTTACGAAGCAGAGCCGGAGGTGTACGAGGTGTACGGAGCGGAGGTGTGTGCAAGGTCTACGGAGTGGAGCAGTGTGTGTATAAGGTGTACGGAGCGGAGCCGGAGGTGTATGGAGCGGAGGTATGCACAAGGTCTACGGAGCGGAACCATGTGTGTACGAGGTGTACGGAGCGGAGCCGGATGTGTGCGAGGTGTACGGAGTGGAGCAGAGCCGGGTGTGTACGAAGCGGAGCCGGAGGTGTGTACAAAGTCTACGGAGCGGAGCCTTGTGTGTACAAGGTGTATGGAATGGAGCCCTGTGTATACAAAGTGTACGGATCTGAGCCTTGTGTTTACGGAGCGGAGCAGATCCGGATGTTTACAGAATGAAGCCGTGTGTGTGCGGGGTGTACGGAGCGGAGCTGCTTGTGTATGGAGCGGATTCGCGTGTGTACGAGGTGTATGGAGCAAAGTCGCATGTGTTCAAGGTTTACGGAGTGGAGCCATGTGTGTACAAGGTGTACAGAGCGTGGC
Source organism: Dendrobates tinctorius (assembly GCF_039654945.1). Classification (NCBI taxonomy): domain Eukaryota; kingdom Metazoa; phylum Chordata; class Amphibia; order Anura; family Dendrobatidae; genus Dendrobates; species Dendrobates tinctorius. The sequence goes on along the minus strand of NW_027361743.1, from coordinate 34,110,060 downwards.
CACGTGTGTACAAGGCGTACGGAGCAGAGTCGCATGTGTACGAGTTTTACGGAGCGGAGCCAACTCGCACGTGACGTTCTACCGAAAGTGACGTGCTGGAAGCTGACCGGAAATGAGGTAATTTCGGGAGGAGATTGTGACGGAACCATGGAGGCACGTCAGAGAATGCTTCAGATCACCGTGTCCTCCTCCGACAGCGTGGACAGAGGGATTGCCTTGGAATCGGGGATGCCGGCCATGTGAACGGATCATGATATGTCCTGCATCGGGAGACTCAGGTGGGTATTACATTGGGAGCCGGGCTGCTATAGTATCTTTATACAATACTAGCTGAAGAGCCCGGCGCTGCCCGGGCATAGTAACTAACTGTGGTTAGTTATAGTAAATTATAATTATCCTCCATCCCATAGTCCCCTGCCCATATACCCATCATACATATCCTCCATCCCATAGTCGAGTGCCCACATACCCATCACATGTCCTCCATCCCATAGTCCCATGCCCATACACCCATCATACATATCCTCCATCCCATAGTCCCGTGCCCATATACCCATCATATATATCCTCCATCCCATAGTCCCGTGCCCATATACCCATCATACATATCCTCCATCCCAGAGTCCCGTGCCCATATACCCATCACACATCCTCCATCCCATAGTCCCATGCCCATATACCCATCATACATATTCTCCATCCCATAGTCCCATGCCCATATACCCATCATACATATTCACAATCCCATTGTCGAGTGCCCATATAACCGTCATTCATATCCTCCATCACAAAGTCCAGTGCCCATATACCCATCACACATCCTCCATCCCATAGTCCCATGCCCATATACCCATCATACATATTCGCCATCCCATAGTCGAGTTCCCATATACCCATCACACATCCTTCATCTCATAGTCCCATGCCCATATACCCATCACACATCCTCCATCCCATAGTCCCGTGCCCATATACCCATCATACATATCCGCCATCCCATAGTCCCGTGCCCATATACCCATCATACATATCCTCCATCCCATAATCCAGTGCCCATATACCCGTCATACATATCCTCCATCCCATAGTCCAGTGCCCATATACCCATCACACATCCTCCATCCCATAGTCAACCATTATGACATCATAATGAGCAGCGGCGGGGCTTGCAACCTATGATGACATCAGCGTCACCATGGCAACCATTGTGACATCATAATGAGGGGTGGGGCTTGATACACACACACTGTTTCCCCAGTAGGCAAATAGGGGCATTATGACATCATAATGAGGGGCGGGGCTTGACGCGCACACACTTTTTCCCCCAGTATGTAGATAGGGGCAAAATTGTTTGGTGAATTGGAACGCGCGGGGTTAGAATTTCGCCTCACAACATAGCTTCTTATGACCCCGCTCTCGGGGTCCAGACGTGTGACTGTGCCAAATTTTGTGGCTGTAGCTGCGACAGTTCGGATGCCTATCCCGGACATACACACATACATACACACATACATACACACTTTGAGCTTTATATATTAGATTTCTTTATCTCTCTGTTTCTTTCTCTCTCTGTTCTTTCCTTCTTTCTCTCTCTAATCTTTCTTTTTTCTTTCTCTCTCTCTGTTCTTTCTTTCTTTTCCTCAGTACCAGCCACTGTGCCAAAAATGGCTGATGTATATACACTATACACTGTATATACATCAGCCTCGAGTCAGCACCTATCTATACATAAGCCTCAGCAACAGCATATACGTAAGCCTCAGCACCAGTATATACAGTTAGGTCCATATATATTTGGACAGAGACAACATTTTCCTAATTTTGGTTCTAGAGTCTAGACATTACCACAATGAATTTTAAACAAAACAATTCAGATCCAGTTGAAGTTCAAACTTTCAGCTTTCATTTGAGGGTATCCACATTAAAATTAGATGAAGGGTTTAGGAGTTTCAGCTCCTTAACATGTGCCACCCTGTTTTTAAAGGGACCAAAAGTAATTGGACAATTGACTCCAAGGCAATTTCATGGACAGGTGTGGGCAATCCCTTTGTTATGTCATTCTCAATTAAGCAGATAAAAGGCCTGGAGTTGATCTGAGGTGTGGTGCTTGCATTTGGGAGGTTTTGCTGTGAAGGAAACAGTCGGTCAAAGGAGCTCTCCATGCAGGTGAAACAAGCTACCCTTAAGCTGCAAAAACAGAAAAATCCCATCCAAGAAATTGCTACAACATTAGGAGTGGCAAAATCTACAGTTTGGTACATCCTGAGAAAGAAAGAAAGCACTGGTGAACTCATCAATGCAAAAAGACCTGGGCGCCCACGGAAGACAACAGTGGTGGATGATCGCAGAATAATCTCCATGGTGAAGAGAAACCCCTTCACAACAGCCAACCAAGTGAACAACACTCTCCAGGAGGTAGGCGTATCAATATCCAAATCTACCATAAATAGAAGACTGCATAAAAGTAAATACAGAGGGTTCACTGCACGGTGCAAGCCACTCATAAGCATCAAGAATCAAAAGGCTAGACTGGACTTTGCTAAAAAACATCTAAAAAAGCCAGCACAGTTCTGGAAGAACATTCTTTGGACAGATGAAACCAAGATCAACCTCTACCAGAATGATGGAAAGAGAAAAGTATGGCGAAGGCGTGGTACAGCTCATGATCCAAAACATACCATATCATCTGTAAAACACGGCGGAGGCAGTGTGATGGCTTGGGCATGCATAGCTGCCAGTGGCACTGGGTCACTAGTGTTTATTGATGATGTGACACAGGACAGAAGCAGCCGAATGAATTCTGAGGTATTCAGAGCCATACTGTGGGCTCAGATCCAGCCAAACTGATTGGTCGTCGTTTCATACTACAGATGGACAATGACCCAAAACATAAAGCCAAAGCAACCCAGGAGTATATTAAAGCAAAGAAGTGGAATATTCTTGAATCGCCAAGTCAGTCACCTGATCTCAACCCAATTGAGCATGCATTTCACTTGTTAAAGACTAAACTTCAGACAGAAAGGCCCACAAACAAACAGCAACTGAAAACCACCACAGTGAAGGCCTGGCAGAGCATCAAAAAGGAGGAAACACAGCATCTGGTGATGTCCATGAGTTCAAGACTTCAGGCAGTCATTGCCAACAAAGGGTTTTCAACCAAGTACTAGAAATGAACATTTTATTTACAATTATTAAATCTGTCCAATTACTTTTGGTCCCTTTAAAAACAGGGTGGCACATGTTAAGGAGCTGAAACTGTTAAACCCTTCATTCAATTTTAAAGTGGATACCCTCAAATGAAAGCTGAAAGTCTGAACTTCAACTGCATCTGAATGGTTTTGTTTAAAATTCTTTGTGGTAAGGTCTAGAACCAAAATTAGAAAAATGTCCCTGTCCAAATATATATGGACCTAACTGTACATCAGCACCTGTATAATACACAGGTGCTGGGGCTGATGTATATACAGGTGCTGGCGGGGGTGATGTATATACTGGTGCTGACTTGAGGCTGATGTATATATGGGCTGCATGTATATACATCACTGATCAGCCTCTAGTCAGCACCTATATATACACCAGAACCTGTATATACATCAGCCCCAGCACCCGTATATACACCAGCCCCAGTACCTGTATATACATCAGCCCCAGCACCCGCATATACATCTGCCCCTGCACCCGTATATACATCAGCCCCAGCACCCTTATATACATCAGCCCCAGCACTCATATATACATCACCACAGCACTCGTATATACATTATATATATATAATGTATATAATATACACTCGTATATACGTATATACATTATATACAGTATATACTGATTAAATTTGCTGATAACACAAAGCTAGGAGGGATAGCTAATACTAGAGAAGAGAGAGAGAGGATTCAAAAAGATTTAAATAAACTGGAGAAGTGGGCAGCAACTAACAGAATGGTTTTTAACAGGGAGAAATGCAAAGTACTACATCTGGGCAATAAAAATGAAAAAAGCAGATATAGAATGGGAGGAATAGGGCTAAGTGACAGCACATGTGAAAAAGACTTGGGTATACTAATAGATCACAGACTGAATATGAGTCAACAGTGTGATGCAGCAGCAAAAAAGGCAAATGCAATTCTAGGATGTATTAACAGAAGCATACAGTCTAGATCACGTGAAGTCATTATTTCCCTCTACTCCTCTTTGGTCAGACCTCATCTGGAATATTGTGTCCAGTTTTGGGCACCACATTTTAAAAAAGACATCAACAAACTGGAGCAAGTTCAGAAAAGAGCGACCAGAATGGTGACCGGTCTGCAAACCCTGTCTTATGAGGAAAGGTTGCATGATTTGGGAATGTTTAGTTTGCAAAAGAGAAGACTGAGAGGAGACTTAATAGCTGTCTACAAATATCTAAAGGGCTGTCACATTTTAGAAGGATCAACTTTATTCTCATTTGCACGAGGAAAGACTAGAAGCAATGGGATGAAACTGAATGGGAGGAGGCACAGATTAGATATTAGAAAAAACTTTTTGACAGTTAGAGTGATCAATGAGTGGAACAGGCTGCCACGAGAAGTGGTGAGTTCTCCTTCAATGGAAGTCTTCAAACAGAGGCTGGACAGACATCTGACTGGGATGATTTAGCGAATCCTGCTTTGAGCAGGGGGATGGACCAGATGGCCCAGGAGGTCCCTTCCAACTCTACGATTCTATGATTCTATGATTAGCCCCAGCACTCGTATATACATCAGCCCCAGCACCCTTATATACATCAGCCACAGCACTCGTATATACATCTGTCCCAGCACCCGTATATACATCAGCCCCAGCACCTTTATATACATCAGCCCCAGCACTCGTATATACATCTGTCCCAGCACCCGTATATACATCTGCCCCAGCACCCGCATATACATCTGCCCCAGCACCCGTATATACATCAGCCCCAGCACTCGTATATACATATGTATATACAGTAGTCTAAATGTGATATATATTCAGCAGTATGTAACATAATATAGTATAATACTGTCAATTATAATGTAGAGTTGTGTGTATATAGTGTAGAGCTGTTCATATAGTATGTTGCTGTGTATATAGTGTGGAATCCACACTATATACACTGGCCCATCTTTACACTATACAGTATATACACAGCTCCACTCTATATTCCTTACCACGGTATATATTGTGGAGCTGTATACATTGTGTATACTACTCCTGTCCTGTATACATGGTGTAAATATAAGTATCTGCTCTAAGTGTGTGTATCTATGAAAATAAAAAGCACTCCGATGAATTGTGCAAAGTGGTGGACTCTTTATTTGCCCATGTGACAAAGCTTTGGATCTATAACAGATCATTTCTCTGCTATGGAATTGAAATATTACCACATGGGCTAATAAAGAGTCCTCCACTTTTCTCTTATTTAATCATTTAATCGGTGTGCTGATTATTTTCTTTTTATAAATGCCTTTGATTTAAGGGTGTGTGTCCTAAAAGCAATTCAGTCACTGCTTAATATTTGGTGGTGCTCAATTATGACACATATCAAGGCTGACATCACCACCCGGCAAAAGCGGGCAATTGCCGTCAGGGACTTGTCATGCTATGGGGCTCGTAAGTAGGGGCTCCGGTGCCAGCGCTGACACAGTGGAAAACAATGATGAGTGAGGGAGCCATCTGCTGATGCTCCCTCTCTCATCTTTCCCCCTCTGCGTCTGAGCTTTGTGATGTCTTAGTGCAGAGGGTGCAATGACATCACTACAGCGAATCATCTATGCCAAGCAGTGCAGAGGATCAGAATACATTGAGGAAACCAGAGCAGTGGGGACAGGGAGAAGTATTATATGGGGCCCATTGTACTGTATGAAGTAATACTGTATATGGGGCCCATTATACTGTATAAAGTAATATATGGGGCCCATTATACTGTTTGAAGTAATATACAGTATGAGGGCCCATTATACTGTATGGGCCGTTATATGGGGCCCATAAAACTGTATGCAGTAATGTATGGGGCCCATAATAGTGTATGGAGCATTATATGGGCTCATTGTACCATATGGAGGAATATGTGGGGTCCATTGTACTGTATGGATCAATATATGGGGCCATTATACTGTATGGAGCGTTATGTGTTGCCCATAATACTGTATGGAGGACTATGTGATGCCCATAATACTGTATGTAGGACTATGTTGTGCCCATAATACTATGAAGGACTATGTCGTTCCCATAATACTGTATGGAGGACTATGTGGTGCCCATAATACTGTATGGAGGACTATGTGGCGCCCATAGTACTGTATGGAGGTCTATGAGGTGCCTATAATACTCTATAGAGGATTATATGGTGCCCATAATACTGTAAAGAGGACTATGTGGTACCAATAACAATGTATGGAGGACTAAGTTGTGCACATAATACTGTATGGAGGGTTATCCAAATTCGGAAGTTCTCCCCTATCTTTTGGATAGGGGATGACTTTCTGTTTGTTGTGGATCTGACCGCTGGGACCCCCATGATCCTAGGAAACGTAGCTTTGAAGAGCACCATGTAAATGGAGCTGTGGTCCAATCATACGCACAGTGACACCATTAACATGTGGCTCTTTAAATAACTCCTTTAATAGAGTGATGAGGGGACGACAAAGTATAGCAAAAATTCACTGATCGGGGCTGGTGAGTGTTATAATTTGTGGGCTGGTGGGGTTTGTGTGGCAGGGCTGCTTTTTTGTCCCAGTCCGGCCCTGGTTTCCGGAGTGTAATGTAGACGCAAATATATGTTTAAGTCCCTGCAGAAGTCAAAAATTTGAAAAACCAATGAAAAATATTTGAAAAATGTATGTAAATAATTTCAAATCAATCTACTTTTTCCCGGAATGTTATCAGATCTAAAATATAAAAAAATTAGCGTACTTTGCATGGTTGCATTCATAATTGTCCAAACTAATGAAATATTATATTTATCCATAATGGTGAACTGCAAAAGAAACGAAAAAAAATGAAATAGCAGAATTGTCGTTTTTTGGTCACTTCGACCAGAAAGGCATATGGATCCCAAGATGGTAAAGACAAAACTACAGTTGGTATCAGAAAAACCCCAAGCCCTCACATAATTCTATCAACCCAAGACTAAACATTTTAGAGCTATTGGAAGGCAAGAAGGAAAAATAGAATTGAAGAGAGGCCCAATGGGAATCTGTCACCCAAGGGCATGAGTGGGGTGTGCACCAGTCACCCACACAGTATAAGGACCCCACTGCTTCCCACTCAATATAATGGCCCTCACATCCCCCCTTTCATTATCATGGTCCCCACATCACTTCACACTTTATGAAGGCCCCACACAGCACCTCACATAGTATAGTGGTTGGCATATCCCCTCACGTAGTAGACTAGGCCATTATTTTAAAGTAGGATGCTGGTGAGGTCTTCATGCTGAGTGGACCATTTTACTGAGTGGGGAGATGTGAGAGCCATTTTACTGTGTGAGCGCTATCAAAATGTGTTAGTGGCTGTGGGGAACCAACACTGTGTGATGGGCTATGGGGGCCACTATAATGGGTGAGGTGCTGTGTGAGGCCACCATAAAGTGTGAGGGGTTGTGGGGGCCATCATACTGAATGAGTGGAAGAGGGGCCCTCTTTTTGAGTGGAGGGCTGTGGGGGGGGGCTTCATTCTGTGAGTGGGTGCTGATACTAATTAAGCGGCTGTGGGGCCATCATACTGAATGGGCTGTGGGGGTCTTCACTTTGAGAGTGGGCTGTTGGTTTCACCATACTAAACGAGGGTTGTTATACTGCGTGGGGATCATCATAATGACAGGACATCATGCTGTGTGGAGGCCATGATACTGTTTATGTATGGAGGAGGCGACCATAACTATATCATGCTATGGGGGAACACTATAGGGGCATCATGCTATGGCGGTATTATATTTTGTTGCTCGCACTGCGGGGACATCACAATGTAAGTGTGAAGTGACTCTGTTGGAGTGATTCACTGTGGGAATATCAAAATCCGTGTGTGTGGGGGTAGGGGCATTACTATAAACATGTTTTATAATGGCCATAAAAGGGGTATCGCTGATGAGGACAATAAGGGGCTTCAATTGGAAAATAATTGCTGCTTATGTGTCATAATACATGTCCTTCTCCTGGCTGATGAAGGTTGGGACATTGCCGAATATGTATATGTATGTGTGTGTGTTGTGTATAAATATATATTACGTGTATATTTTTATGTAGGGTGTGAGGGAGTGGGGGCAAGTAGAATGGCTGCCTGGAATCCTATGATGACACAATTCCCAGAACACCGCCCCCTATCAGTGGAAATGAAAGAAAATCCAATGATAACACCAAATGTTTGAAGATTTTATCCTCAGCATTAGAATATATGGTTAGATGGATCTTTCTATACAGAATGAGAAGATAAACGAAACTGTAAGAAAAAGATTAAATGTGATATAATGTCATAAGATGAGAATTGGAAATAGGAAAAGCTCAGCCAAACCTCTGTAACCACGGCTGTAATCTTTTACCTGGAAAACTGCCGGGATTTTACTGTGTTTCATTCATGCCTATGTGTGCCGCCATCATTATTAGCTGCTTTATAAGGGGCAGACAATGAGAGAAAAAGTATTGGTTATTGCGCTGCATTGTGACATCATCACTTTCCTTATATGGAGGCTGGTAGTGATGTCACACAGGTGAGTGATGTCACAATAGAGCGGAACCTATAAACACTCCGTCCCATCTCACTGGCTCAGACTTGGTATTTGTTTGTCTCCTGACTGCACTTACCTAGATCTTCTCCTTGTGGATTAGTGATTTTACTTGCGAATTACTTGTGAATTAGCGGATTACGTCTGTATTAGTGGATTACTTCTGGAATTTCCTGAAGATCATTGACTGAGGACTTCTCCATCTGGAGGTAAATCTATTGTGTGCTTTTATTTATGAAACTAGAAGTTTTTGTCTCATTAGATTTCGTATATTCATGAAATTTTTCTCTTATGGAAAAACATAACAATCGCATGAAGGATTGTTCGGGAAAATGAGGAAAAAATTCCCAATGCACTAAAATTGAAAAAAAAAAAAACCTGAAATATTGCCATTGTGTTTTGGGTTTTAATTTACAGTGTTAATTATCCAGTAAAAATGACCTGGTAATAGTGGAGTACTGGCAATCATGCCTGGTCATGCCAGTACTATGAGGCCTGATGGGTGAGGGGGTCCGGTGAATGTAGAATTAAATAGTGGGGACATTTTTGTAAGCACCATATAGTAGAATTGCTATAAAATGGGCGAGAAAACTAAGGGGCCTTCAACAGGAAAACAACTACTGTTCACTTGTAATAATACATGCCCTTCCCCTTGTTTTTGAAGGTTGGGGCTCCACCAAAATTATATATATATATCTGTCTGTGTACATACACATATAATATATATAGACACACACACACGTATAAATATGCGTATATACATATAATTTTTTTCTAGGGGGTGAAAGAGTGGGGTCAATAAGAACTTTTGCTATGAGGCTCCAATATGCCATCACTTCTATCATGGAAATGTTATCATCCATCTAATAGACTGTATGAGGAGATGAGGTCCTGGTGATGGTCGGACTGGAATCAGATGATGTCACAATTCCCAGAACACTGCCCCCATCAGTGAAAATGTGAGAAAATCCAATGACACCACCAAATGTTTGAAGACTTTATCCTGAACATTAGATTATATAGTTAGATGTATCGTTATAGAGGAAATGAGAAGATAAAGAAAACTGTCAGAAAAAGATTAAATTTGATATAATGTTATATGATGTGAATTAGAAATAGGAAAAGCTCAGCCAAACCTCTGTAACCACCGGCTGTAATCTGTTACCTGGAAAACTGCCAGGATTTTATTTCATTCATCCCTATTTGTACCACCATCATTATCAGCTGATTTATAAGGGGCAGACAATGAGAGAAAAAGTATTGGTTATTATTCTGCATTGTGACATCATCACTTTCCTTATATGGAAGCTGGTAGTGATGTCACACAGGTGAGTGATGATGTCACAATAGAGCGGAACCTGTAAACACTCCGTCCCATCTCACTGGCTCAGACTTGGTATTTGTTCGTCTCCTGACTGCACTTACCTAGATCTTCTCCTTGTGGATTAGTGATTTACTTGCATATTACTAGTGGATTAGCTGATTACATCTGGATTATTGGATTAATTCTGGATTAGCGTAATATTTCTGGATTTTCTGGAGATTTTTCTGGAGATCATTGACTGAGGACTTCTCCATCTGGAGGTAAATTTATTGTGGCTGTTATGAAATTAGAAGTTTTCCTCCTGATTATTTTTCTTGTACCCTGGTGTATGGGAAGCGGCCATTGCCCCTAGAGATGAGTAACTCGTCCGGCAAAATCATGGCACAATACAACAGATAAACCGTTTTCATGAATTTTGGTTTTTATTTGCAAATCAGAAAACAAATCCAGTCCTCAGTGATAAAAGTAGGAATCGCCGACAGAAAACCAGGGAGCAAATCTCCATGTCCAGCTATTTACAGGGGGATGAGGGGATATTTGTTTTAGAGATAAATACTAGTAATAATAATGGCAGCCAGCGCTCTACCTGTATGGGGCATAGCGAGCTGCACCATGGATTATGGCACCATGTAACATGTCTCCAATGTTTTCTCATCCCCTTCAGATCTCCCTCCTGACTCTGTCTGGTCCAGGACCACAGAGGGGACGTCAGTCACCACCTACAGAAGCTGAGAAGGGAACTTCAGCGTGTACAGGACTCGGCAGAGCCGGACATCTTTAGAGTGAGTATAATTGCGGAGGTGCCGGTTTGTGGTGACCGGGTATACCATCGCTGTACACAGCATCAGACTGGAGCACCTTGGGCTCACCAGAGAAAATCATTCTTGGGGCCCACTTGTATAGCTACATAGACATAAATGCAAGACCAACAATTGTGTGGTACACTTGTGTTATGGTATAACATAAGGTAGTACATGTCTTAATGATATAACAGGAGTTGGGGTAGCCCCCCTCATTGAATATAATGCAGACCCCCTCATAGAATATAATGCAACCCCTCTCATAGAATATAATGCAGACCCCCTCATGGAATATAATGTAGACCCCCTCATGGAATATAATGCAGACCCCTCTCACAGAATATAATGTAGCCCTCACACAGAATATATTGTAGCCCTCCTCAGAGTAAAATGTAGCCCCATCACAGGGTATAATGCAGCCCCCCATAGAATATGATGTAGATTCCTCACAGTATAATGAAGCCCCATCATAGGGTATAATGCAGCCCCCCATAGAATATAATGTAGCCCCCTCGCAGGGTATAATGTAGCCCCATCACAGGGTATAATGCAGCCCCCCATAGAATATAATGTAGATTCCTCACAGTATAATGAAGCCCCATCATAGGGTATAATGCAGCCCCCCATAGAATATAATGTAGCCCCCTCGCAGGGTATAATGTAGCCCCCTCATAGGGTATAATGCAGTCCTACATAGAATATAATGTGGTTTCCACATAGGGTATAATCCAGTCCTACAGTTTTATGGCCACCAGTACCCACTCACTTGTTCCCCTGCTGCTCTAGGATCTGCTCCGTTCTCAGCAGCTACACTGCTGTCTGACCGACACACAACATGTTGCACGATGAAGTGATGTCATTGTGCACCGGCTGTGTCAGAGGCAAAGGGAAATGATGGGGGAGAGAGAATCATCTGACGCGCTGTACTCCATTATTGTTTTCAACTGTATCGGCATTCATGGGCACTGGGGAGAGCACCCTGTAGGGGAAGGGGCTGTAAGCCCTGAAACATTTTAGTATTTATTACCCATTATAAATCAGTTTCAAATATTTCTGAAATTTGAGTGAAAGAAGAACAACATCTGTAATGTGAAATATTATATTATTTGCATTTATATTGTAGAAATAATAATTATCTTTTAATTATAATAAGTATTAATTTCATTGAGAATTTCATGACATTTCCTCAAACATCATATTCCATTTTTAGCAGATTTGCTCTTCTGATTATATGATGAAGCAATCCAGCATGGCATCCAGCGATCAGGATAAAGGCCTGTTGGCCGTGTTGGACCTGCTCGTTGTCCCACTCCTGGAGGACACAATTCCAGGCATTATCAAATCATATGAGCCTGAAGAAATGAAGACCATGACCAGCATGCTAATAAATCATCTGCATGATCTGGATGGACAGGATTTGGTGAATGCCCTCCTGTTCTTGTCGACCATGACATCTGCCAGAGCGGACGCTGACAACTTTCTGTCTAATGAGCTCATTGATAAGACCTATCAACACATGCTGAAACCAGAAAGTGAGAAACATCAGGGAATAACTGGTGCAGCTATGACGCTCCTGGCCAATATTGCTGTATACCGCTCCCAAGACGTCATGGAGCGCTTGGAAAGCGATGAGGAGCATCCACAGATCAGCGCGCTGAAGACACTGGATCTCATTTCCACCAAAACCATCACAGGTTGGAAAGAGAGAAGTGCAGCGCAGAATATACTGACAGTGGATGACTTGATTACCCCTACACAACATCAAGCTGGACCACCTGACGGATTTGATTTTTATTATCATCTCCTGCACCCTAGCTATGGGTTCATAAATCACCTGGATGACGCTGATGTCCTCCATGACACAGACACAACCCAGGCTGGGATATGTCGTTACATTACATGTGTCTTAACTGATGAGGAAAGAAGAAAGATCATCCATTACCTGCTTATAGCAATGAGATCTGCTGTCAGAAAGAGCAGACTCATCAGTGTCATGATCTTCTCGGAGCTGTTACTCCATCATCCTGAGCTCCTGGAGGAGAAAATGGCAAAAGATTTAATCTTATTAACGGCTTCGAAGATATACAGTTCGGACGAACTTGAGAACTGTCTTGCTTTAGAAGCTATGGGAAATACCTGTAAAGGTGCACCAAGACAGGTGCATCAACTGAAAGACCTCATCTATCGCTGCCTTTACAGTAAACTAGTGGGTCGTCAGAAGCTAAAAGTGGTCATTGAATCCCTAAAAGCAATGTCAAAGTTTGTTACCCTGCTGAAAAGATCAAAACTTGGCAGTAAATTTGAGAGAATTGTCCAGCGTTGTACTGACTACCTAAACCACCCAAACCCGCTGGTTCGGACATACTCCACTTCACTATTTGCAGACCTCGCCAAGAACTGCAACAGGGACAAGAGAAGCTTCAGCCGCCACGTCAGGACATTCCTACCCGAGTTACTGATAAAGTTACACAGTAAAAACCAGCAGGAAAAGGCATCCGGTATTGCAGCCTTGCTGCATTGTCTTCCTTACATCGGATGTAAGAACGTTCAAGAGCTGTTATGTGCTGATGGCGAAAAAGCCTACAAAATATATGAACAGCTCGGGAAAAAGGAACCTGCCCTTCTTGTGAGGATGATGATCCACAGCATTGAATATATTAAGCCGTATATGGCAGACGAGGTAGACGCTGTCATGAAACACCTCACTATGATAAGAGACGCGTTACCCTATGAAGAACTCTATCCGTCAGCATTATCTGACGTGTTTATAGGGTTGAGGAGACTCAATTCTAAGATATATACTCCAGTGGTGCATGAGGCAAGTATCCGCGCCATTGACATCCTGGGCACCAAGTGGAAGAGCATCAGCACTGTTAAAGCAGTGAAAGTTGGAACAGAGAGTTTCCTGATCTATGAAAAAGTGAAGAGAGTGGAAGTAATATTTTACGAGACTTCAGTGTGAAGCATCCATCACCAGATGTTACACTAAGGGTCAATGAATGAGACATCCTGAATACACTTAGATAAAACTCTTGACTATTGAAGACCATCTCAAGAACAATCCCCACATACCCCAATTTTCTTATGAAAAACTTAAAATAAAGAAAATAAAAAGAAAACTTATGGTGTTTCTCTGCTTATTGTAACTGGATGAAATGTTTCTGGACTGTTCCCAAATGTATTTTGATCATATCCTCTATATAAAGCTACTAGCTGAAGAGCCCAGCGCTGCCCGGGCATAGTAACTAACTGTGGTTAGTTATAACAAATTATAATTATCCTCCTTCCCATAGTCCCGTGCCCATATACCCATCATACATATCCTCCATCCCATAGTCGAGTGCCCATATACCCATCACACATCCTCCATCCCATAGTCCCATGCCCATATACCCATCATACATATTCTCCATCCCATAGTACCATGCCCATATACCCATCATACATATTCTCCATCCCATAGTACCATGCCCATATACCCATCATACATATCCTCCATCCCATAGTCCCGTGCCCATATACCCGTCATACATATCCGCCATCCCATAGTCCCGTGCCCATATACCCATCACACATCCTCCATCCCATAGTACCATGCCCATATACCCATCATACATATCCTCCATCCCATAGTCCCGTGCCCATATACCCGTCATACATATCCGCCATCCCATAGTCCCGTGCCCATATACCCATCACACATCCTCCATCCCATTATGACATCATAATGAGGGGCGGGCTTGATACACACACTTTTTCCCCATTATGTAGATAGGGGCAAAATTGTTTGGTGAATTGGAACGCGTGGGGTTAAAATTTCACCTCACAACATAGCTTAGGACACTCTCGGGGTCCAGACGTGTGACTGTGCCAAATTTTGTGGTTTTAGCTGCGACGGTGCGGATGCCAATCCTGGACATACATACATACATACAAACACTTGAGCTTTATATATTAGATATATCATGATACAGCTCCATCTTAACATGTCTATGTTTGTTGAGCTCTTAAAGGGGCTTTCTAGACTATGATTTTGATGACATAGGTCATCAACATCAGATTAGTCCCGGTCTGACATGTGAAACTCCTAACGATCAGATGTTAGCAGATCCCTCAGTCAGCAGAAAGCACACAATGCATTGAGCTGGAGCTACATAGCTTACGTGTCATCAGTACTGTGGTTCCTGTATGATCCGCAGTCTGATGTTGGCTGGTAATAACAACTCCTGGTATCTCCTGTCTAGCTGACTGCAGAATTCTGAATCCTTACAGCGTGTGCACTACACACTCTCAGTGCTCTCTGGTGTTGCTGGCGACAGTGGGTAATGACGTGACAGCATGAATGCAATTTGCATACATGCGGTCACCTGGCAATTGGATGTCTTTGGCCTTTCTCAATTCACTTGTATTCAATTGAGTGGATGTGGTTCTAAGTATGCAAATCACATACTTGCGCTCAGGGCTGTCACTAGGAATTTCAGGGCCCCATACTGGCAAAATTTTCGGGGCCCCCTTGAGACTCCACCCAGGCTCCACCCCTCGAACTGTCCACAGCCCCACCGCTCTCTCTTGGAAAAACTCCACTTCTCACCAATCACACATTAACAGTTCCCATCTCCAGATCACACACATAGCCAGCAGCTCTTGTTATGGCCAAAAGATTTTTTAAATCTACCACCATGACAAGGTAGACTCTTTTGGCTGGGCCCTACTCTACTCTAACCTATTAAAGATTTGCTAAAATATCCAATACAATTTAGGTATATTTTTTATTTATTTTTCAATTTTTAAAATGACCAATAATATCACATCCAAAGGGACAAATACCACCACACCATGCCCAGACACCATATTACCACCACATGGTGACCAATAATACCACATACAAGGAACAGATACAGCCATACCATGACCAGACCACATATTACCACCAGTGACAGAATAATAGCACATACAAGGGACAAATACCACCGCACCATGACCAGACCACATATTACCAGCACATGGTGACTGGATACTACAATACTGATCATTAATAAAAAAAACATATTACTATCACCATAAGTGCCATAATACACAGGAGATCTGTACTTAGTATGTAGTGTCTGTGTACAGGTAATACAGTGATCACCAGTGACATTATACACAGAAGAAGCTCTTGAAAAACAATTCAAAACCTTCATAACTATTAAATGTGGTCGGGAACTAGTTAGATAACCATAATAATTCCCCCACCCAATAATAGGGACAAATTAAATAATAGTGGAGTACTCAAAATATCATGTAATTCAAGAAAAAAGTTAGAGTAACCATAAACCACAATAGGATGTAAAAAAATGCAAATCTTTATTAATACAAGTTAAAAACAGTATCACACATATATAAACACATAATAAAGGTAAATATAAAAGGAATAATCCCAGTGTAGCGCAGAGTGAAGCCCCCTTCATGTAAAGTGGCAGCGGGCAAAAGAGCCATATACTGCCAATATGTAGCATAAACTAGACAACAAGGCATGCTGTGCTTAATATCCAAGGACAGTATCTACATATGTCTAAGGCATCCAGATATAATATAAAGCATAGAGCCCAAAGTATTATGAATAATTCTAGCTCAAAAAGATACAAAATCAATCAATTCTGGGATAATACCCAGTATCTATAGTGCTCATGCCACTTACCCATAAGGGATATAGAATGCAGGGAGGATGCTGCGCTCAACCCCGACGCGCGTTTCGCCTCTGCTTTCTCAAGGGGAAGTGCCTATCTATCCTCAAAATACCCATATATAAACGCCACGCTCCAGGTGTTACTGATCAGAGTCGGCGCATGCGCAGTGTGGCCACATGGTAACCGCGCGATGATTCGCCGCCATCAGAGAGCAGCGCGCGTGTGTGGTAATACCACTAGACGTCATAAACACGCGCGCGGCCCACAATATGATGGCCGGAGCATCGCGACCATTGACAGACACCGCGCATGCGCACAGGATCAGCGCCATTTTCTCGGAGACCTATTGTAGGCGGCCATACTAGTGCGGTCTAAACAAGTCATAAGACTGTTAAAAGGGACCAAATAATGGTGGGAGGAAGAAATGTAATTACTAGGACAAAAAGGGTCAAAGAAAGGTTCCCAATGTATAGTTATGATAATATATGAGGTGTCATAGAAAAATGCCATATAAACATAGGTTCACTAAGGGTATAGTATTATACATCAATTACAGATAAATTCCACCTAATATAAAATAAAATACGTCCCAAAGAGGGAGGGAAAGTTCCCAAACACCACAGATCATATATATAAATACCATTATAATGCAACAATTAAATATTAGAATTGGAGTACCATTAACATGATGATATACAATAATACAGGTATCATATGATCGCCATTAAGTGGTGATGCAAAAAATTATTACAGATCCCTCTTTGATGTCTTGACACACTACAATAAACCGTACATAAAAAGATATAGAACCACCCCACCCCTTCTCCCCCATATCATTAACCCCCCTTCAATAATGGCAGATCTTCAGTGAAACGTAGAAAATTCAGAATCAAAATACAGCAATATTTGTCCTCTAGGCGTCCAAATCATCCATGTTTCAGAGAAATCCCAGGCAACATGATCTCCTAGGGAGAGCGACTGCTGATCCAACTAGTTGTAAAAAACGTTGTTAAACCAACTCTTCCGCATTCAGACATGGGCGTCAAAAAACAATAAAACTAAAAGGTGAAGAAGGAAAAAACAGACATAGAAATTAAAAAACAATTCTAAAAAACACAGCTAAGGACACGGACACATATGTATATAAATAATCAAACCTTGGCAGAAAAGGAAAAAGAGCCTTAGATTATAATCAAAATAAATATGATCCCAATAGAGATAAGAGAATTACAATAATAGTTAGAAGCCCAAGATATCAGGGCTAGTAGGTCGAACTCTATGCAAGGAAAGGGGCAAAAGTATTGGTTTCGTTCAAGCCTGCAGGGGCTAAAGTATCTAGCATCACAATCCACCTACACTCATGTTGTGCGAGAATCTTCTTGGTGTTGCCTCCACGAATGCCACAATCAATCCTGTCAATCCAACGGACTAATAAGCCCTTAGGATTGGCATTATGAAACAATTTAAAATGCTTCGGGAGGGTTTTTAAGCTGGAAATATCCTGAATATCTCTAGATGCCGCTATGTCCCTAACATGTTCGCGTACCCGGACTTTAAGTTCTCGGGACGTAAGACCAACGTATATTTTGTTACAGGGACACGTGGCATAATATACCACATTTGATGTGTTACATGTAATATAACTCTTAATGGAAAAAGTCTTTTTCCCATCAGACATAGTAAAAGATGTAGTTTTACAAATGTTGGGACACGCAACACATCTCCCACAGGGAAAACATCCCTGTATACGGGTTGAGCCACGAACTAATGGTATTGTGGGTACATAGTGACTTTTTACTAGGTGATCTTTCAAATTCCAGCTACGTCTAGGGACGATTTTTGGCCGTGAAGGTAAATGTGCTGCCAAAGTGGTATCTGTATGTAAAATGGGCCAACATTTATCAAAAATTTCTCGCATTCGATCCCACTGGCAGTTTGATGTAGATACAAAACAAATAGTGTCCTTATTGGTGTCTTGCCGAGTGCTAATGGGTTTAGCTAATAAATCATCACGCGAGGCCTGCTTGGCCCTCCTATACCCGTATTTGATACATCTATTACTATACCCTCTGGCCTTAAATCGATGCCCCAAATCCTTAGCCTGTTTTTCAAACATTCTCTCTGTAGAGCAAATACGCCTTGTTCTTAAAAATTGCCCCCTAGGGATGGCACGAATTATTGGTGGAATATGAGCAGAGGACGCGTGCAGTAAAGAGTTTACCGCTGTCTCTTTACGGAACAAATCCGTTTGGATCAGGCCTCCCGCATCAGCCCTGATTAGAACATCCAGGAATTCAATACTAGATCTATGCCATTTATAAGTAAATTTGAGATTAAAAGTGTTCAAATTTAGATGATGCATGAAATCCTGGAGATCAGATGACGACCCCTGCCAAATGGCAAAAACGTCATCGATATAGCGATACCAGCACTGCACATGGTTTACGGCAAGCGCCCCGCCCCCAAAGAAAACCTACCTCTCCCAAAAACCGAGAAACAGGTTAGCATAGGACGGGGCGCAAGCCGCACCCATGGCAGTGCCACGCCTCTGCAAAAAAAAACGATCCTTAAAAACAAAGTAGTTATGAGACAGGACAAATTCCAAGAGTTCCATGAGGAATTCACACCAATGTCCATCCTGACTCAACATCTCCAAATACAGGGATGTTTTCCCTGTGGGAGATGTGTTGCGTGTCCCAACATTTGTAAAACTACATCTTTTACTACGTCTGATGGGAAAAAGACTTTTTCCATTAAGAGTTATATTACATGTAACACATCAAATGTGGTATATTATGCCACGTGTCCCTGTAACAAAATATACATTGGTCTTACGTCCCGAGAACTTAAAGTCCGGGTACGCGAACATGTTAGGGACATAGCGGCATCTAGAGATATTCAGGATATTTCCAGCTTAAAAACCCTCCCGAAGCATTTTAAATTGTTTCATAGTGCCAATCCTAAGGGCTTATTAGTCCGTGGGATTGACAGGATTGATTGTGGCATTCGTGGAGGCAACACCAAGAAGATTCTCGCACAACATGAGTGTAGGTGGATTGTGATGCTAGATACTTTAGCCCCTGCAGGCTTGAACGAAACCAATACTTTTGCCCCTTTCCTTGGTTAGAGTTCGACCTACTAGCCCTGATATCTTGGGCTTCTAACTATTATTGTAATTCTCTTATCTCTATTGGGATCATATTTATTTTGATTATAATCTAAGGCTCTTTTTCCTTTTCTGCCAAGGTTTGATTATTTATATACATATGTGTCCGTGTCCTTAGCTGTGTTTTTTAGAATTGTTTTTTAATTTCTATGTCTGTTTTTTCCTTCTTCACCTTTTAGTTTTATTGTTTTTTGACGCCCATGTCTGAATGCGGAAGAGTTGGTTTAACAACGTTTTTTACAACTAGTTGGATCAGCAGTCGCTCTCCCTAGGAGATCATGTTGCCTGGGATTTCTCTGAAACATGGATGATTTGGACGCCTAGAGGACAAATATTGCTGTATTTTGATTCTGAATTTTCTACGTTTCACTGAAGATCTGCCATTATTGAAGGGGGGTTAATGATATGGGGGAGAAGGGGTGGGGTGGTTCTATATCTTTTTATGTACGGTTTATTGTAGTGTGTCAAGACATCAAAGAGGGATCTGTAATAATTTTTTGCATCACCACTTAATGGCGATCATATGATACCTGTATTATTGTATATCATCATGTTAATGGTACTCCAATTCTAATATTTAATTGTTGCATTATAATGGTATTTATATATATGATCTGTGGTGTTTGGGAGCTTTCCCTCCCTCTTTGGGACGTATTTTATTTTATATTAGGTGGAATTTATCTGTAATTGATGTATAATACTATACCCTTAGTGAACCTATGTTTATATGGCATTTTTCTATGACACCTCATATATTATCATAACTATACATTGGGAACCTTTCTTTGACCCTTTTTGTCCTAGTAATTACATTTCTTCCTCCCACCATTATTTGGTCCCTTTTAACAGTCTTATGACTTGTTTAGACCGCACTAGTATGGCCGCCTACAATAGGTCTCCGAGAAAATGGCGCTGATCCTGTGCGCATGCGCGGTGTCTGTCAATGGTCGCGATGCTCCGGCCATCATATTGTGGGCCGCGCGCGTGTTTATGACGTCTAGTGGTATTACAACACACGCGCGCTGCTCTCTGATGGCGGCGAATCATTGCGCGGTTACCATGTGGCCACACTGCACATGCGCCGACTCTGATCAGTAACACCTGGAGCGTGGCGTTTATATATGGGTATTTTGAGGATAGATAGGCACTTCCCCTTGAGAAAGCCGAGGCGAAACGAGCGTCGGGGTTGAGCGCAGCATCCTCCCTGCATTCTATATCCCTTATGGGTAAGTGGCATGAGCACTATAGATACTGGGTATTATCCCAGAATTGATTGATTTTGTATCTTTTTGAGCTAGAATTATTCATAATACTTTGGGCTCTATGCTTTATATTATATCTGGATGCCTTAGACATATGTAGATACTGTCCTTGGATATTAAGCACAGCATGCCTTGTTGTCTAGTTTATGCTACATATTGGCAGTATATGGCTCTTTTGCCCGCTGCCACTTTACATGAAGGGGGCTTCACTCTGCGCTACACTGGGATTATTCCTTTTATATTTACCTTTATTATGTGTTTATATATGTGTGATACTGTTTTTAACTTGTATTAATAAAGATTTACATTTTTTTACATCCTATTGTGGTTTATGGTTACTCTAACTTTTTTCTTGAATTACAGAAGAAGCTCTGTATATAGTGTCAGTGTACAGTTAATACAGTGATCACCAGTGATATTATGCACAGGACCTCTGTATATAGTGCCAGTGTACAGGTAATACAGTGATCACTGGTGACATTGTACAAAGGCACTCTGCATATAGTGTATAGTGTCATTGAACAGGTAACACACTGACTCACCAGTGACGTCTCTAGGTAAAATCCTTCATCTTTGCTTTTCATCTTTCATCCAGCACAGATCGCCATCACGTCTTGTAGCCAGGGCTTGTTTCTGCAGGAAATAACACAGTTATCTAGAGCTCCACTTGCAGAACACATTACTTAATTTTTTTCCAACTTCTACACTATACCAGATGAAGAAAAAAGGTGACATAGTGTCACTCTGCACAGTAACAGAACCTCCCCCCATTTAAAACAGTATCCTCAAAAAAATAAAATAAATACATCACTGCAGTAATAATATCCCTTAATTAGCCCCTATGGTAATAATATCCCCCATCCTGGCTCCAGCCATATTTTCTCTCATCCTGCCCTCATGAGTATCCATTCTGCCCCCACATGATCTCCAGATCCTGCCCCATCTGTCTACATCGTATCCATCCTTCCCCCATGATCCTGCACCATGTCTCCCATCCTGCCCCCTCCAGTGTCTCACTGTCACATTGTGCCCCCTCCTGTTTCTCACTGTCACATTCTGCCCCCTTCTGTGTCTTGCTGTCACATTCTGCCCCTGTGCCTCACATTCTGCCCCTCCTCTGTTTCACTGTCACATTCTGTCCCCTGTGTCTCACTGTCACATTCTGCACCCTCATGTGTCTCACTGTCACATTTTGCCCCTCCTGTGTCTTACTGTCACATTATACCCCCATGTCCATTCTGACCCCATGTCTCACATTCTGCCCCCATGGTCATTCCGCCCCGTGTCTCGCATTCTGCCCCCTCCTGTGTCTCACTGTCACATTCTGCCCCCTCCTGTGTCTCACTGTCATATTCTGCCCCCTCCTGTGTCTCACTGTCACATTCTGCCCCATGTCTCATATTATGCCCCCTCCTGTGTCTCACTGTCACATTCTGCCCCCTCCTGTGTCTCACTGTCACATTCTGCCCTCATGTCTCACATTCTGCCCCCTCCTGCGTCTCTCTGTCACATTCTGCCCCCATCCTGTGTCTCAATGTCACATTCTGCCCCCTTCTGTGTCTTACTGTCACATTCTGCCCCCATGTCTGCATTCTACCCCCATGTCCTGCATTCTGCCCTCATGTCTCACATTCTGCACCCATGTCCATTCTGTCCCCATGTATTGCATTCTGCCCCCATGTATTGCATTCTGCCCCCTCCTGTGTCTCACTGTCATATTCTGCCCCCTCCTGTGTCTTACTGTCACATTCTGCCCCCATGTCTTGCACTCTGCCCCATGTCTCACATTCTGCCCCCTCCAGTGTCTCACTGTCACATTCTGCCCCATATCTTGCATTCTGCCCCCATGTCTTGCATTCTGCCCCCATGTCTTGTATTCTGCCCCCACGTCTTGTATTCTGCTCCCACGTTCTGCATTCTGCTCCCATGTCCATTCTGCCCCGTGTCTCACATTCTGCCCCCATGTCTTGTATTCTGCTCTCACGTTCTGCATTCCGTTCCCATGTCCATTCTGCCCCATGTCTCACATTCTGCCCCCATGTCTCGCATTCTGCCCCAACATGTCTACATTCTGCACCCATGTCTTGTATTCTGCCCCATGTCTTGTACTCTGCCCCCATGTCTTGCATTCTGCCCCATGTCTGCATTCTGCCCCCATGTCTTGTATTCTGCCCCCATGTCTCGCATTCTGCCCCCATGTCTTGCATTCTGCCCCATGTCTGCATTCTGCCCCCATGTCTCGCATTCTGCCCCATGTCTAACATTCTGCCCCCTTGTCTGCATTCTGCCCCATGTCTCGCATTCTGCTCCCATGTCTTGCATTCTACCCCATGTCTTGCATTTTGCCCCCATGTCTTGCCTTTTGCCCCGTGTCTACATATTTGCCCCTGTGTGTCTCCAATCCTGCCCCCTGTCTCCATATTTGCCCCTGTGTGTCTCCAATCCTGCCCCTGTGTGTCTGCAATCCTGCCCCCTGTCTCCGTATTTGCCCTTGTATGTCTCCGATCCTGCCCCGTGTCTACATTCTGCCAGGAAACATATTGCCCCTTTCAATAATAAAATAAAAACTTTGTTCTTACCTGACCTCGCTCCTGCGGTGAAGATGGAGCTGCTGTTGTGTGAGCTGAAATGACCTGTGGTGACATCATCGTCATGTGATCAGGGGGCGGAGCTGATCAATGCTGAAGGCCTGTGATAATGACGACGTTAACACAGGTCCTTCAGCACTTCTCTAACTTTTGGATGTCGGGCGCTGTGGTGGTTCTGCTGATGTGTGCGCTGCAGGCCCGGCTGCAGCGCACACTTGGGGCCCGACCGCAGCGCACACTTGGGGCTCACCCGGCGCCCCTATGACGCACAGCACTTGGGGCCCGATGACTGGCAGCACAGGAGCGGGGCTCCTGATCTGCAGGCCCCCTTCTGTTCTGCTGTTCACCGGGCCCCATACAGCAGTAAGGGCTGTCATGCCCTGATGGCGGCCCTGCTTGCGCTCACATGACCACCTGCTCTTGCCGGCGACACCTGATAGCAATGGCCGCATGCCATGCACATGCTGTAAGGATTCTGAAGTCTACAGTCACAAGAGTGATTACAGTCTTTCATCAGAAGACTGGACAACCCCTTTAACAATGGGAAAAGAGATACTAGGAGTTGTTTTGTACTGATGGTAGTTCTGGTGATGTAGTCATGTACTAACGGTGGTTCTGATTATGTATCCGTGTACTGATGGTGGTTGTAGTAAGGTAGTCATATACTGATGGTGGGTCTAGTGATTTAGCTCAGCAAAGATCATGGTTCTGGTGATGTATGCATGTACTGATGGTGGTGGTAGTGATGTATTCATGTACTAATTGATGGTTCTGGTGCTGTATTCTCTCATTAAAGATAAAGAAGAAAAAAAATTGGTACAGCCAAATCAGTAAAAGATTTGGATATCAAAATTGTCAAAATATAAAACTATTTAGCCCTTACGGTAATGAGAAAAACATAAGCATTACAAACCAAACATTTTTTTTTTAGCAAAATAAAGAATTCAGGAAAGTTTAGTCCAGCTGTAATGACACTGATCTGTAGAATCATGTCCACGGGTCTCCTTTATCAAATAATGAATAACTTAAAATCAAATATAAAAAAAACTATGATTTAATTGCATTTGTTTACTTCAGATTTATATTGTACTGCAGGGACAAGAGCAATTTCAATTTTCTCCATAGTTAGCAAAAAAGCTAGAATTGGCCCTGGCTGCAGTCACTACTCTGCTGTTACTTAATGTCTTATACTCTAGTCACATCCAGAGCTGCAGTAACCATTCTTCTGCTGTATCAAATTTTATTCTTCTATCACACCCAGAGCTGCAGTCATTTTTCTGTATTAAATCTTGTTTTATACTCTAGTTATATGCAGAGCTGCATTCACTATTCTGCTGTTACATCATGTTTTAAATTCTAGCCCAGACCTGGTCAAAGTGTGACCTATGGGCCACATCAGGCTATTTGGTTGTTTCTATCTGGCACATGGAGTGGGACAGCCCAAGGGCAAGAACCT
Organism: Dendrobates tinctorius; assembly: GCF_039654945.1. NCBI lineage: Eukaryota > Metazoa > Chordata > Amphibia > Anura > Dendrobatidae > Dendrobates > Dendrobates tinctorius. The sequence goes on along the minus strand of NW_027361743.1, from coordinate 34,085,076 downwards.
GTGCCATCCCACACCACATGGCCTACCCCTGCCTGGCATTTCAATTTCCCAAGGATGCAGATAGCCATGTGTATACAGTTTGACATTCCATGCAGTATGATTGCCCATAGCTCCCATACAAAGTCTGATGCCACATAGCCCCTATATACAGTATGATGACCCATAGCTCTGACCTAGTATGGTACCCCATAGCCTCTATACGTGATATACTTTAGCCCATATACAAATTATGATGCACCATTTCCTCACTTTTCACAGTATGAGGTTCCAAAACCTCTATGCCGAGTATGATGGCCTCCACAGTATACTCCTCCATATAATGCCACCACAGCTCCCTCAACTCCCAGGATATCCAAAAAGCTTATACTCAACCAGCCTTGGTTCAATGTCCACTGCAGCCTCCATCTCTTCTTCCAGCTTGTATAATAATGAGCAGAAGCTGCCCGTGCCTGTCAGTGTAACTGGTGGAGCAAGGAGAAGATGGCTTTCTGCTCCTCAACAGGGTTTAACAGTATCAGTGTCCAAAGGATACTATTAAAAGTGTTGCATACTAATGCCATCCACTGACCATTTGGCATTTGCCAGAATTTCCACTCCAGCCCCGCTGCATCGCATTAGAATAACTTCTATGCCAGTCTGTCATTTATCAGAGTCATTAACCCCTTTATGACCTATGACGTGCCGTGTCCGTCATAGGTCACCCGCCCCTCTTTGTTGCAGTCTCCAGAGCCTGATCTCATCAGCTGTCATGTGCCCCTAACAGCAGTGGGTAAAATCGCGATCCACCCACGGCTGTTAACTAGTTAAATGCCGCTGTTAATCTCGGCATTTAACTCACACAAACGGGATGCGTGTCTCAGCTCTGCCCATCTGCGCCCGTGTAACATGACCGTGGGTCGCCGATGGGGTTGTCATTGCTGAGCTGCTATGATCATTTTTGTTACACATTGCAGTTCTGCAGCCCTGCTATGTGTAACAGAAGCTATCAGATGATCGCAGCTTCTAGTCTACCACGGAGACTATTGGAACAAGTAAAAAAAAAAAATTTTAAACATTAAAAAATTGTTAAAAGTGTAAAAATTCAAATCACCCCCATTTGGCCCATTCAAAGTAAAATAAAAAATACACATATGTGGTATCGCATCATTCAGAATCACCTAATGTATCAAGATATAAAAAGAATTAATCCGAACTGTAAACGGTATAACGAGAAAACAATCTAAAGGCCAGAATTAAGTTTTTTAGTCGCTGCAACACTGCAATAAAATACAATAACGGGTGATGAAAACATCATATCTACCCCAAATAGTGTCCATAAAAACATCAGGTCGGCACGCAAAACATATGCACTCTCCCAGCTCCAGATCCTGGGAAAAAGGAGACGCTACGGGTCTTGTAAAATGGCGCCATTTCTAAAGAAATTTGACAAACTTTGGATTTTTTTTCACCACTTAAATAAATAATAACCTTTACATGTTTGGTATCTACGAACTTATAATCACCTGGGGAGTGATAGTGGCAGTTTTCCTGAAGATAGTAAAAAAAATCCAAAACACTATTGTGGAATTGCCCTTTTTTGCCATTTCACTGCACTTTGAATTTTTTTCCCCATTTTCCAGTGTACAGTTTGGTAAAAGCAATGGTGTTGTTCAAAAGTAAAATTCGTCTCGCAAAAAAACCAAGCCGCCACGTGTCCGTAGTGATGGAAAAATAACAAAAGTTATGGATCTGAGAAGAAGGGGAGCGAAAAATGGAAACGAAAAATCGGAAATATCCTTGGTCTTTAAGGGGTTAATATGTATGTGTTTAGGGTTTATTAGTGAATCGCTAATTACTGGAATAACTTACTTTGACTTGTCATTGCTTCATGACTGTGAATTTGTCACAAGAGCACAATTAACATTCACTCGACTTGATACCTTCAGAAAATCTGCAAGAACGGACTTATGATTGACTGGGCAGCCGTCATAGTTATTCACAGTAGACGTAGAGTAAAGTGCTTCATAGATACTGGTGGAGATCTTTGGCCTTTGAGTTGAGGTCAGACGTCAGTTCTTAAAATATTTCTTAAAAATTGTCATTAAGTCCGATATCTGTGCACTTGAATCTGATTATAAATCCCAAGAAGAAAGATTGGCTGAGAGATAATGGACCACTGACTGAGTTTAGACTGTATATAACGTGATCTGCCACTTTACCTAGAAACGTCTAGAAACGTGCTGGATCAAATTTTCTTGGTTCTGCTGCCATCAAAACTGCAGCAATTCAGTGTGGCATAAATGTGAAAAAGTGATGACATTGTAGTGTAGGAATATTGGAGATGCCGACACTATAGCTACTCGCAATTGCCACAGATTAGATAAAAGCCTCAAGGAAGGACTGCTCTTCATATGTCCATCCACAGGTATCAGAGGAGCAGGGTGTGCAAAGATAACCTTCCCCGCACCGTTATTACACTTACGTCAGTCTGCAGGAAGGGGTCATACATCCGGTATCTGAGGAACTAGGGTGCACCAAGAAAGCATTCTCCCACCATTATTCCACCCTATAAATGTTCAATAAGGGGTCATCCATCCACAGGAATCACCGGAGTTAGAGAGTGCCGAGAAAACAATACCCTATCATTATTCTAACCTACTAGCTTGCAGGAATAGGTCATCTATCCACAGGAATCTGAGGAGCTAGGGTGCAATAATAAAACATTCCCCCACCATTACTCCATCATACCAGCCTTCAGCAAGGGTTCATCCTTCAACGGGTATCGTAGGAGATGCAGGGAGCCAAGACAACATTCTCCACAACATTACACCACCTGCATGGCAGAAAGGGGTCATCAATCCAAAGGTATCAGGGGTCACAATGTGCCAAGAAAACATTCCATCACCATCACTCTCAAGCAGCCTGAATTGGTGAAGCAGAAATATATATAGATTCATCTGTCCTGATTAGAGTTGAGCAAAACGGGTCAGTCATATTCAAAAGTCGGCGACTTTCGCTGAAGTCGGGTTTCATGAAATGAAACCCGACCATAACATGAGGTCGGCCACGAGTTCGGCGACCATAGCGCCAAAGTCGCGTTTCAAAAGATGCTTCCAGCGCCCTTTTTCAGCCAATGATGGAGGACGCACACTGTGGGCAACGCGATGACATAGGCATCGGTCACCACCATCTTTGAGAAGGACATGCAAGTGATTGGCTGGCTTTGTGTGGCATCACAGGGGCTATAAAAGGGCGTGCTAAAGCAGCTGAAGCAGCTGAATCGCTGGCAGGAGCAGTTGCTGACTGCTGTGAGCTAACGCAGGGTAGAACAGGCAGGTAGTTAGCAACTACCTGCCTGATGTTATTTTTTTTACTCTGAGTTAAAAAACTAATATATGAGCTATAATGACACATCACTCCTTATATAGTAAGGTTCCTGGATAAGGGTTACCATTCCCTTATAAATGTGAAAGATTACGGTATATCCGGCACTCAAAAATAATGCTGATCAAAGAGATTTTATTTAAGGAAACATAATCCAAAAAAGTAATTTGTAATAAATTAGTCTCCTGTTTATGTCTTATGACATCCATCATCACTCTTTAATTACTGTATCAATTTGCACCGCCACGCTATTGTATGTACAGTATATGCTATATATTTCTTTATATTCGTATATATTTTTATTTCACATTCTTTGATGTATCTGTATTATGAACTGCATCATATAGTGCCAGATATTTTTATGGTATTTCATTCCATCACTCCTGTGGTGGGTCTTTATTTTTTTTTCTATTTGGTTTCTGCTTTGAAGTGTAGAAAGGTGTTTTTTTTTTTTTTTTCCCTTTCTCAGTTTGATGGCCTTGTCCAGTGTTAGTTATTTACCCTGCATAGTAATGCCTGCTCTGGCCTTGTGCTAATTGGTTAATTACTGATTGTGGCCTTTTGGTGGCTGAAGCTAGCAGACATTTCATTTCATATATATTTAGCTCTGGCTGGGATAGCACGCGTGCGGGCTTACGCGTGCAACAGATTAAGTGCAACAGGATAAAGTGTTTTGCAGTTAGACAATGCAGTTGGACAGGGCAGGAGACAGGTAAGGTGCATAAGTTTTTCATGCACGCTTGCTTCTTGGTCAGTTGTACTAAATATGCATTGATCATATCAACCTGCTGCTTATTTGTCTTCACTTCTGCTTTTTAACAACTCGCCTGCCCTTTTACACATTCTGTGCACTCTCTGCATATCCACCCCTCCCTTTTCCCCTCTCCCATGTTTAACTCTGAGGCTCTATTGACATTTCTTACCCACACCAAACCATCTAAAACCTCCATGCAGCACTCAAAACGTTCATACAAATCATCCCACCACCTGCTTTTTCTGTTTTTTCTCCTTTTAATAGTTGCAGGTGACATCTCCCCCAACCCTGGGCCTCCCTCCACCAGCATACATTACTCTTCTCCAGCTGCATATAGAAACCCTGCTAATCTTATTAACATTCAGTGCATGCCTTCTCCTCTCACTTTCCAATGTGCTCTCTGGAATGCACGGTCTGTGTGTAACAAACTGACTTACATTCACGATCTTTTTCTCTCTAATTCCCTTAACCTTCTGGCTATTACAGAAACCTGGATCCAGCATTCAGACACCACCGCTGCTGCCGCTCTCTCGTTTGGTGGGCTGAAATTTTCACATACCCCCAGACCTGAGAACAGACAGGGTGGAGGTGTTGGTTTGCTCCTTTCATCACAATGTGCTTTCCAGGTCATCCCCCCGGTTCCATTCACTTACATTTCCTTCCTTTGAAGTCCACGCCGTCAGACTTTTTAAGCCCTTCTCCTTACGAGTGGCGGTCGTTTATCGCCCTCCAGGCTCCTCCCGCCAGTTTCTAGACCACTTCACCACCTGGCTTACTCACTTTCTGTCCTGTGACATCCCCACCCTCATCATGGGAGACTTTAACATCCCCATCAATGATCCGCTCTCCCAGTCTGCCTCTCATCTTCTTTCTCTAACTTCTTCATTCGGCCTCTCACAGTTTACTAATTCTCCTACACATGAGGACGGGAATACTCTGGACCTGGTTTTCTCCCGTCCCGGCTCGCTGCACAACTTTACTAATTCACCTCTCCCGCTCTCGGACCACAACCTTCTTTCCTTCTCTGTCAAGAATTGTCTCCTCACCCGGGACACCCCCACTTACAACACTTATCGGAATACACGTACCATTAATACCCAACAGCTTAGGGACAATCTCCACACATCTTTAGCCCCCATCTCCACCCTCTCCTGTCCAGACATAGCATTGTCACACTTCAATAATACACTGAAGAATGCCCTAGATGAAGCAGCACCTTCTATACGCAGAAAGACCCGACACAGACAAAAGCAGCCCTGGCACACAACGCAAACACGCTCTCTTCAGCGCTGCTCGAGGTGTGCAGAGCGGCAGTGGAGAAAATCTCTCTTAGCAGAAGACTTCATCCACTATAAGTTCATGCTCAAAACCTATAACTCTGCCCTTCATCTGGCCAAACAATCCTACTTCACCACCCTCATCACCTCACTATCCAACAACCCAAGACGACTTTTTGAAACCTTAAACTCCCTCCTGAAACCTAAAGTACAGGCCCCCATCACCAACCTCAGCGGTGAGGATCTGGCCACTTATTTCCTAGAAAAAATCAACCACATCCATCAGGATATCTCAGCCCTATCTCCTCAGTGCCTGGATCCCCTTCCCTGCCGCACCTCAAGCTCACTAGACATCTTTGAGCCTGTTTCAGAAGAAGAAGTTTCCAAGCTCCTCGCTTCTGCTCGGCCTACAACCTGCAACAGTGACCCTATTCCTTCACAGCTCCTGCAGTCTCTCTCACCAGTGGTCACCACTCACCTGACTAAAATATTTAACCTCTCTCTTTCTTCAGGTATATTTCCCTCCTCATTTAAACATGCCATCATAACCCCTTTACTTAAAAAGCCATCCCTGGACCAGAACTGCACTGCTAACTACAGACCTGTCTCTAACCTTCCCTTCATCTCTAAACTCCTGGAACGCCTGGTCCACTCCCGTCTAATCCGCTATCTCTCGGATAACTCTCTTCTCGACCCCTTACAATCTGGTTTCCGCTCTTTACACTCTACTGAAACTGCCCTCACTAAAGTCTCTAATGATTTAATAACAGCTAAATCGAAAGGTCATTGCTCCCTGCTGATTTTCCTGGATCTCTCTGCCGCATTTGACACTGTGGATCACCAGCTCCTCCTCACTATGCTCCGCTCTATAGGCCTCAAGGACACAGCCCTCTCCTGGTTCTCCTCCTACCTCTCTGACCGCTCCTTCACTGTATCTTTTTCCGGCTCCTCTTCCTCTTCTCGTCCCCTTACTATCGGGGTCCCGCAGGGCTCAGTCCTAGGCCCCCTCCTCTTCTCTTTATACACTGCCCCTATTGGACAAACAATCAGCAGATTTGGGTTCCAGTATCATCTCTATGCTGATGACACCCAATTATACACTTCTTCCCCTGACATCACCCCTACCCTAATTCAAAATACCAAGGATTGTCTGTCTGCTGTCTCTAGCATCATGTCCTCCCTCTATCTGAAACTAAATCTCTCTAAAACTGAACTTCTTGTGTTTCTCCCCTCTACTAACCTCACTCTACCTAACATCGAAATAACCCTGGAGGGTTCAACCATAACTCCCAAGCAGCATGCCCGCTGTCTTGGGGTCATATTCGACACTGAACTTTCCTTTACTCCGTACATCCGATCACTCAGTCGCTCTTGTCACCTGCATCTTAAAAACATCTCCAGAATCCGACCTTTTCTCACCTTTGAAACTGCTAAGACTCTTACTGTCGCTCTTATTCATTCTCGTCTGGACTACTGCAACTCTCTTCTGATCGGTCTCCCTCTTACCAAACTTTCTCCTCTCCAATCCATCTTGAATGCGGCAGCCAGGGTCATATTTCTGTCCAGCCGCTTCACCGATGCCTCCATCTTGTGCCAGTCATTACACTGGCTACCTATTCGCTACAGGGTCCAGTATAAACTCATCTCTCTCACCCACAAAGCTCTCCACTGTTCTGCACCGCCTTATATCTCCTCTCTCATCTCTGTCTATCGCCCTACACGTGCCCTCCGTTCTACAAATGACCTAAGACTAACATCCCCCGTAATCCGAACCTCGCACCTCCGTCTCCAAGACTTCTCTCGTGCTGCTCCAGCTCTCTGGAATGCACTTCCCCAGACGATCAGACTGATACCTAGCCCTGACCTATTCAAGCGCGCTTTGAAAACCCATCTCTTCAAAGAAGCCTATCACATCAACTACTCAGCAAGCTAACTTTGCCCTGTTCCCTCCTTCCAAATATTATTCTGAATCTGCACCCTACTATTCATCTGTCTCCACACCCTTCATGCACATGATAACTGCACTTGATACTTGTCTATTGCACTTAAACACACGGGCTGATGACCGGATCATGCAGCTTTATATGAAAATCCCTATTATAATTGCCAGACCTGAATTAACAAGCATTTCTCACCTACTGTGTCCCCCCATTTCCTTGTAGATTGTAAGCTTGCGAGCAGGGACCTCACTCCTAATGTCATTGTTTGAATTGTCTTAACTTGTATTGAATTTATTGTCTGTACATGTCCCCGCTTAATTGTAAAGTGCTGCGGAATATGTTGGCGCTATATAAATAAAAATTATTATTATTATTATTATTATTATGTATCTCATATTGATCTGATAATGACATATATTGATCGTATGGTCCTATTCTGGTTATTAATCCTAGTCTGATGAAGGTCAATGAAAAGACCGAAACATCATGTTTTTTGGATTATGTTTCCTTAAATAAAATATCTTTGATCAGCATTATTTTTGAGTGCCAGATATAATCTTTCACAAAAAACTAATATAGTCCTGGATAACCCCTTTAGTCTTTATGAACCTACATCATCCCTGCTATGCTGGTTTTATGGCATCAAAAAGTCAAAAATGTTGACAAAAAGGATATTAGCACCAAATTTTTGACTATTCGCCCTTTTGCAACTTTTCTAAACACTTTTCTAAAACGTGTATGGAGTATAGCAAAAGGGCATAGCCTCTTGCCACACACCAAATTTACTATCATGTACACTACCAGAGGTGTACCTAGGTTTTCTGGCACCCAGGGCAAGAATTCAGTTTGGCGCTCCCCCCCCTCAAGCACATATGCGATTTGCACACTTAGTCATGTACTGATTAGCTGCTCTCCCTAATGCTCTCAGTGTTCAGTGAAAAACTGGGAGAAGCAGGAAGAAAAGCTTGTTGTCACAGGACCATAAGTATGAAAGTCGCTTATGAGTGAAGTGTCCATGTGATGAGTACTGGAACCTGCAGAGCGGAATCCTGACACTGCAGCTTCTGAATTCTCACAATGAATGCATCTGCACACTTTTAGCATTCTCCCTTGCCGGTGGATGGTCTTGTCAGCACAAGCATGTGATTTGTATACTTCTGGCCACATTCCGACTAGTCGTGCCGGGCCTCGCTTAAAGCATTTTCATTGAGTGAGGCCACACATGTCTAGTTAGCACGTGACTGCTTGTATGTAAATCGCCGGCATGAGAGAATCCTAACAGCGTGCAGTGTGACAATTCAGAAGTCTACAGTCACATAGAATGACTTCAGACTCATCATAAACCTGGATAACCCCTTTAATGCTCCTAACATAAATAAATGCATGAGAATAAGTCAGTATCACAAATAACATTTACATCCAGGTACCATATAGATGTCTCTGGAGTTGGTCTGCTATTTTTCTTCATCTTGTCCAGACCCCATGATGCGTTTTCTCATCCACAGCCGTCTCTGCAGACTTTCACCTTCTCCGCTCTTTTGCAGAAAATCTCCACATAATGCCCTTTAAGATAGAAGTGTCATTATAATGCTTCTGAATAAAAAATTGCCCCTCACTATATTGTCTGCACAAAATATGACCCCACGCTGTCCGTCTTATGGTACATTCTCTTTACACTAACTTCTCCTTTCCATACCAGCCCCCTCTTCACACTGTCCCCTCACACTGTGTCCAGCCTATAGGGCCCAGTCTTTATACTGTACTCTCTCATCACATCTCATCCTTGGTATACTGTCCCCTCCTGGCTGTGTCCTTTACACTGTCCCCCCATGCTATGCCCCCACTACTTAGTTTCTATTCTGTACCCACTCACTTTTCCCCCCCATACAGTTTCCTCACACTATTCCCCACCCTCCTCATACTGTCTCCTCTCACATCTCCCCTGTTCACCATACTATCTCCTCATATATTTACCCCCTCACTTTCTATACTGCCTGCTCACAAATAACCCCAACTCCACATACTGTGTCTGCACACATCCCATCATCCTCACTCCCCAGACTGTATAGACATACATTTTTCACATCGCTACTCATACTGTGCCTGCATACATTCCCCTGTTTGCTTCTCATACTGTCTGCACCCATCCCCACTCACCATACTGTGTCTGTACCCATCCCCCCATACTGTTTCCTCATACATGCCCTCCATTCCCCCATACTGTTTCCTCATACATACCCCCATTCCCCAGTACTGTTTCCTCAGACATGCCCCATTCCCCCGTACTGTTTCCTCATACATGCCCCCATTCCCCTGTACTTTTTCCTCATGCATGCCCCCATACTGTTTCCTCATACATGCCCTGCATCTCCCCTTTTGCTTCTCATTTTGTGTCCTCAAATCTCCCCATGCATTAAATCCCCCATACCCACTCCAAATCTCCCCACACACATTAAATCCCCCATACCCACTCCAAATCTCCCTATACACATTAAATCCCCCATCCCCCACTCCAAATCTCCCCTGTTTCCACACAATAATTCCCCCCTCTAATTCTCCCTTCACACATTAAAAACTCCCATCACCACTCCAAATCTCGACACACACATTAAACACTCCCATCCCCACTCCAAATCTCCCCACACACATTAAACCTTCCCATCCCCTTTCCAAATCTCCCCACACAATAAATTCCCCCCGCCCCCCATGCACTCAATCTTCGGAGCACTTACCAACCAATGT